>NC_043702.1:19823830-19928479 GCF_006229205.1 Suricata suricatta
CGCCCCCTGCCTTCTCCCCTCCCCCTTTTGGAGACCACCCCCTTCCCCCGACACTCCCGCTCGCCGGCCAGTGCGTGCGCGCACGCCCACTCGCCCACCCCCGCGCGGTTCCCTGCTCCGTGGGTCCCCTGCTCCCTTGTACCTCGGACCCCCGAACCCTCCACACCCTTTAACCTCGCGCTCCCTGACTCCCCGGGAGTGCGAATAACTTGGGGGGGGGGGGGGTTGAATAGGACAGGCGCGGGAGTGCAGAAAAGTGGGTGCTTTTGTCTCCTGTTTTCAGTTGGGAAGGACTTCGTTTGCGCGCTTCCCCGTGTGACCGGCACTGGGCTAACTGCTGGACAATGCAGAGGACGTAAGACAGTCCTGACCTTCAAGTGGGATTTCAGTCCACCCTCTCCATCTCCCTCCAGCCTCCGGTTTCCCCTGGTATGCTGCTTGGTAAACGACTTTGGTGTTTTGTGAACCCATCAGAAGACGGTTCACATCCTCTAAACCAGCCCAGCCCGGAACGGCCCCTCTTAGTGACCAGTGCAGTTTCCCAGCCCTGCAAGCATCTGGTAACATATAATTACAAGAAATGCAATTTCTGGGCACTGAGAAACCTGCTGCTTCCTCTCTGCGTACTCTGCCCACCTCCTCCCCCAAGTAATCGCTTAGTTGCCTCCTCTCTCCCATCTGGAGGATTTGCTGCAAAGGGGATTCCCAAAACACCCTGCCTCGTGGGTCTTGGAGAGGTCAGATCAGCCTTCCAGGTGTAAGAGAAAGCCCAGGGGTAGGGACATTTATAGCTCTCCAGTAGGGCACATCGACAAGGATGGCCTCCCTCCATTGTTCTGCTTGATTTACAGTCTTCTCTCCTTGCTGCCTCCATCCCACAGCATTCCAGGCTTGACCAGGCTTCAATTCTCACCCACATCCCTGGGTTGTGAACCTAACAAAGACGCTTGTCGGATTGTCTTGGACAGGGATGAACCATCAAGCTGCCTCCAGCCCAGGTTTCATTTCCCAATGTCTCTGCCACCCTTCCCCCATGCCAGAGCCCTCCACACCAGCTCTAACTTTATGACTCAGAGCCATTTGACCGAATTCCACTGCTGCTTACCAAGTGGCCACCTGGCCCTGAAGGTAAGCGAGATGCCCCAGGGACGGCAAATTCTGGCTTAAGGAATTAACGCTGTTTTGGGGAAGACGAGCAGAGGCTTGGAGGAGGAGAAATATGTTTAGAGGGAGAAGTGATAAGGGTTTGGGGGTCATTGGTGAATCAGAATTGAAATTGAAACTTAGAATTCTTCCAGGAGAAACGCAGGGATAGCAAGGCCAGCTGGAGCACAGCGACCAAGCACAAGGACACGGAAGCGGGAAAGTGAGGTTGGGGAAAGGAAGTCCACTTTGGCCAGCGGAGCAGGGGTGAGGGGCAATGGCAGGAAATCCAGTCGACTTGGGAGGAGGTGTGGCTTCATTTAGCGGGCAGGGGCTACAATGTCCAGTGTGAGCAGAAGAGTGAAATCTACATTGCTGAACTTGGGGAAATCACTAGAGCTGTATCTGATGCAGATCTGAAAGAAATGAAAAGAGACAATCGCGGAGGGAAGGCTCCTGGTCCCTCCTCCTGGGTGTACCCTGTGCCTGCCTGGTAGCATTTGTTTCCCTGTTCTCACCCACTAGGGTCGGAGGCTTCAGGGTAGGGAGAGCATCTAGCATGACACTGCTCAGTGGAAATCTTACACACAGCACGAATGTGAGCCATGTGTACAATTTTCAAATTTCTAGTAGCCACATTAAAATGTAGTAAAAAGAGTTAGGTGAGAGGCGCCTGGGTGGCTCAGTCAGGCATCCGACTTTGGCTCAGGTCATGAATTCGAGGTTTGTGAGTTTGAGCCCCACGTCAGGCTCTGTGCTGACAGCTTGGAGCCTGGAGCCTGCTTCAGATTCTGTGTCTCCCTCTCTTTATGCCCTCCTCCCCCCACCCCCGCATCACTCTCTCTCAAAAATAAATAATCATTAAAAAAAAAAGAGATAGGTGAAACCTATTTTAATAAATTCTTTAATTCAATGTATTCAAAATATTTTAAAATATAATCAACATTAAAATTATTAATGGAAGATTTCACCTTCCTTTTTTCATGCTAATCCTCAAGCTTTGAGGTGTATTTTATGTTTAGGGCACATTTCACTTTGAACTAGCCAAAACTTAAATATTCGTATGTGGGTAGTAGTTATCACTTGGACAGGGCACAGCTCCTGGCACCTAGTACTCACTCAATAAATATTTTGAATGAATAAATGAGTGAATGAACGATAGTACTGTTTCAAAACGTACTCCGGGCAGGACCCCTCATTCTCAGACCTCATTGCTAGGTCTGGCAGCTGGGAAAGGTAGCAATGCACCTAGTGAGGGGACAGGAGAGACATTCATTCACTCATTCATTCGCTGCTCCCTTACCGTTTGAGAGTCATTGTCTTTCCAGCTCTGTTTAGTTGTTTTGTTGTTATTGTTGTTGTTTTAGAGAGAGAGAGAGAGAGAGAGCATGCACCTGTACTAGTAGGGGAGAAGGTCAGAGGGAGTGAGAGAATCTTATACGGGCTCCATCCTCAGCACAGATCCTAACATGGGGCTGGATCCTACATCCCTGGGTTCATGACCCAAGGCGAAATCAAGAATCTGACGTTCAATCTACTGAGCCACCCAAATGCCCCATTCCAGCCCTGACTAAAGTTCTCCATCTCTTAGCCAAGAACTGTGGAGATAAGCGGACAAACCGAAGCTAGCTTCTCAGAAGCGAAATACTCAATGAGATTTCTCTTGAATGAGCCTGAAAAACCAAAGCCCAATTCTTTTCTCCTAATTCCCTGGTTAAAAGTCAGTTTTATGGGGCTCCTGCGTGGCTCAGTCGGTTCAGCATCCTGACTCTTGATTCTGGCTCGGGTCATGATCTTGCGATTGGTGCGTTCAAGCCCCGCATTGGGCTGTGTACCCACCACCACTGAGCCTGTCTCTTTAAGTCCTTTCCTAACCCCCATGCAGTTCAGAGTTCTAGTCCAGAAAGCCTGCTGCTGCAGCTTCCATCACAGAACCCCCGCTCCCCCAGCCCTCCTCCCCCCTCGCCTGGAGATGTGGAGGAGCTTGACCAAGAAGCTCGATAAATATTTGTTGAGTGAAGCCAGGCTGTCTCTACTCGCCTCTGCAGTGCTCACTGTTGGGCAAAGGAGATGTCCTTAGGCTTGAGAGCCTGGCTGTGCCAGGCCTCGGGGACTTCTGGAGAGATGGGGACAGGCTGAAACTGGTTTTCTCCTCCCCGCCTAATCCCTGCTTTTTTCCATTTGAAAAGTGTCTCACGAACTCCACCCTCATTAGGTTTACCTTAACCGAGTACCACCCATCCTATTATTTACATAATATTGTTTTAGTGTTAAGTCAATGCACTTTTTTTTTGCAACTAAAAGCTATTTTTTAAATAAACTTAATATCACTACCATAAATGGAATACCAGGATTGATGGCCATGGATAGATAGCAACCGTAAAAATAAATACAATGGAAACAAAACAATGCTATTCTGTGCAAGATGGATACAGTTGCCTGTTGAAGCCACTGAGCCTGGCATACACTGCCGGTTACCAAATGATGAGTCTGTCTAAAGAGAAGAGTTAAAGGAAAGCCAGACCCAAGTTGAGATTTACCTTCATTAAGTCATCAGAAGGAGAAGAAAAGGTTTTTTTTAAGCATTTGATTGAGGGGGGTGGCTGGCTCAATCAGTAGAGTATGCAACTCTTGAGCTCGGGGTTGTGAGTTAGAGCCCTAGGCTGGGTGTAGAGATTACTTAAAAATAAAATATTTTTAAAAATAAATAAAAATAGGGGGTGCCTGAGTGGCTCAGTTTGTTAAACATTCGACTTTGGGGACACCTGGGTGGCTCAGCCGGTTAAGCCTCCGACTTCGGCTCAGGTCAGATCTCACATTTGTGGGTTCGAGCCCCGCATCAGGCTCTGTGCAGACAGCTAGCTCAGAGCCTGGAGCCTGCTTCGGATTCTGTGTCTCCTGCTCTCTCTGCCCCGCCCCCTCTCATGCTCTGTCTCTCTCTGTATCAAAAGTAAATAAAACATTAAAAAAATTAAAAAAAAAAAACATTCGACTTTGGCTCAGGGCATAACCTCATGGTTTGTGGGTTCAAGGCCCACATTGGGCTCTGGCTGACAGCTCAGAGCCTGGAGTCTGCTTCAGATTCTGTGTCTCCCTCTCTCTCCGACCCTCCCCCACTCATGCTGTTTCTTTCTGTCTCAAAAATAAGTAAATATTAAAAAATATTTTTAAATAAATAAAAACAAACATTTTATTGAAATATAATATACATGCAAAAAAGTACACATATCACAAACTTGGTAAATCTTCACAAATCGACGATTCCATGTAATCAGTGCCCAGGTGAAGAAAGAGAGCGTTAATAGCACCCAAAAGCCTCCTTGCTGTCCCCTTCCAGTTATTACCTCCAGCACCCCATTATCCTGACTTCTACTAACATGGATGAGCTTTGCCTGCTTTTGCATTTCACATAAGCGAAAACATATAATATGCAGTCTTTCTGTCCCTGGCTTAGTTTTCTCAACATTACACTGGCCCACATCATCCATATTCTCATCTGTAGCTATTGGTTCAGTCCTGTTGAATCATGTTCCATGCTGCGTCTACACCACAGTTTATTCTGTTTCTACTTTCTACTGTTGATGGGCACTTAGTTTCCCGTGTTTGACTCTTATGAATGCAGCTGCTGTGAACCTCCCAGAACATGCTGTTTGTGGAGCATGTGCACACATTTCTGTGGCATCCACACTCAATATGGAATTTCTGGATCACGGGGTGTACATGTGTTTGGCCTCAGTAGATACAGGTGGGCAGAAAGTGTTGTGAAGTCAGAGTATGCCTCTGTCTATCAGCAGTACATCACTTCCTATCCATGCCGACACTTGACATATTCCATCTTTTCTCCATGGACCTGCTCTGGTGGATGAATAGTTGCATCTCGTTGTGATTTTGCTTTGTAGTTCCTGGATGATGGAGGAAGTTGAGCAGGTTTCTAATGATAGAAAGGGATGCATTTTTAAAAGAGAATTATAGGGAGGCCAGGATGGCTCAGTCGCTTAAGCGTCCAACTCTTGATTTCGGCTCACATCACGATCTCATGGTTAGTGAGTTCAAGCCCCACATCGGGCTCTGCGCTGACAGTGCAGAGCCTGCTTGGGACTCTCTCACTCCCTCTCTCTCTCCCTTTCTCTCAAAATAAATAAATTACACTTACAAAAAGAGAGAGAATCCATAATGTGATATAATGTCATGCCCACATATCATGATTAAACACCATGAGTAACACCTAAAGTCATCTTGGCCACATGGGGTGCAGACATTTTTATTAGGGAAGTTTTGTTGTGGTTTTATTGTTTCAGGAGGAAGAACAGTGGTGGAAAAGGGTAAGAGTATTGCTTGAGCAGAAGAAGTGTTCTCCACACCCTCAGGAGTTGCCAGGGACCAGGCCCCTCTTCCTCAGTGAGCCCTGAAGCCAAATTCACAAGCATGAGGATGTCTGCCTTTTCTGATCCAATTCCTTGGTTGGAAACCCCATAATGGACATCTGAGGAACATGACCATGGAAAAGATGAAAAATGAAAAGCATGTTCGGAGGTAAGTAAGAGGCCAGGGCTGCCTGCTTTGTGGGAATTTCCCAGACCAGCCACAGGTACCCGGCCAATGACGGGGTCCTATCACCATCGTTGTCTTTGTCCTCAGAGCATCTTAACCAGATGCCTCTACCCAGATGCTGGCATGGGCTTCTGGATGGCCCTGCTTTCTAGAAGGCACTGAGTTGGGTTGGGTGACTGTAAAGTGACCAAATGGAGAGGACACAAGAAAATCAGAATGAGAACGTGAGCAGTGGAGGCTGACAGAAGAGTTAAGAGAGAGGGTTGGGGACAGACTGGATTCATGTCCAACCCCTTCACTCACTGGTGGTTCTTTGAGACAAGTTACTTTATGTCTCTGAGTCTCAGTTTCCTCATCCGTAATAATTACACCGATTTCAAAGGGCTGCTGCCAAGAGTAAATGAAACACTCTGCCTGGCACACGGCCCTCAGCAGTAGATAGTTGTGCCATTATTATTAACTTATGTTTACAAGGAGTGGCCCAGGTCCTTCGGCACGGGACAGGAATGGGCACGAGGCTCACAGTTCCTTGGTGGGAGGCCAGGCAACCACCATGCCCCTCCAGATGAAGCTGGGAAGACGTTCGCTGGAGGAGGAACTCACCAGGCTTGGTGGGAAGGGGCGGGAGTAGTTCCCCGCCAGCAGTGAGGCAGGAAGGGCATAGCGGGATGCACGCGGCTTCCAGGAAGTACAATGAAGAGTAACAAGGAAGACAAAAAAAAAAAAAAGTGGGGCACCTTGGTATGTCAGCTGGTTAAGCATCTGACTCTTGATTTCAGCTCAGGTCATGATCTCCGAGTTTGTGCATTCAAACCCTGCGTCAGGCTCTGCACTGACTGCGCAGAGCCTGCTTGGTACTTTCTCTCTTTCTCTCTCTGCCTTTCCCCATGTGTGCATGCAGTCTCTCTCTATCAAAATAAATAAATAGCCTTAAAAAAAAGAGTAACAAGAAAGAAATAGAAGTAGACATTGGAGCACAGTGAATCCCCAGAAGCCTGGAAGAGGGAGTGGAAGTGGTCACAAGATCCAGGACCTTATGCGTTTGGGAAGACTTGACAGATCTGCATGGCCATAGCCACAGGCCACAGAGGGCAGCGACAAAAGGAGGAAAGGAACAAAACTCCCAGCAGTACCTCTGTGCCAACCCTTCCACAGGTGTTATTTCATTTAATTCTCTTAAGCACCAGATGAGGCCCAGAGAGCTTAAGTGACCTAGTGACCTGTCCCCGGCCACCCAACTGCACATGGTCCCTGACTCACAATGGTTCAACGTACAATTTTCGACTGGAGAGGAAGCGATATGCCTTTGGTGGAACCCGTACCGTGTATTTTGAATTTGGATCTTTTCCTGGGCTAGTGATGTGTGGCACGATCCTCTCCCTGGATGCTGGGCAGTGGCAGGGAGCTGGGTTCATAGTCAGCCACCGATCCCAAGGCTACACAACCAACACACAACCGACCCAAATCCCCACAAACATTCTGGTGTTCATTTTTAGTACAGTAGTCAATAAATTACAGGAGAGAGTCAACATTTTATTACAAAAGAGGCTTTGTGCTAGATGGTTTTGTCCAAATGTAGGCTAACATAGTATCCCGAGCATATTTAAATTGAGCTAGGCTAAGCTGTGATGTTCAGTAGGTTAGGGTATTACACGCATTTTCAACTTTCGGTGTTTTCAACTTACATGGGTTTATCAGGACATAACCCCATTGCAAATCAAAGAAGATCTATAGCATTTAATAGAGCCAGATGTCACACCGTCACCTTTCCACTACCCCGGGGTGGGGGGGGGGACCAAAACTCTAACTCAAAATCTGCTAACATCAAGGGCTGCAGCCCCAGGTGTCCCCCATGCCCTTCCTGGCCCACCCGGCCATTGCTTTTTTCTAGTAAGTTACCTCTCGCTGTGTAATAAACCATCCCAAGACTTAAGTTTTAGAACAATCATTTGTATCATCTCTTGCAGTGCTGTGGATTAATAGGGCTGGGCGATTTGCACACAGGCTCTTTCATGTGGTTAGAATAGACAGTGTCTGGGACCTGGGTCATCTGGTGGCTTGGCTGGGGCTGGACATCCAAGAGTGTAGCTCACTCACCTGGCCAGAAGTTAATGCTGGCTCCTGGCTGGCAGCTAAGCCGAGTGGTCAACCACAGCGCCCCCCTCTGGCTTCTCCAACCTGGTTTGGGCTTCTCAGGGTGACAAGGCTAGGTTTCTAGAGTGAGTGTCCCAGGAGTGAGCGTTCCAAGAAGCCCGCTGGAAGTTGCAAGACTACTTGGTGTTCAGAAGTCCCACCACATCATGCCCCTTCATTCTGCTGGTCAGACAGCCCCCAGGCCAGCTCATCCTCAAGGGGGTGAAGAATCAGCACATGGGACAGAAGAGATTGCTCAGGTCATCTCTGGAAAGCATAACGGGGCACAGCCCCCCCACCCCTCCTCATTGACCAGAACTTCTGCATGGAAGTGAAGGCTGTGATCCATCAGTCTCTACCTCTCAAACTGCTGCTCATTCCCTGGAGACCAAGGGGCCCTGCTGCTCCAGAGGCATGCTGATAGGAATAAACCTATCAATGCTCTTCCCTCTACTGGGGCACCCGCAGCTCCCCAGCTCCTGAAGTGTGCAGTTCCACAAAGACCACTGCAGAACTCCAAGTTTGGGCAGAGGTCTGCCATTAAACAAATCAAATCCCCTCCCCTCTTTTGTGAGGTTGTTGAGGTCAAAATGTAGAAATTCTGGATGGGTTCAAGACCTTGGGACCCACTGCATCTGAAGGAAGGGTTTGAGCAAAGCATCCCTCAGCCAGAATTCTCTAGATCAAGGGTCGGCAAAAGTAAAAGACCCTCCAGTGAATATTTTAGGCCTTGTGGGCTTCTTATGGTCTCTGTCACAACTACTCAACTCAACTACAGGCCCAAAGTGGCCAAGGACGATAGTCAAACAAAGGAGCTGTGTTCCAACAACGTTTTCTTTACGAGAACAAATGGAGGCCAGAACTGGCCCGAGGTCTGCTGTAAGCCGACCCCTGCACGAGGGTCTCCTTAATTCTAGAGAGCAGGCTTTCAGACTGTCAGGCCTAGGAGACAACACAGACCCTGCAGAATCACTCCCAACCTGAATTCAAGTGACCGGCATGGTGGTGTCCCAACATGTGGCCCCCAGGAGGCCTGCCGGAAAGGCCAGCTCCATACACTTCACATTCCGGATTCTTTACAAAGGCCCCCACCCCCCCTCCCCGCAGCTTTCCTCTCCATCCCCATTCCCTCCCAGAAGCCCATGGGGGGGGGGGGGCGGCGCGCATGCCAGCATCACCAGATGAGAGTCTCCATCTGGTATTTGGCCGGGCCTCAGAAGACCCTCCTGGTCACCAGGACAAGACTCAGAGAGGACAGGGCCCTCTGCCTGACACTTCTTGGAGAAGGCAGGCAGGCAGGCAGGCAGGCCAGGAGGCACTGGGAGGCCAGGCAGATGTCACAGATCAGAATGGGGGAGAACGGGTAACTGGCTTCCCTTAAAAGGTGGCAAGCAGCGTGAGTGTCTCTGGAAAATGCAAGCAGGGCTGCTGCCTCCATTAGGTGGGCCCGCCCCCCACCGCAGCAGCTCTTCTTTCGAGGAACAAGACTACATCTGTTTGGCGATACTCTATCTGGAATCCTTAAGTAAACCTTTCAGGCCCTGGCAAACAACAGCCCATCTTATTCCAATGGGGGAGCTTCTGAAACACAGCGGACTCCTTAATCCTAAATCTGTCTGCAGGCACCCACCTCCTCCCCACTCGCGCAATCCCTGCCACCCCCACTCCCCAGCCCTCAGCCTGGGGAAGGATTGCTCACACTTGCCACCTCTGGCCCCTCTTCTTGGTTTTGAGTCTTCACGTTTACTCTCAGTATCGTTAGAGTCAGGTTTTCTCCCCGCCCCCTACCTCCTCTCAGGGTCTCTCTCTCTCTCTCTATCTCTGTCTCTCTCACTTGCTTGCTCAGTGGATCTCAGCCACACAAAACCATCTGAGCAAACTTGCTCAGGCCCCCACAATTATCTCATCTCCCCATTACCCCCACCCTCACCCCCTTGAGGCCATGGAGGAGCAAGCAAAGCTAAATAAATAAAGGCTGGGAGGGGACCCAGCCAGCTTTGCTGAGCCCTGGCGGTGTGAAATCACAAGCGCACAGGCTCAGCTTGCTTTCTACCCACCCCCTCTCCCCCTGCCCCGCCTGGGGGCACCAGCTCCCCCCCTCCCCAGTCAGATCAACAAAAAAAGCTGAACCCCTCCTACAGATGAAACCCAAGTCCTCTGCAAGGCGTGTTGCAATGCGGGCTGCAGAGTCTGTGTGTCCAGCTGAGCACACAGGCCTCCCCTCTCCAGTCCTCTCGCTCCCTTCCTTCAACATCACACACGCTTTGTGGCCCTGACTCCCCTTTCCAGGAAATCTGTTGCCTCAGCAGAGAGTCATGGAAAGCAAGAAGTTGCTGTAGGCACTTTTGGTGTCTTACAAAATTGCTGCTGAGTAGCGGGGGGAAATGGGTTTGAACAGCACCCCTCTACCTCCCCACCTCTTTCCCGCCCGGGAGAAGGCTGTAGGGGCTGCACACTGCAATTTTACAGGCAGGCCTTGGGTCCCTTATGCTCTGTAATTAAACTGCAGCCTCTCTCATCCAATCGGAAGCCAGCCTGACTGCTCCTGGGGATTGAGGGGGAAGGGAGGGAGATTTGAGTGTGGGAGGGAATGATGAAATCATCCAGTTTGGAAACTAAGCCATTGGGGGTGGGGTGTGAGTGGAGGTAACAAAGAATCGTTCCCTAGGGGAAGAGAAAGACCCCCCCCCCAACAAGTTCCAAGAGTCTTTACAGTGTGTGGAGGAGAGGAGACCCTGAGAGAGGAAGGCTCTCTTGAATAAGGTTCTGGCTTAGCTCATAGAGCACCTTCCTGAAGGTGAGGCAAACCTCATCTGTCCCGGTCCCTTGCTCCTGACCCCACCACTCAGGACTGGCGTTCCACCCAGGCTGCCCTAAGATCTGAGTTTACATGACTTTGTGCTTCTTTTTGTGTCTTCCATCAGTCATTTCCGTTTCCCAAGACACGATGATGAGGTGAGGCAGGGACCGGTCTTCTCTGATGCCTGTACACCCCTCTCGCCACGCCCCACCCCCCATACCCCTTCTGCTTGGCTTTGCCCACAGCAGATGGAGGTCACCTCCTTCTCCCTACATGCCTACCTGCGGGCAGCCTTGGCGGTGCCTCTCTACATGGAGGAATTGCAGCCTGCAGACACAAAGCTCCTCTTCACATGGGTCGTTGCATGACTGTGATTTCACTCCCCAGGCATTGGCCACTCCGTCAAGCACCCCTACCTTTCCATCCTGGCCACGGCACGTAATAACCCCCCTGAGTGAGTGTCATGTGTACAGAGCGTTTGCCAAGCAGCATGTCCCAAGTATCGGCCGTCCAAGAAACTGCTGCTAATTTCGCTGTATCTTTGAACTGCCTTGATTACTGCTCCCTTAATATTATCTTTAAGACAACTCATTGTTTTTAACTGAAATACTGTTTCTTGGAATACCACCTAAAATCGGCTTGCACACCATATGTTGGGACAAAATATGGGAAGTATTTGAATCTTTTGGCCAGGTTAAGGACTTTAGGCAAGTCTCTGAGGATCAGTCCCCTTATCTCTAAAACAAAGAAAAATGTTCTGTTCTGCCTTCACACGATACCCTGTGAAGGGCCAAGGGCAGGATCAATGGCTATCAAGTAAGAAGGGATTGTTCAATAGAAGACATGGCCAGGAGAATGGCATAAAGTTTAATAGGCATGAAAGTTTTTTTTAAGTATAAATTGCTAAAAGAGGAAGGAACAACAGTGTCATACATACTTAAAAGAACAGGAGCCCTGCACCAGATACTGCAAAGAGATACAACAGAAATAGTAGAGAAATGTACCGACTATTAAAGGAAACAATACACACCCACATGAAAAACACAAATAAAAGAACCTATAGGGAATTATAGCCCTGATTATAATTCTATTGAGCTAAGAATGTAAAGCAAGAGAAGAACGAGCTTCTGGATATATCGGAGGGAGCTCTGCAGCCTAACCACTGAGCTGGGAAGGCTTCCTGGAGGTGGTGTTATAAAGAGTTCTGGCTCCTTGGTTCTGAGGGTGTTTCTGGAGTCCTTTTTTCACCTCCACCTCAATTCCATGTTTCCTTGGGTTTCAGCCGTGGACAGCAGGTACCTGTTAGAAACTGTCTTTCCAGGGGCTGCCGATGGTTGGCAGGACACCAGGGCCCTCTGCCTATCCACAACACAGAGTCTCTGTGAGGTCTCCCAGTGCTAGCACCTTCTGCTGCTCTGAGTCCCCTCCATACCCCCCTCCACTCCTCTCCTCTCACCCACAGCCTCCCATGGGCACCTTCCTCCCTGGAAATCTTTTCAGCAGCTGCCTCCCAGGAAACTTATCTTCTCGCTGTCTGTAAAGTGTTTCTCCTCTCTGTAACTTGTCACAGTGTAACTATTTCTAGCTCCTATTTTGTTGTCGCTCTGTCCCACTGTAGCTTATCCGGGGATCTCTTTCTCTCTTCCTGCATTTTCTGCCTCTTTTTCATCATTGTCGTCTTCATTAAGCATATTAGTTTTCATGCGCACGCCCACCCCGGGCTAGAGGCCTCCTGTGACCCAGCCCTTTCCTTCTATAAAAAAAAGTCCTAAAGACGCTGCTATATTGTAATGATAATCAGTGGCCAGGACTCTGAGGTACCATTGTCTGGGGTCTGGGAAGAAGGGAGAGTTTAGAGTCACAGTGAAGCCCCTACCACCATCACACACACACACACACCCTGCACAGCCGGGTGCAGCACATTGGGCACCTTGCCAACGCTTTCCAAATTGTGCCTCCTGCCCATGAGCCAGAATGGAGAATCAATAATTATTTCCATCCACATCTTTACAAAATAGTAAACAACCCCGAGCTTCAGCCAAGCCAATGACCTCAGTTCCTGCTCTTTGTCCAGAATCCTGATCTCTGGACCTTCGGTGTGTAAAGGAGCATTTGAGTTGTAACCCCACCAGCTTCATAGCTTCAACAACCAGAATGGCACAGCACGCCGTACAGGCTGTTATTTGAGAGCCCCAGGGCCAGCCCTGCCAGGGAATCCACATGCTAATTGTTTTGCAGGTCACCAAACTGCGAGGAGCCTCAGTTTGCTCTTCTGCAAAATGGGGTAAGAACACCTAGCTCCAGGGGCTTCTGTAAGGATAGAGCAGAACCCCTTGTGAAGGCCGCTGGCAGGATGGCCAGTCCAAGGAGCAGGCTCCATTCACTGCAGCCAAACCCAAGCTGGTCTTTATTGAGGGACTCTGGCCTCTGGGAGCCATCCTCTGACTCTGAAAACTCGGATCCAGAATATGGGGGCCCTGACATTCACCTGAGCCCTCGCTCTCACTCCTTGGTCTCGGTGATTCCGCAGGGGTCCACCAGACCAGGCAGGCCCCCCGACCCCACCCCGGGAGACCTTTGCCCGGCAGGACTGCCCACTGCCCCAGCCTGTCCACCCTGCTAGGTGCTGACTGTCTGGAACGGGAGCTTCTCCCTGGGGGAAAATATTATTGTTTTTTGGGCCACTTGTTTGATCCTTCAGAGTCAATATTTGTGGAGATAAGCACAGTGTCATGTAGCCGGTGCAGGTGTTTACAGCGCAGCCCCCCTCCCATCGGGCTCCCATCCCCTCTGGGCCACTGGGTGTGTGCGGTGGCAGAGGGTGCGGTGCTCCAGCAGGGGATCTGTCATGTCAAGTCACGTCACTGCCGGGACTGCGTTGGCAAGTATGCAGAGGGGGGCTGGGGTGTGGGTGCTGCCGGCCTGCTCTGACAGGGGCACCGGGCAGGACTTTCACTTGACCTTCCAGGAAGCTGGCAGACTGGACCCTGTGGCCCCCTTCTCCAGCACACATCCCAGGCCCACTCCGGCCTCCTCTGCCAGAGTGAGGTCCCAGAATGCTCTTCTTTAGAACAGAAGTGCTCCTCTGTTTCCAGGTCACATACACCTGCCTCGAGAGATTTTCCACCAGGTCTGGGGGGCTTGTCAAAGAACTGAACTTAAAATATAGGTTACAAGGGGTACGCAGGCTTCCCTTTGAAGTGGCCTGGAGGGGAGGGCACCCACCTCCTCGGGCTGGGTGGTCGGCAATCTGCCCCCACACCTGTCTGGGGATGTGATGGGAGAGGCCAGAGGGACACCTGCCGAGGAGAGGCACACGGCACCCGGCACCCGTAAGCTGCCGAGGACAGAGAACACAACGCAAACGTGGTTTCAAATAAAGCCGGAGCCTGAAGTCCTGGGGACGTGCATTCCAAGTTTCGGCGGAGCTGCGTGTCATGTGGGCAGCTCTGTATAATTACAAGGGAGTCGAAGCAGGGATGGAATTATTTAACCACGGTTCATGGTTTTCTGGAGAGACAACAGCGAGGCTGGCGAGCTAATAACAACAACTGGAGAGGAGGAGGCCAGGACAGGAGGGCCGTCCCCAGAGGGAAGGGGGGGTGGGCAGGAGAGCCTTGGCAGAGCTGGGGGTCTGCTGCGTGCCTGGCTCTTAGCGTCCAAAACTAACCTCATTTAAGGGTCTTAAAAGTTTTTCTAATGTTTATTTATTTCTTCATTTTTTAATGTTATTGATTTTTGAGAGAGAGAGAGAGAGAATGAGTGGGAGAGAGGCAGAGAGAGGAGACACAGAATCCAAAGCAGGCTTCAGACTCTGAGCTGTCAGCACAGAGCCTGACATGGGGGCGGCGGGGGGGGGGGGGGGTGTGGAGCAGATGGCAGAGGTCACAGACTCACAGACCGCAAGATCGTGACCTGAACCAAAGTTGGGTACTTAACTGACTGAGCCACCAGGCACTCCTTTTTTTCTTAAAAATGTTTATTTTTGCATAAGAGAGAGAGAGAGAGAGGTAAAGCAGGGCAAAGAGAGACAGAGACAGAGCATCTGAGTCTGATATGGGGCTCAAACTCATGAATCATGAGATCATGACTTGAGCCGAAGTCAGACACTCAACCAACTGAGCCACCCAGCCTCCTAATTTAATCATCTTATTTAATTCTCACAACCAGACGAAGCTGTTCTCATTATCCCCACTTTTCAGAGAAGAAGGATGAGGCTCTGAGAGGTTAAAATGATATATTTGCCCAAGGTCATACAGCTTGCAGAAAGCAGTCCCCAAAGTGGAATTTGGTGACCTTGGTCAAGGCACTTCCAACAGATCTGTTTTTGATCAACTCCTCATTCTGTCCTATAGACAGCCAGGTCCTCCTTACCCTGCTTTAGTAGCCATTTCTGTGAATATTCCTCTTTCTCTCTTTTGAGACAACGGGATCCTTTGTATCCTAGGCGGGAGCACATGCTAAGCCCCAGGACCAGTTGGTCAAATGAGTCAGGAAGTCTGATGCCTTCCTGAGCTAGCCAAGGAGACATGATTGATAGAAATCTGTCCTGAAGCACGCGGGAAGTTGAGAGGTATTCAAAAATTGGGGAGCACCTGCGTGTGTCAGGCACTGTTTTCATTTCTGGGATAGATTAGTGAGCAAAGCAGATGGCTCTCCTTGCCCCGGTGGGGCTGACCCTGGGAGGGAGCACAAGAGTGACAGGCAGACGCGGAGGGAGGTTCCTTCTCACTGACTTCCTGTGACAAAGCTCCCAGGCTCCACATTGCAGCCAGACGGGATTCTTTTCCCAAACACAAACATGACCAACTCAGATCCCTATTGAGGGATCTGAAAAATCTGTCAGTGGCTTCCCTGGGCTCTTAGGACAAAGACCTAAAGCCTTACACCTGCTGTCAAGGCCCTATATGGGGTCTCTGCCTCATTCCGCCTCATTTCATGCTACGACTCTCCCCTCCTGCCGCACTCTTCATCAGCAGCTGTCCCTCCTCCCCACTCCAAGACCCTTCTTACAACTCTGCCCCCATCCCCACCACCCTTCCCAGTATGTGGACCTCTCTGCTAACAGGAGTTGATATCCCACAAACCACCCTCCCCTTAAGGTGGAACATATATATAACCTTCCTCAGGCACTAGTAACCGTGTAAGAACAAAGGCAAGGGAAAAACAAACGGTCAACTATCATAGTCAGGGGGAACATGAGACCCCACTATAATTTGTAACTGTCTTAATGATTGACAAGAAAAGCACAATCTTAGCAATAGTCAGACCTCCAGAAACCTACAGACTCAATTTCCTGGAGCCCTAACATCACCTTCCCTTCCATTGGGTAGAAAACCCTTTGTGAACAGCCATGCCTCACAATCCCAATGCAGCTCTTTCTGCCCATGGGTCTTGTCCCTGTGCCATAATAAAACACCTTTTCGCATCAGAAAAAGCCTCAAGAATTCTTCTTGACCATCGGGTTCTGTGATCCCGCATCATTAGGGACAAGACAGAGGTTTGACTTCAGACAGCCCAGGTCATAAGGACACTGCACCTGGAGATGAAAAATAGAAGCCACTGCAATGTGAAATCCTGGACAAGAGATGGGCGGAGGTGAGTCACTAGCCAAGCCTATCTCTAGGAAAATGCTGAGCACACACCCTGCAGGCTCACAAAGCTGCCCGTGTGAGAGTTCTTTTCCGTATCACTCACTTACCTTTTCTTTGGAAAAGTGAAAGACTGGGCTGCAAAAGTCACTTTCTACTTGAAGACATAAGAGGTGTTCCTTCACTCATTCATTCACTCAATATGCACCGATTAGGCTCCTACTGTGCTCTGGGTATAGAAAAATGAACTGGTCTCATGCAGTTCTTGTCCTCAAAGTCCTGCCACACTTACAAAGCTGGCAGGCTTTGTGAGATGAGGGGGTGGGGACAATGCTGAATTCAGGACAATGCCCTGATAGCCTGGGCAATATGGCAGGGCACAGGAAAGGCTTCTTGGAGGTGCTAAGACTCAGGCACTGAGTCCATTGGATTAGGAAAAGCTGCTCAGGGCCATTGGTATGGGACATAGAAAGACATGGAGGAAGACCTAGCATTGGGCACGGTGGGAGTAGCTAGTGGTTTGGAGTTGCCAGGGACTCAAGTGTAAGATCCGGGTCTCTGGGACCATCTCCAGTTGCTGACCCCCTGCTTGGATCTGACCCTGAAACCCCAGGTTTCATGTGTCATGCTGTGATCTAAGATAGGGTTGGAAATGCTCCCATATCGAGGAAAAGAACTGTAAGATCAGTAGTGACTGTAAGAGCAAACAAAGAGTGGGAATAGAGGTCGGTCCTCAGAGATCTCCAGAAAGGGGGTGGGTGATTTAGTCAAATCAAGACTCATCCAACCATGAGCAACAGCTACTACATGGGCCCCTCCCCAAGGGACACTCATAGAATTCCTGCAACAGTCCCACGAGGTAGGAGCCATTATAATACCCACATTACAGAGGAGACATTGAGATACATATGCAAAGGTTAAGTCACATGCCTTAGAGCACGGGGTCCTTTTCCAACCCAGACTCTGCTCCAGAGTTCCTATTCGAAAACAGTGGTTCTCAAGTTACTGCCGGTGAAAGACCCATTGTCCCTGCTTCATCACAGACTGACGTTTTTTGCAAAATGCAGTAATAAAATGAATTACTAGAAAAATGATCACGTGCCTGGATGGCGCAGCAGTGGGAAATTGCTCTAAAAGTTTCTGATGCTTCCTCTCGGTTTCTATGTCTCCACAGCGCAGAGCAGCGCGGGGCTACACACACATGGAGCGGAGCGAATCCACCACTCTGCACTTACTCATGTGCTTAGGATGTGAAAGACTGAGCTGAGCTCAAGAAAAAAAAAATCACTTGGCTGGATTCCAAAGGCTGAACTGTTAACCTCCACTGCTCACCCCAGCATTAAGGATTCATGAGACGCTTGACTCTCCGTTCCTGGTTTGAGTGACTTAGGGAGAGGCCCCCTGTATTGTCTGTCCACAGGAGTGACATTAGTTAGCTCCAAAGGTCCCTTCCCAAACCCACACGCTAGGATTCCATCTCTTTTTCCAACACCCCGCTCAGCAGAAATGTTTGCAAGGGCCAGCTGTTTTTGTTCATGCATTCATTAATAAAAGTAGTGAATGCAACAAGAGCCACCCTTTTCTTTCCTTTGTCCTGTCCTGAAAGGGGGCAGGGAGGGAGCAGGAGTGCTTGCAGACGCAGGGGACGTGCCAGACGTGCAACAGGAAGGGCTCAGCAGCCTAGGACTGTGAGGAAGGAAGGCAGGTGGGCGGAAGGCGGGCTGACAGGCGGGGGAGGTGGGGGAAGGGAGGGGAGAAGGGCCGTGTGACAAAGGCAGACAGACACATGGAACCAATTACCCCCGGCAATGGGGTGGGGGTGCACCTGGGAATTAAAAAACACCTGGCAGTTTCTGGAACAGAGAAGGATTAAGAACTGCTGAGGAAAATGGAGTGGATGATAGAGCAGGACTGGGTGAGATGGGAGGACACTCAGAAGGGCTCAGCCCCGCGGCTCCCGCCCGGGGAATTTACTTTGATCCCTGGGGGAACTGGGTGGTGGTCATTTTGCACATCTATCAGTAGAGCCCGGGAGGGGGGCACTCTGGGTCTTCCATTCCGCCTGAAAGGAGGAAAGTGGTTACAGAGGTGACAGAAAGCCTCCTTGGGCCAGAGGGAGCATGAGGAGCAGAGGAAGACTGTCCAGCAAGGGTAGCTGTACAAAATACAAGACACTGGTTCAGTTCGAATTTCTGGTAAATAAATAATTGGGGGAATCTGAAATTCACATTCAACCAGTGCCCTGCATTTTACTTATTAAATCTAGCTGCCCCACACCCAGCGGGAGCTCAAATGACCCTGGGGGCTGCCCTGGAGGAGTGGGGGCCACAAAGGGGACAGAGCAGCTGCTGCGGGGTGGGGGTGGGGGGTTGTGGCAGGAAGTGAAGGCAATGGAAAAAAGAAAAATGGTCTGGCTTCTCCCCTCCTCCCACCCTCCAATGACCCACCAGTTCTTCCCATCAGCCAAAGTTCCCAGAAGCCAGAGAGTAAAGGAGCCTCAGAAATACAGGAGCAAAGAAAGGATCCCAGAGCAAATATGCAGTTATTTTAAATGACCCAGGAAGGTGGGATCTGCCCAGCCCAAAAAGGGGGATCTCATTTTATCCGCAGGCTGAACTGAAGCCCCAAGTGTCAATTGGGTCATCTCTCTGAGGTCCTTGCTCTCACTCTTTCGACCCCTGGGCCGGCCATGGTCACGAGCCAGGAGTTACTGCTTGCTGCGAAGACAGCAGACAAGAGCACATTTGTGAGTGTCTCGGAGCTGGGAATCAAGGAGGCTGGCTTCAGCCGGGAAGCGGAGGATATGGTTCCGTCTTGCAGCTGGGTCCCCAATGTCTATTCATTCCTTTATCCAACGTCTGCTCAGAGACGCGCAGTCCACAGCAACGGAGTATGGGCTAGTAAATGAAACAGACACATCCCACATTCTTCAGGTGCTCAAGGCTCTAAGAGGGGGTGGGGGGCTTAAAATGCAAGGAGGGGGCGCCTGGGTGGCTCAGTCCGTTAAGCATCCGACTTCGGCTCAGGTCATGATCTCAGGGCTCTTGTGGAGTCTGACAGCCCGGAAACTGGAGGTGCTTCGGATTCTGTGTCTCCCTCTCTCTGCTCCTTCCCCGCTCACACTCTGTCTCTCTCTCTCTCTCCCCCCGCTTCAAAAATAAATAAACATTAAAAAAAATTAAAATGCAATGTGAATAAGCTAAGACACAAGATGTAAATGGCAAGTGCTAGAAAAGTCGAGTGGAGAAACAAGGTAGGTCATGAAGAACTGGAGGAAATGGATGGTCTAGGGGAAACCTACAGTAGATGTAGTGTGCCAGGGGCTCGGTGCTGGGGGACAGCAGACCAGAATTGGACACATGCCCCTTTGTCCAGGAACTCATGATGTCACTCACAAGAATCCCCAGAAGGCAATTACCAATTGGGGGAAGAGAACAGATTTAGTTGCACAGAGCTCTTGGGTTCCCACCAAGCTCTACCATCCGTTCTGTAATTCCTCCTGTCCTGTCATATTGGTGCTTCTCTGTTTCCTATCTGGTGACCTCTGACAGCCCCTGAGAAGTAGCAAGAGCTGCATCCAGTCAGGCGGATCCCTCGAGCACCAGACTCAAAGCTATGAACCAACGACTCACATGTTTACCTGTCAGCCCGAGCAGGCCTGGCAGAGAATCGGAACAGCGGGCTGAAAGGCTGGCCCTGCCACTGATCCCCTTGAACAAAGTTATATAAACGCTCGGCGGGTCTGTTTCTTCATTGGTAAAATGGAAAGCCTAACAGTACTTTGTAGATTTCAAGGCTGAATGAGATAGTGCCTGTGAGCATGCCTAGTGCTGCGTCTACTAGCTGTCATTACTTGTCATCAGTCTTTATTAACCAGCCTGAGACTTAGAAGCCAATAATAAATTCACGCTCACCTGTCTATCTTCAGGTCATTGCTTTTTAATTTACAAATTAAAAACCACCAGTTGGAGGGGGTGAGTGATAGCTGGGTGGCTCAGTGGCTCATTTGGTTAAATGTGTGATTTTGGATCAGTTCATGATCTCATGGTTCATCAGTTTGAGCCCCATGTTGGGCTCTGTGTCGACAGCTCAGAGCCTGGAGCCTGCTTCAGATTCTGTGTCTCCCTCTCTTCCTTTGCCCCTCCCCTGCTCATGCTCTGTCTCTCTCAAAAATAAGCAAACATTTTTTTAAAAACACTAGTGGGTAGTGAAATCACTTGAACAAGTATACTATTATACATTTAAAATAAATATTTATGACAATTACACAACAGAAGACAAGCATGTTGGGCAAAAGGAGGAAAATAATAGAAAATATTAGTGCATCCCATGTGCTGAGGGTTAAGTATTCTGTGAAAGCAGAGTCTCAGTTGTGTGGGGGCGGGGGGCCTGAATGTGTGTGCCTGCACTGTGTTGTGGTGTAAAAATGTATTTCGTACTGTGGGTCATGGGCAAAAAATCCAAAACCACGGTCTTAGGTTAAATCATCATTGCTCATATAATTCTACCCTTCATGCTTTTCAACACCCTTGCTCCTCCCCACCCGCAAACACCACTTACTCTCTTCCGCTGGCAGGCATTCACCCCTCCTTTCCCTTCCTTGCCTGCACTCTTGGAATCCCTGAAACCATCCTCTCCCTCCCTGATCCCTCCGCGGTCCCCGACCTCCTCTCCCAGGTCCCTAACCCCATAGGACACGGGAAAGGCGATGGGTGGAAGACAGCCAGGTCGTCGGCAAATAAATATTGGCAGCCCCTGGGGCCGGAGGAGAGGAGGGCCAGTGAGGGAGGTTTGGCTGTGTAAACTCTGGGGCCTGGAAAGGAAACTGACGGAAGCCCAGCGGAGAGAAGGGAGTGGTCCAGGGTCACTTCTGCGGGGGAGTGGGGTTCAATCCGAGGCAGGATGAAGAGGAGAGAAAGAACTCTAAAGAAAAACGGGGGGGGGGGTAGGGTGTCCCTGAAACCGTCGGAAGAAAGGGGTGCTTGGCCCAGGCGAGCTCAAGAAGGGAAGGGACCCGTGGGCGGTGAAGGAGGGGCCGGGGAAGGCTGGAAACCTCGCGTCTGGGTGCCGGGGCTTAGCTCCGCCAGGATCGCCCAGATCTGCAGAAGGAGGGTGTCCCGGAGGCCCGGGAGCCACCTCCGGCCTTGCACCCCCCCACCCCCCGCCCCTTCTCCCCTGCTTGGGGAGGTACCCCGGCGGGCACGGAACTCAGCCAAGCGGCTGCAGCCGGCGTTACGGAGCCCGCGGGCCCAGGGCTTTGTCCCTCCCTCCGCAGCCCCGCCCGCACCCCGAGGAGGCGCGCTTTGCACGACAAAGCCCGACGTCCCCAGGTCCGTGTCTGTCCGAGTGCCATCCCCGCCCCATCCAGCGGCGAACGCACGGACCTCCGCCTGGGCCCTCCGTCTCTCTCCTCGCACCCCAACCCCAAGGCAAAGGGAATCGGTCTATATCATCCAGTGTGACCCCTGAAAGCACGGTAGTGGCTCAGCGTTGGGAGTCCGGAATGGGTCGCCGGGGCTCATTCCATCAGCCATCCCTGAAAGCCCATCTGAGAGTCACCTTGCTCTCTGGCCTCCATCACCTCCCCTCCGTGGGTACAAGGTGGGGCTCCTGCTGAAGTTATCTAGGTTCTGATACAGGCGGTGCACGGAGGGAATGAGCGAAGTTGGTCGGGTGTTACATGACCAAGGGCAGTAGGGGTGGACAAGCCAGAGGACCCTGGCCGTGTCCCCGAAGGCCGCTGCTACTCCCCGCTGACCCGCGGAGGAGCTGGAAATCTAAAATATATGAGTGTGTGTGAAAAAAGTTTTAAATGCTGACACTTAATTCCAAAATATTCTACCATCATGCAGGCCAAGCAAAAACATCTGCAAGCCTGACTCAGCCTGTAGGTAACGGTTTTCTGCCTCCTCCAAGAGGCTCTCAAACTTAAGCATGTTTCCTAGTCACCCACAGGGTTTATGGGAACACAGATTGCTGGGCTCCACCCTAGAGCTGTGGCGTCCATAGGTCTGGACTGTGGACTGAGAACTGTGTTTTGTTTTCTTGCTTTCTTGCTTTTTTCTTCCTTAAGTAAGCTCTAGGCCTGACCTGGGCTTGAACTCGGCGCCCCAGATGAAGAGTGGAACATTCCACACACTGAGTAGCCAGGCGCCCTGAGTATCTGCATTTCTGACAAGCTCCAGCTCAGCTGCAGCCTCGCCAGGGTGCCTACTTTGAGAACCACTGCTCTACACCACACGAATACCACCACCATCCCAAGTGATGCTTCGCAAGATGCCACAGCAGCTTCTCATGTGGCATTTTCAAGATTCTAGATCCTTCATTTGGCAAGTGATCATGATGATGATAAAGAAGAGACTAACAGCTGGGGTCCCTGGCTGGCTCTGTCGGTAGGGCTGATCTCAGGGTTGTGAGTTCAAGCCCATGTTGGGCCTAGAGCTTACTTAAAAATAAGGAAGGAAGGAAGGGAGGGAGGGAGGGAGGAAGGAAGGAAGTTAGTTTAAAAACCAAACATAATAGCTAACTTCTTTTTTTAAATTTTTTAAGCACTTATGTATTATTGAGAAATGGAAAGAGACAGAACATGAGCATGAGAGGGGCAGAGAGAGGGAGACACAGAATCTGAAACAGCCTCCAGGCTCTGAGCTGTCCACACAGAACCCAAAGTGGGGCTCGAAATCACAAACCACGAGATCATGACCTGAGCCGAAGTCAGACGCTTAACCAACTGAACCACCCAGGCACCCCAATAACTAACTTCTTAAAATGTGTCCTGAATGTGGTATTTTACCTACGCTAGGACCTCTGACATAGGAATGATGACTAGTCCCTAACTGGGCACCTGGGTGGCTCAGTCAGTTGAATGTCTGACTCTTGGTTTCGGCTCAGCTCATGATCTCACGGTTCGTGGTTTTGAGCTCCACATTGTGCTGATAGTGTGGAGCCTGCTTGGGATTCTCTCTGTCTCTGTCTCTCTCTCTCTCTCTCTCTCTCTCTCTGCCCCCCCTTTCTCTCTCTCAAAATAAATAAGTAAACTTAAAAAATTTTTAATAAAAAAGTAACCCCTAATTACAGATGAGAAAAGCTAATAGGTGGTGGATTTGAAGCCAGACTATAAGACACCAGAGACTACCTTCTGCCCATGAGGAGTCACTGATTAGGTTTGGACCAGGATCCCTCTGGTTGCAGAGTGAAGACCAGACTGCAAAGAGGCAAGAGTGGGAAAAAATGGAGCCAGTGCCTAAATGACAAGATGCTCGGAGATGCTGTATCCTGTCAGCCTCGGTGGATGGGGGGAGGGAAATGGTGAAGAACAAGAAACAGGAGAGGTAGGGGGAAAAAAAAGAATGCCAGATGCAAAAATTAAAAGTATCTGATAAACCAGGGCAGGGAAATTCTCTTCCCTGATGAGGACCCAGGAAGATGAAGGACGAGAGGCAATGGAGTCCCTTCCAAGGACGCCCAACAACCCAGGTTTCCTGCCTCCCCATCTTCGCACCTGCTACTCTGCCTTGCTGGGATAAGAAGCAACTATCTGTGGGGTTTGGATTCCAGAAAGATGGTTCTAGTCCCCAGACCTCCCTCCTAGTAAGCGTATCTAAAACTGAAGTGCTTAACACTTCCCAGCAGTGGACCTGGAGTTATTTGAAAACTGTATTGCGGTGATGGTGGTGCAACTGCATACATTTACTAACGGCCCAAACGCACTAGGGGGCGAGCAGAATGGTGTGTAAACCCTGCTTCCATAAAATTGTTGACAAAGAAGAAAAACGTGCTTATAAGGGAATCATCCTTTGAACCTTGAGCTTTAAAGAGTTTGCCTATCACTACTTAGCCTACAGCACTTGAAAAATACAGGTAACATCCAACTAATGGAAAAACAACCACGAAGAGTCCAGCTTTAGCAGAACATTTGAAAGCATAAGAAAATAAATATTCGCTGAATAAATGTAAAAGGTTTTTGTTTTCCTAAACAAGCAGGGTATAAAACCAGTATATAATTTCTTTTTTAAAAAATGTTTTTTAATGTTTATTTTTGAGAGAGGGACAGAGCATGAATTGGGGAGGGGCAGAGAGAGAGGGAGACACAGAATCTGAAGCAGGCTCCAGGCTCTGAGCTGTCAGTACAGAGCTCAACACAGGGCTCGAACTCCTGAACGGTGAGATCATGACCCGAGCCGAAGTTGGACGCTTAACTGACTGCGCTTAACCAACAGGAACCCCAAAACCAGTATATAATTTCAACATTTGTGTGTGTGTGTGTGTGAGAGAGAGAGAGAGAGAGAGAGAGAGAGACAGAGACAGAGAGGTCCAGACATTAAGTGGGTACTGGAATTAAGTTTTATTTATGTGTTTTTATTCTCAATTTTTCCCCTACAATAAATATTAATAGTAAAAATGCCAATTAATCAGGTGAGTGCAAAGTGAACCTATACAAAATCGAGTTAAGGGAAAGAGAGCCAGGAAATAGGTCATGTAGATTTATCACATTGCCTGTATGATCGGCACTGGGCAGAGACAAAGCAAACAGGAGAAGCAGAAGGAAATAAATTAAAATGTTAATCAGGGAACCATAGGCGAATTCAACATTTTTCTCTTTGCTTATCTATATTTTCTCATTTTTCCACCATGAACATGTATTATTTGCCTAGTGGGAAGGAGGCATAACATCTTATAAATCCTTGGCACTGTGATGTTACAGATTACTTTCTGCTTTTTCATGGACTATTTCATTCTTGTTTTTCCACTGTGAAGATTTAATTTAGTTCAAAAACTCCACAACTATTTATGGAACGCTTACTCTGTGCCAAGCACTATCCTAGGCACGGCAGGAAATGGAAAGATTACTGAGGCACGATCGGGTCTCTTCTCCAGAAGTTTCTCTGACCACTGGAGACACAGACTGTTGCAAAGATTGGTACCCTCCTCCCCCAGTCCCCCAAGAGCCCCCAAAATGCTCTTTTTTAAAGGAAACTCTAAGGGCATCTGGGTGGCTTAGTTGGTTAAGTGTCCAATTTTGGTTTAGGTCATAATCTCATGGTTTGTGAGTTCAAGCCCCGCATTGGGCTCTATGCGGACAGCTCAGACCCTGGACCCTGCTTTGGATCCTGTGTCTCCCTCTCTCTCTCTGCCCCTCCCTGCTCACGCTCTGTCTCTGTCTCTCTGTCTCTCTGTCTCTCTCAAAAATGAATAAACATTAAAAAATAAATAGAAGAAATTCTATTATTATTGCAAACACTTCTGACAAAAGTAACTTTTCCTGCCTTACAGGCTTGCCAAGGCAGATTTCTGAGGGACTGAGCTACGTGAGTAGGTAGAACTTTTTGTAAGAAGCTAATAGTTTCGGGCATCTGCTATGTGGGGGGCATTGTGCCTTCACTTAATCTTCACCCCTGCCAGAGACATAAACTGAGGAAAATGGGAGAATAGTACGGTGGGTAGAAGATCAGAGTCTATAGCTAAACTGCCTGGATCTCAATCCTGATTTTTACTACTTGTTACATGACCTCCAGTTAGTTTCTTTTTTCTTTAACATTTTATTTATTTATTTTGAGAGAGAGAGAGAGAGAGAGAGAGAGAGAGAGAGCAAGGAAGGGCAGAGAGTGGTGGGGAGAGAGAATCCCAAGCATGCTCCACACTGTCAGTGTGGAGCCAGATGTGGGGCTCAAACTCACAAACTGAGATCACGACCGGAGCCAAAACCAAGAGTCGGATGCTTCACCAACTGAGCCAACCAGCCACCCCTGACCTCTAGTAAGTTTCTCAACCTCGCCATGCCTGTTTCTTCCTCCATATAATGGGTCTGATCACAGTACAGGCTTCATGGGACTTGTAGCAAGCCCTAAGCACATCATCGTGTGCTGGGAACAGTACCTGACACACAGAACACACTCCAGGATTTTATCACTTACTTTATGTTCCACCAAGTAAATATTCACATTACTTCGTATTACCTTTTCCTTCAGTTTTTTTTTCCTTCCCAAAGAGCCAATTGATGATAATGACTCAGCAAACATTTCTGATCACCTACTATGTACTCAGTACTGTCCTCCACGCTGGGAAAACCGAGACGACCCGAAATGACCCCACCCTGGGGCTGCTCCAGGTTAGTGCAGGAGAGAAACACAAACGCAGTGAACAGAACGGGGCTGGTAATTAGGAACAGAGGTTGCCTCAAATGTTCTGACATCCCAGAAAACGTGTCTCTCCCTCTAATAGTTAAAACATGGTTCCCATTATTGTGTTTACAGTGCGTGCCTGTGAATAAGAAGGAAACGACGCTCCTGGGGTGTCTGGTGCGCCAGACGATGTGCTGGGTGCCGTACGCATATTCTCCTTTAAGTCTATGAAAAGAGCACAATGTTGTCCTTATTTGACAAGTGGGGAGACAGAGGTCTTTAGCGGAGAGGGCAGGGTTCCCCCCAGGCTGTAGCCCCTATCCTTTCCAGAGTCAGGACTCAAAATCAAGCGTGTGCTCGCGGCACTGAGCTATATAGGCTCCTAATGTAATATTTTGCATGCTGTCCAGTTTAATTCTCAACGTAACTCTTTGAGGGAGACGTCATTCTGCTCATTATTATACGTGAGGGAACTGACGTTCAAAAAATTAACTTATTGGCCCAAGGTCAAACAAAGTTAGTGACAGACCAAGTGCCTTAGAAGCTGTGGTCTTTTGGGGCACCTGGGTGGCTCAGTTGGTTAAGCGTCCAGCTTCTGCTCAGTTCATGATCTCATGGTTTGTGGGTTTGAGCCCCGTGTTGGGCTCTGTGCTGTCCGCTCAGAGCCTGGAGCCTGCTTCAGATTCTGTGTGTCTCTCTCTCTCTCTCTGACCCTCCCCTGCTCACAGTGTCTCTCAAAAATAAATTAAAAAAAATTTTTTTAATTAAAAAAAAAGAAACTGTGGTCTTTTTCTAGAGGCAGGGCTGCCTCTCCGATTTCCTCCTGCATGAGATAAAGTCGAATTTCCAGCCAGGCCTGCAGGAAAGCACTCTAGATGGGGATGTCGGGGAGATGTGGATTCTCATCCTGACTCTGTCACTTATCAGCGCAGTGACCTTCGACAAATTGCTTTCCTTCTTGAGGCCTTTGTGCCCTTATCTGTCCAAAGATAATACAGGGCTCACACCTGCCATGACATAGAAAACAGGCTGAAAGCAGACTTGGCAGGCATCAACTTGGGTTGGGAGCCCACAGGGTTGCCCAAGGAGTGAAGAGGGAGGAGGCTCCAGAAAGGGCAGCCCTGCACTCAGTACTAACATCTGTAGGAGAGAGGGGTCTTCAGTCTTCTACCTGCTGGACAGGGAGGGGCAGGATGGCAAGTACACGACTTCTTCAGGACTGGGGCATTCTGTCTCACCTTTGCAAACTTCCACAAACATACCTAGAATGCCACGGTCCCTGCCCCATTGGAGAGACAAGGTGCACTCCTGAAAGCAACAGCCCAGTATGAAAGCACAGACCAAGGCCCACGGGAGCTTAGATTTGGAGGCAGGGCTGGGAGAGAATGGGAAAGACTTTACAAATGAAGATGGAATGGCCCTGGTTGGGGACTAGGGGGACAGTTCCTGGAAGAAGAGGAAATAAGGGCATCCTGGACTGAGAGAGTTCTGGAAGGTGAGGATGGACACGAATGGACCTATTTTGAGGTTAATTGATCAATCAGCTTGCGAGATCCGCTGGAAGGGGAGGGTCCAGTCATCCAGTACTTGAGGTGCAAGATGGAGAGACATGTTTTTATCTTCTTATCCTTAAAGAATTTTGAGCACGAGAGTAATGTGATCATAACAGGACTTTACAGTGATACCCGGAGCCAAATATGACAAACAGGTTAAAGTTGGGAAAAGACAAACAATCAAGAAAAGGATGACAAGGAATGAGCAAAGGCGAATGGATTTTGAAAACAAGGCACTGTTGATGACCTTGCAATGGCACTCCCAGGGGGACCTGGGCCAAACCAGGTCACGAAGCAGGGAGGAAGGGGTAGGCAGCACTGAGACGAAAGTGAAAAGTATTACAATTCTCACAAGATGCTTCAGAGTGAACGGTAGGTTCACAGATTATGGGACAGGTTCAAGGAAAGTTGCATCTGTCACCTACTAGATTAAAGACAAAAAGGAAAAAGCCCGTAGACAGAAGGAACAAAGGCGTGAGAAGAAGGAAGAGAGTAGTGGGAAGGACTACTGGGTGGAAAGGGCTCCCTAGAGAAGATAGACAGGGCTTGCCTGGCCCTTCCTCCACCTTTCGCTTCCAAAGCTTAGATATGTGGTCATATCTGAAAGTTTTATGGGTTGGATATAGAGGCAATTGGATGAGATTATATAGATGTCCCCATAAACTCAGCTGGCCTCGAACTCAACTGTGAGCCACGTCTGACGCTTCACCGACTGAGCCACCCAGGCGCCCCCATATAAAGGGAATTCTAACAACAGTAGAGTCGACTCGGATTAAAGGGTATGACTCTTTAATGATCTAACGAAGCAACAGTTGGGACCCAAAAAGATTCCAGAAACACTGAGAAGTGAGAGCGGGGACTGCAGGTGGTGGGGATGAGCTATGGCCAGGCATAGGCAAGAACAAAGGTCATCGCCGAAAGTCAGGGGATGGAAAACATTCCAAGCCCCGGAGACCCACCACCAATGGGTTGGTTGCTGCTTCCTCTAGACGTGATATGAGGATATAAAATAAACACCACCAAGAACCTAAAGAGCTGGGAATGGAAGATTATTGGTTCCACTGCCCTCATTCAGCTGACAAAGGAGCTGAACAGGGCAGAGAGGGGAATCTGGAGGACGTGGCGTGGCTAGTGAATTTCAGTGCCAGAATTACAACCCACACGCTCCACGGCTGCCTTGGGCTGTTTTCCCCTGGGACAGATTCCAAAGATTATGAAAGTTCGAATCAGCAGATGGAGAGAAGCAAGAGGGTAAAGAAAGTGTAATCAGAGCATAGTTGGAGCTGGAGTATCTGCCTGGAAGTGACAGTAGAGCAAAGTTACTGCCTTCAGTAGAAGGAGATAGTGTGGCTTTGCATTCAGGGTGGCCGTGGCTCTGGTGCCCTCACAGAGGATGGTGGGGGGCAGGCTGGTAGAAGGGGATCGTGTGAATGTCTCTTGCAGCTGTCTTTGCAACATAAACAATGTTTTCTCTTAGATTAGGAGGAGCTGTTGATGGAGAGTACAGAGAATGAGCTAAAGCCCACTCCCTGCTTTCAACAGACCACCCCTCAGTCCTGTCCTGGATCAAAATAGCAGAGAGATCGTCCACATGGGTGTTACAGAGATGGTGTGTGGAGGAAATGTTTGACCTAAGGTAATTCAGCCCTAAAGAATGAGGAGTTTGGTCAGTTATAGTGAAGATGAAGGTCACGCTTTTGAGAAGAAGCATGAAGCCCACATGTCTTTTCTACAACCTCCTGCACTATGAAGACACGACAAAAAGATACGAGTCTTATTCTCTAGTAGGTCTGTGCCTTGCCGGGGGTTGGGGGAGGGCTTAGGGGTGGGGACAGAGTGAGAAGTTAGCCACGGAGGATCACATGACAGTCATGTTTGGGAATGGTACCTTGACTCAGTGTGCCTGCTGAGTGGGGAGACCGTCAGCCCCAGATGCACCCTGTTGGTTTCCTGCCTTCCGTCTTGGTGACATTTAGTGCTGTGAGCTAGCCATTAACCCAAGTTTAAAGGCTCCTGCAATGTAATGTATGGGATCTTCGGGGATCACCTTTCAGATATATGGGAAGGCACTGTCTGAGGTGACTGGACATCGTCTGCATTGGCAGAGGTATCCTACATGACCAGCAGCAAATCAGGAGGAGCCTCCTAACATAAGTGGGACCCCAGGCTGCCACAACGGATGGACGCTGGTAACGTGATGAAAGGGCCAAGGCAGGAAGGTGGGTGAGACAAGGCTTCGGGAGAAGAGGTATTGAGTATGAACGGTTGGTGTTCAACCAACTTTTGAAGACCATTTAATGGGGAAAGCACAGTCCTTCCAACAAAGGGTGCTGGGAACACTGGTCAGCCACATGTGAAAGAATAAGGCTGTGCCCTAACTTTACATCATATACAAACATGAACTCGAAATAAATCCAAGACCACCTGCGTGGCTCAGTCGGGTAAGCATCTGACTCTTGATGTCAGCTCTCGTCACGATCTCATGGTTGCAAGTTCAAGCCCCGTATTGAGCTCTGTGCTGAACGCAGAGCCTGCTTAAGATTCTCTCTCCCTCTGTCTCTCTCCCTCTCCCCTGCTCATGCTCACTCTCTCTCAAAATAAATAAATAAATAAACTTTAAAAAAACCATAGGAAACAAAAGAAAATCTAGAAAAATCAGATTTCATCAATATTAAAAGGAATTACTAGGAATTATTAATTACTGGGAATAATTAGGAATTATTAATAAGGAACTAATGTCTAGTTTATATATATAAAGGATGATAATGAAACAAAAACAAATCAATTAAAATTAGGCACAGATCTTACAAGTTCTCATCAGACCAAAATAGTTTCTCTGTGACCGTGTGTGGTAACAGATGTTAGCGAGGCCGATCGATCACTTCTCAATATACACAAATATCAAATCATTGTGTTGTACGCCTGAAACTAATAAAATGTTATATGTCAATTATACCTCCATAAAAAAAGTAGGCAAAATGGTAAAGTTTACATAGTGTGTATTTTATCACAATCAACAACAAAGAAAAGGGATTCAGTTTGTAGGAGCAGAGTAATAATACTGAGAACTGAGACCACAGAGGAGCCAGGAGCCAGAAGCCAGCTGCCCCCCTGTCTCAGAGGGGGCGGGGGTGGGTGGGGAGTGGAGTCATCAAGGGAAGAACAGCATCTGAGAGAGTTTGGGGTCAGCTGATGTGTCGCTAGGTCTGAGCATGCTTGGAAAAGGTACCAGATACAGAAGGGTTTTTGCTTTGAAAAAAGAAAAAGCCAAACATCCATGTGGCTTAGGGATTTAGAGAGGGGGATGAGCCAGCTAGGGTGCAGTGCAGGGGTGGGGGTGGGGGGGCTTAGTTGGATGAGATAAAGCAGCGCTAGGGGTGGTGGTGTTGCTGGGAGGGGGGAGGGTTAGCTGGCGTGGAAGATATTGGCCATGGATTCTTTTCTAAGCCAGTAGTTCCAAGCTTAGGACGGGTGTCGAGACTCGACAGTGAAGTCTTGTTTCCTGTGCTCCGCGGTGTGTGTCTGTAGGAAGCCCTCGGAGCCCTGCCTGGAGACACTGCTCCTGTCTCACAAGGACAGACGCGGTCCCTCCCCTCTCTTCTTTGCTGAGCTTCCTACAGCCCCTGTGAACTTCCCCATCTGGCCTCCACCAGTCTCCAAAGGGCATGAGCACAGTTCTAACTCGGCTTTTCGTGTTCCCAGCTCTGGCTTTGGACGTGGCCCAGAGGAAGGAGCAGGATTAAGGAGAAATGCGAATGCATCCTTCCTGCGTATTGTTCCCCCGGAGCCAGGATGGCCAGCACTTGGACATATTTTGAGCCGGGGATTTAGAGTCTAAGTTAATTTGGGAGAAAAAAAGCTTTTGTCCTTAAGGAATTTAAAGCTCAAGGAGAGGGTGCCAAATTCTATAGCTGTGACAAATTGAAGGGGGCAGACGTGGTCTTTCCAAGGATGGAGTTAATTTACACAGTATGCGGAAAACTGAGCCGGGTCTTAGGAAAATGAAAATCCGGAAAGCCAGCAGTGGCCCAGGCAGAAGTCAAATTAATCTCTAGAACCTGCTTTGGCTTGTTGAAAAGTAAACACAGGTGAGTTCCAAAGTGAATGGAGGTAAAGGAAGCTGGGGAAAGTTCCTTCCCCTTCTATTGTTGGGACACAAAACCCCCCACCAGCCTATAAGCTGCCCGAGGTAGGCAACATCACATTTGGTCCCTTGGTGACTTGCAAGATGTCAGGCCCTCAGCAGGGTCTCACCCACCACAGGCAGAATGAATGACTGAATGACGGACCCAACCGAGGAAGGAGGAAGTGAAAGAATGAGCTGATACAGCCCGATTGCAGCCCACATGTCACTGATAACAGTGATAAAATGAAGGACAAAGTGGACTGAGTTACGATAGCACTTCGACTCTAACTTTATGCAAACACTTTGGGTTTAGTTGGAATAATTGGGTAATAAACAAATCAGTGAGCAGAGAAGTGGTGTCTTACATTCGAAGCGATTTACAGTTTACAAAGCTATTGTGTGCACATTTTTTCCATAGAGCCTGTAAACCACCCCTGCACAGGTATGACAAATAGTACTTTTTCCTTTGATGAATAATCAAACTGCAATCTAAAGGCCTCAAATAACTGAAATCACAGAGCTAAAAGTAGCCGAGCACACATTTTTGACCTGGGGTTCTGGCTCTCAGGGGGTCTACGCTCTGGAACCAAAAATATCCCACCCATGTGTTCATCCCCATCAACTCCACGCAGAGCCTTCTTTTTTGGACCCGGATGTCCAGGAAAAACATTGAGTTTGGTTTTCTGCAGGTTGTTCATTTTTGTTTTTCACAAAGTTTTACTGTGCTTTTTGAAATAAATTGTGCAATTACATTATGAAACGCATGACTCAAAACAGTCGCGTCTCCTCCCGCACGCAAGCCCATCCATTTCTGACATCTCACCAAGTCAGAAATGCCCGGTTTCCTTGCTGCCCTTCCTGCAAGTTCCCCACTTCTACCACGGTCTGCCTGCCATTTCTTTGTTCATTTTCCCCATGCTGGTCTTACTTTCTGAAGTTAAGAAGCATTTTTTGCCCTGCCATTTGCTACTGTGTCACTTCAAATGTCTGCTCTCCTCCTCCTCCCTCTTTACTTTTCCCCAAGGCCCTGGAGTTGCTTTCCTTGGAGATAGTGGCTACCCATTCTTTCTTTCCAGTGCTGGGGCCAGCTGGCCCCCGAAATCAATCAGTGGCCCATCAGAGACCGGGCTCTCCACTGTCACTCCCGCGTGGCTGTGGAATTTAGGTAAGGTCCCCAGAGGCCCTTTAGCGCAAACATGTCATGAGTCAGCTCTGCCTCACGGAATTCTCCCATTTCCTGACGGGTTCCTGCTCCTGAGGCCGTGGATGTCTTTATCTGCTAAGCCATCGAGTGTCTGCTCTAGGAGCCTGGACTCTCTTTGTTTTCCTTCTCTTTTCTTTGTCTTTTTTTCTTTTTTAAACCACGCTGTCTGGACTCCCAGGGGGCTGTCAATAGGCTCTGCATACTCAGCCGCGTTCTTTCTTCCCTCTCGGCAGCTCTCTCTTGTCCATTTTTAAAGTTTCCCTTTTCGGCACCGATCTTAGCCAGCCTCCCACACCCTTAGCCTTCTTGGGGCAGCGTGCCCTGTACTGGCCGGTGTGGGTGCTGGAGGACTTTAAGGGAATGTTCAGTCCAGGATTTCCAAACCCTTGTGGGTTTCCTTGTGGCCCATCCATGGGCTTCTGGGGAAGCCGGGATGCTCCAAAGTCTCATGCAAGATGCCAAGGGTCTGGCCACTAGTGGGGTGATGGGGGAGAGACTCCACAGATTCCCATTTTGTTCCCGGGAGCCTCCCCTGGCCCAGCCCCCTCATTTCGCAGATACTGAACAGAGTTGTGTGTGGAACTAGTGAATGTGAGTTGGGAGCTCCCCTGGGGGCCTCTCTTAATTGTGCTTGGCCATGCCTGCCCCTTGAGGGATCTCTCGGCCCCTTAAGGCATCTTCCCTCAACACCTTTCCTCCCTCCTGGGGGTTTCCCTTGGATTCTTGCTTTCCCACATGGACACACGCATCATGCACTCCTTACATTTCTGCAGTACTTGCGGCTCGCTACATACTTGGTGGGGCCCACAGCAAAATTGCAAAAGCGGGTCCCGGCAGAGGGGAGGGAAGCGATTGTTAGTTTGGGGCAGGGCACCTGCATGGGTCCCTACGTGGAGGATGCATGGGAGGTCCACGTTCCAGGGACATTGAACCAGCCGTGGAGCCACAAGCCTGAGAGACAGACTGGGGCACACGCTGGCCCTGACGGTCCCTGCACCCGAACCCAGGCCAGGGCAGATTAACAGTGGAACGTGGCAACCATCGCACAGGGCAGAGGGCAGCTGCTGCTGTAAAGGGGGTGGGGAGGAGGGAGGAGGCCATTCAGGGTCTGGGAAAGAGGCCTCAGAGTGCAGGCTGTGGCTTCCCCAGCCCAGAGAGGCAGCGGGGGCTGGACCCCATGTGAACAGAGGCTCTAGGCCTCCTGCGCGTACGCCATGACCCCACTGCACTTGACTTACACGACCAAAGATGGAAGCGTCGGGGAGCTCCAGATGTCAACAACCGAGCCTCAAACCAAGTCTAGATCCTCCTGCGCGGGACATATGCCCGTGAAGTGTCTTGACGGCCTTGGACGGTGTTCAAAGCACATTCACATCGTTGCTTTTCTGTTCTGACCTCTCGATAGCCCTTTGACTCAATCCGATTGGGTGTCTTAAGCCTTATTTTACAGGCAAAAACAAGACTCCATGAGGCATAGCTTACATACGTGAGTTCCAGAGTCAGACAGCTCAAATATGGGCTGGGCCTCAGAGGGGTGACGGTTCTTCCTCAGGGTTGTTATGGGATCACAACAAATAATGTATGGAACACGTTCCCTGGTGCCAGAGGCAGACAGAACGCTCCATAAACGGAGCTGCTAGTGTGCCCAGCGGATGTATCTGGCTTTTCCCAAAATTCTATTCATGAACACTGTCACCAGTTTTCAGTTTTTACACTTATCTGTACTATTATTGGCTCAATATTTTTTTAAAATTTAAATCCATCTACTGTTATTTATTTTTTCTAAATAGGAATTCTTTTTTTTTTTTTACATTTATTTATTTTTGAGAAATAGAGAAAGACAGAGCATGAACAAGGGAAGGGCAGAGAGAGAAAGGGACACAGAATCCGAAGCAGGCTCCAGGCTCTGAGCTAGCAGTCAGCACAGAGTCCGACACGGGGCTCGAACCGACAAACCGTGAGATCACAACCTGAGCTGAAGCCGGACGCTCAACCAACTGAGCCACCCATGCGCCCCTAAATCTATCTACTTTTAATACACTTCCAATGTTATTCAATTTAACTTTATTTCAAGTGGTTTTTAAAATTTATTTTTGAGACAGAGAGTGCAAGGGGCAGGGAGAGAGGGGGACCGAGGATATAAAGAGGGCTCTGGGCTTCCAGCAGATGTGGCGCTCAACCTGTGAGATCACGACCTGAGTCAAAGTCAGACACTTAACTGACTGAGCCACCCGAATGCCCCTCCAATTTCATTTTGTAGGGTAACTTCATTTTACTGTCAAGAACAAAAGATCAGTATCACTCATCTTAAATAGAAAGGTAAAGTAAATTCATAGAGGGGCACCTGGGTGCCTCAGTCAATTGGGTGCCTGACTTCGGCTCAGGTCATGATCTCATGGTTCGTAGGTTCAAGCCCCACATCAGGCTCTGTGCTGACAGCTGGCTCAGAGCCTGGAGCCTGCTTCAGATTCTTCTGTTGTCTCCCTCTCTCTCTGACCCTCTCCTGCTCACTCTGTCTCTCAAAAATAAATAAGAAACATGAAAAAAAATTTAAATAATTCAAAATTAAACAAAATTTTTAAAAAAAGTGTAGAAAGTGACAACGGTATGAAAATCTAGCCAAAGACTTTTGATTGCTGAGCACTCCGAGCTTACACCTTTTCTCTGTTAAAGAGGGGAATTAGCAAGTATTAAGGACTCAGCCTGGTCCAGAGATTTCTCTTTGACTTCATTCACAGGAAATCATTTTGTCACTTCCCATTCAATGGTATCCTGTGTCCAGCTCATGCTTGTACCAGTTACCATGAATTCTTGTGCATTGCTTTGCCTGCCATGCTTTGGGAGAGCCTACACACGAGGTTAGGAAGCAGTGGAGCTGAAGTTCACAAGACATGTAGTAGCATGATTGCAAAAAACTAGAAACTCACACAAAGCAACTCCAAATGTTGTTCATAAACACATGGACTAAAAGAATTCACACTGCCTCCTTAATAGTGATCACCTCTGAGGAAGAGAAGAGGAAAGGGTTGTTGGCAAAGGGACTTGAACCAGAGTCATAACATTCTAATTGTTTTATCAAAATATGCTTGAAATAGAGAAATATTTCTACAGTTGTTAATACTGCCTCATGAAGGTGTGATTATGTAGTATTCTTCAGACTTTAATGTGTTTTTGAATTTTCTTAAAATGTAAAAGAGAATAAAAGGGAAAAGGAAGAGAAGAAGTTCAATCAGGCAAAATGCTCCCAGATACAGATGCAGGGAAGGATCAAAATGCTTTGGTACATTAGGGACTGTATCAGTTTGCTACAGCTGCCGTAACAAATACCGTTGACTGGGTTGCTTAACCAATGGAAATGTATTGTCTCACAGTTGTGGAGGCTGGAAGTCCAAGATCAAGGTGCCAAAAGGTCTGGTTTCCTCTGAGGCCACACTCCTTGGCTTGAAGAATGGCCACTGCCTCCCTGTGTCCTCACGTGGTCTTCCTTCAGTGCATGCCTATGTCTTAATTTCCTCTTCCTTTAAGGACACCAGATTGAATTAGGGCCCACCCAAATAACCCCATTTTACCATAACTACTTCTCTAAAGACCCTATCTCCAACCACAGTCATATTCTGAAGTACTGGAGTTAGTACTTCAACATACAAACTTGGCAGACACAGTTCAGCGCATAACTGGGACCATAATTAAAGGCCCCTGCTGACCTACCTCAGGAGTTTCTTGTCACCTCCCTTTATTGACTCTATTGCTCTTCCCTGTTCTTTCCAATGTACCGGACATCCAGACAGGGTTTCCCAACTGCCCCACTGCTTGTTCCTTTTTGATCCTTCCTGGAATCGATTCCTGCTTCCTCCAGCTGGCCTCATGAGTTCCCTTTGTCCTCCTTACCCCAGCTTAGCCCCGCCCATCTTTCTTTCTCTATATATTTTTTTAACACTTGTTTATTTTTGAGAGAGAGAGCATGAGTGGTGGAGAGCCGAGAGAGACAGAGACACTGAATCCAAAGCAGGCTCTAGGCTCTGAGATGTCAGCACAGAGCCCAACATGGGTCTCGAATCCATGAACTATGAGATCATGACCTGAGCCAAAGTTGGCTTACTCACCTGAGCCCCTGAGTGCCCCCAGCCCTGCCCATTACTTTGAGTTCACTCCTGTCTTTGGATCCTCTGCTCAGGAGCCCAATGGCACAGCTTCCACCCAGGTTGAAACTCTGAAGCTTCATGAGCCCAAACTACTTACTCATTGACCACACATGCAAGTCATTTCTCCCATCTCCCATCTACACACAAAATGCCTATGTCGTCTACCTTGTCTCTCTTCTTGAGATGCCTGCAATGGGGGTGTCTGTGACATTCACCTGCCCTTTCTCCTTGTGGTTCTTGCCATTTTCAGATCACAGACTGTATCAGTCAGCATCCAATCAAGAGAGCAGGAACGTCTCTAGACACTTAGGGAATTGTTTACATGAGAGATGAGAGAGAGGAGAAGCCAGGCAGGGCATGGTGAGGGGCATGAACATAGCAGTCCATGTGAACAAAGGCAACATGCGAGCGATAGTGGAAAGACAGCAAGATAGGAAGAACCTGGTCCCGCCGTTCCACGGAGCTGCACACTAGCTCTGCACCGTGGTAGCCCAGGCTGTTAAGTGGAAGAGAAAGAAGTCCTATTGCTTTCTTGGAGTCTCTGTTGGAGCTGCCTAGCTCAGATCCAGCAAGTGCATCTCTTTTTATGTTGCCTGTTTGAGAGAAATCTGCAGAGACAGGCTCTCTCCCTTCCCTGAGGAGACGGAGTTGTGGCCTTGTTCTTGCCATCTGAAATACCTTTAAGGGCACTCGTGTTACTCACAAATGCTGCAGCCTGGGTGGCCAGCTGTCTCTGCCCAGGAATAAGAGGTTTCATGGATGTAGAGCTAGCAGTGCTTAAATGGGGAGAGTCCCTGGCAAACTGAGCTGAGCCGATCACCCTCCCTTCTTGTGCTTGTAGCAAGCATCTACTTCCTCAGACAGAAGAGCACTTGCCAGAGTCTCAAGCCCATCCTCTCTTCCTAGGTCCAGGGTCAAATCACAGTCCAGGCTGCCATTCTTGGTGAGTCTGATTGCCTCCCAGTGCCTCTTTGAACAAGACATGGCAAGTTCTTCTGTGACCACTGCTTCATTCCTGAAGAGAATAAACACCGTCTCCATCCTCGACCTACAGAAGAGAATCACCACAGAGTTATTACAGCAGCTCTGGCTCTTTGTACTCAAGATATTCTCCAAGATAAATGCAATTTCTCTGGATTTGAGACTCATGTCACATTCCTTGCTTCTAGGAATCTGTCTGCCCACAAATACAGGTCTCTGGTCTCATTCAAGTAGGCGACAACAGGGCTCTCCCACCACACAGTCTTTGCTGAATTGCTGTTTTCCTCCTGAAGGGGAGCCTCTTGGCGAGGAGTGTATCCATCAGCAGGCTCCTTCTCTCCTCCTGCTTTAGTCTGGGGCACAGCTTGCTGGATTAGTGCAGTAGATTGAGTTCAGACCTCTGTGTTTGGAGACACGCCTCTGCCTCTGTTCTCTCTATCATGTTGGGCAAGTGGTCTCACCTTGCAGAGTCTTGGTTTTCCCACCTGTGTAATGGAATGCTGAATGAAAGGCTGAAACATGGGCCCGAAAGATATCACCATCCTAATTCCTGGAATTTACAAATGTTACCTTATTTGAGAAAAAGAGTCTTTGCAGATGTGATTAAGGACCTTCAAATGAGGAGGTTATCCTGGATTATTTGAGTGGGCCCTAAATGCTATTACAGATGTCCTTAAAAGAAGGAGGTAGAGAGAAACTATACAGACAGAAGAGGACAGAGCAGCGTGACCAAGGAGGTGAAGATTAGTGATGTGGCCGCAACCAGAGTCTGGAAGAGAAAAGAAACAGATTTTCCCGTTGGCCTTTGAGGGAGCACATCTCTTCTATTATGGCCTGACCTGTACCCTCTCAAAACCCGTATGTTGAAGTCTTAAACTCAGTACCTCAGGATATAGCCACATTTAGAAAGAAGGCTTGTAAAGAGGTGGTTGACTTAAAATGAGGCTGTTAGGATGGGGTCCCCACAGACTGCTGTCCATATGAGGTACACATGTGTGCCCAGAGAGAGGACCACGTGAAGACACAGTAAGAAGGCGGCCATCTGTAAGTCAAGAAGAGAGGCCTCAGCAGAAACCAACCTTGCTGGCATCTTGATCTTGAACTTGTAGCCTCCAAACTGTGAGAAAATACATCGCTGTTGGTGAAGCCAGCCAGCTTGTGGTACGTTATCATGGCAGCCCCAGGGAGTTCATGCAGGTCGTGATACCTACCTCGGGCTTGTTCTAAGATCAGGACGATCACAGTGGTGCCTGCTGGTCTGTGGGTGAGTACTTTCCACATTTTAGTGGTGTCTGAATTCTCCTTTCATGAAGACTTTTCTACGTGTTTATTCTTCTGCCCAAGCAGAAGTAAAATAACAACTACAATAACAAAGAACGATACAGCAGCCATAGTGATTTTTCCCTTTGGTCTTCTCTACCCTCCCCCCACTCCAGTCCCCTCACCATGTGTGTGTGTGTATGTGTGTGTGCGCGCGCGCGCGCACATGCGCACCTATTCCCACCTTAATGTTCCATCTTCCTTCAGTGAACTGCATCATCTATCAGGGCTTTATGAACAGGATCAATTTCCTGTTTATAGATCTGTCTCATCACCACTTCACAGCCGTGAGGATCGCTAACATTTTATGGGATCCTCATTTTGTATAAAGCCAGGCATTGTGCTTTTTCTAAATTGTATCATTTAATGCTCTGAGTGTCCCTCAATATGGGTACTGTTATTATTCCAACTTGACAGATAGAGAAACAGACAGGGTGAGGCTACAGAGTTTGACGGAGGAAGCTGCAGAGCTGAGAGGCAAGCCCAGCTGGTGGGTGTCCAGTCCTGCCCCCTCACCTCCTGTTAAATCTCACAAGGGCAGGGATCCACCCTGCCTTAGTCAACCTTTACTCTCTACCATGTGCTTGGCACAGAGTTTGGACTCGGCGAAGGCCGGCCAGATGAATAAATGAATGACACAAGTCAAGAAGATGTTCTCAGGGACTCTGCTCTGTCCGACTTCTCTTTATCTCGACTCTGCTGCTGTTGCTGCTCCAGCAGTGTGACCACGGACCGTCCTACATGGCCCACGTCCATCACGTGCCCGTCACACTCTCTGTCCTCAGCCTGTTTAACTGTGGAGCTGAGAGATTGTGAGTGGAGGCAGCAGCCCCTGCTCCCCTCTCCATCCACTCCATCCACTCAGCAGTGGCCGTGTCTCCTCCCATGGCCACTACTCACCCATGTGGATGGGAGAGACTGGAATTCTCCAAAGCCTACTGAGAAAGGCATAGATTCAACAAGATTCTGGAAACTGCAACGGGCCATGGTAACACCAGACATTTTTGCTATTCCAACTTACAGAAGAGAAAACAGGTCCAGAGGTATTAAACCCTTGCCCAGAGCCACAGAAGACTGGGTGTTATGTTTGACTTCCACTCAGTCTTTTTTCCAATATACCAAGTCTGTACAAAAGCGGCCCAGTCTAGGAGAGAAGATGGGGCTCAGAGCCTGGTTTCAATTCTTACCACCCATGCAGTTGTTAGGTAAATTATGTAAATTCCCTGAGCTTGAGTCCCTTGGCCCACACAATGGAGACAAGGCTATTCATTCTCTGCCATCACAGCTAGTGCTGGCCACAGAAATCACCTAGCCAGGCTCTCCTGCACGTCGATTGCAGACAGAATCCTGAACCACATACTTCAGGAACTGACCCAGTCCAAACCTTGACCTGTTTCATTCCACCTGCCAGTCAAGGCCCTTTTGGGGAACAGGCTGCTTTCCTATTAATAATGGGGAAGGGACTCAAAAACCTTGATTCTATTGCAGTGGCTCCTGCCTCTGTCTCCAGACCAGAATCAGGAGAAATGAAGGAAAATTATAGCAGCTCGCCTGACCAATCCCATCCTTGTGTAACCTCATAACATCTCTTTGGAGTCAGGAAAATATTTACCTGGCAATTACATTCTAACGTAGTCAGTTGTCCCTCCTTTGTGATGAATGCCTAATCACTATGGAAAATAATCTCTTCTAAACTATGTATTTCATAACATAACCCATACCAGTAATGTGTTCCCATGTCTCTTTTCTTCTAAATATTTTAAAACACATTTGAATGTTAAAAAAAAATGCCTTAAAAAGAAATCTACAATAATATTTTCATTGAGCATAAAAGAGGCCAGCCCTGATGTCATCACTGTAAAGTCCAGGGTTTCTCAACAGCAGCACTATTGACTTTTTGGACCAGATAGTTCTTTGTTGTGGGGGCTGTCCTGTGCAGCATAAGGTGTTTGGAAGCATCCCTGGCTTCTACCTAGTAGAGGCCAATGGCACCTCTCCTCCATCACGACAATACAAAATGCTCCAATCATTGACAAATGTCCCCCTCCCCTGGGTGGGGGGGAGGGCGGGGAAAGCAAAATCATCCCCAGTTAAGAACCACTCTCCTAGAGACAGAGATGAGGACTGGAAGGCTCTCTTGGCCCTGGCCCACCGAAATTTAAATACTTTATAGAAATGCTTTTGACAACACTGATGAATCAAATGTAAGGGTAGGAGCTGAGTAAGCAGGGAAGAAAATATATATTATATACTTCGAATATACAAAATGCACCAGGCACTATGAAGGAATAGTAATATAATCACAAACTGTGCCACAGTTGTACACGGCGGCCCTCTATCCTTCTGTCTGTTGGGCTAAAGACAGGCCATCAGTTGATGAACAACTCAGAAAGTCTTCATGGTCTTTATCTGTTTCCTTTTGTTGGTCCTTAGGAAGTAGGATGTGTTAGAACAATTATATTCTGAATTTCTCTGGATAGAAATTAGAGATGAGGGGTGCCTGGGTGGCTCAGTGGGTTAAGCGTCCGGCTTCCGGCTTCAGCTCAGGTCATGATCTCACAGTTTGTGGGTTCGAGCCCCGCATCGGGCTCTGTGCTGACAGCTAGCTCAGAGCCTGGGGCCTGCTTTGGATTCTGTGTCTCCCTGTCTCTGTGACCCTCCCCTGCTCGTGCTGTCTCTCTCTGTCTCTCAAAAAAAAAAAAAAAACCATCCATCAATAAAAAAAAAGAAAGAAAGAAAAAGAAATTAGAGATGAAATAGAGAAGAACAAAAGGGAAGCAGAAAAAGACTAATCGTGAAGAACCCTGGGCTTAGCAACGATGGGGAACGAGTGACACACTGTTAGGGCCAGGGAGAGAATGGTGTCGCCAGAGCCCCGCCAAAGTCCAGCCAAAGCCTACAGTACTGGAAGAGAGGCTGTCTGACAAGAGGACTGCAAGGCAGAGATAGGTTTGGGCAATAAACTCCCCATGCCTCTCTCTTTTCCTGCTTTCTATTCTCTAATCAGTACCTCCATTGGTCAAACTCGAACTCCTTTGCCAGGGCAAAGGAGTCCAGATGATGTCGTGCATAGAGGTCAGTCCCCCAAGGCCTGGGGCAGACCAGAGAAGGGCAAACGATGCATCCAGTGAGTTATGGGGGCAAATGGAGAATCATCAGTCACACAAGGTTATCTAGAGAAGAGTTCATCAGTATGAACTCTTTTCAAGAAAGAGTCCAAACACAAAAATTGCTCTGAGTCTCAGTATATCTGATTGTGAAATGGGGAATGCCTATGTCATGAAGTGGTAATGAAGATTCTATGATATGCCACATGGAAGGAACCAGCACAGGGTCTGCCACTCTCTGGAGGCTCCATGTACGTCAGTTACTTTCACCTTTCCAGAACATGCCAAAATGGCCCTTGACCAGATTGTCTTTCCTGGTCTGGTGCTCCAAGTAACCTACCTTGGAGGTCACTTAGAGCTGCATATCTCTGCCTCTTTCCCTTTTTCAATTCATTAAACCATTAATTTATTCAATAAGTATATATTCACGGAGCATCAGATGTGATCACTGAACATACCAGAGTGGACAATGCAGATGTGGTTCTTGCCTTTTTTCCTTCTTCCCTCATAGATCTGTCTCCATCTCTTTGATTTGGGCTCCTGGTTCCTCATTCCTGATTCTCATTGCTTTTATTTCTTCAACATGTACCTAGGGCCTACATCTGACAAAATCGTGAGAGTGGCAGTAAGAAAAAGAGCCCTTGTTTTTACCTGAGGAAGCTACTTAACTTTTCCACGAATGCTGAGCCCAATGAGCAGAAGGCAGAAGAGTGGTCGGCTGTATTCTGACCATGAGTCTCTGCCAGAATCAGTTACAAAACTATGCATGCAAGAGAAAAGGGTCCACCAAGAAAGACAGAGGTGGGGAGACAATGAGAGGGCCCAGAGGCTTTCTGAATTGTCATCAGAATGCCACAGGTTTAGAGGCAGGAGGCTGCCAGAGAGAACCACATCCAGAGAAACTCTGGACTTGGTCTCATTCTCAGTTTGATGTTCTGCATATTGCCTTGCTATGCAAATCATCTGTGCTTCCAGCCAAAGTTTCACCTTCCAAGACTGTGTTTTGGTCTATAACATGAAGAGACTGAAGCAAATGAATTCTAAGTTGCCATAGAATAGTCTGCCTCTAACATTCTGGGTCTATAATCATGGGAAGGCTATGAGAGCTTTAGAGCTGATTTTATGGTTGTGGATACTCTGGCAGCTTCGATCATTTCAAGAAGGTTAAAGACTCTGGGATCTGGACAAGTTTCCTTCTGAGCTATCACCCCAAACTATTCTTGAAAAGAGCCTACATAATGATTCTTCTACCAGGGGGCCCCAAGCTGGCCTCCAGATATGCAAACAATGCAAAGGGAGTGTGAATCAGAGGACAAGAGCTAATTGGTGCCTTGGAGTCTGAGCCAAGGACTGGCTTGGGTGTGTGAGACGAAGGGGTGTGATTGAACTTGAAGGTTTAGTCACTTCAGCTATGAAAAGAATTATATCGAACTTGATGAGAAGCTGAATGTGGAGAATATTAATACATAATCACAATAATGATAACTCTTTATTGAATGCTTACACTATGTCAGAGGCCATGTTAAGTACTCAATAGGAATCTGACTCAATTTTTGCAACACTCTGAGGTATGTATTATTATTATTCCCAAGATACAGCTGGCAAAACTGAAGTTTAGAGGCATAAGCAACTTGACCTAAATCCCTCAGCTATTAAGCGAAGGATCTGGATCAGATCTGGGATTGAACCCAGGTCTGTCTGACTCTGAGATCACTGAGTAACTACCCGCTACACTCTCAGAGCTCCAGCGGACTTTGGAAAAGCTTTAGTTCGTTATGTCTGCTTCTGAGGGACTGCTCAGTAGGATCGCAATGTTCCCAATTTAAAGACCTTTGGGATAAACTATGCAGATTTTCTGAATTCATTACCCCATCTATGACCATGTTAATGTCTCAGCCAGCGCCCCTCCTCCCCTGTCTCCAGAGATCTCTGGACCATGCTAATCTGTCTGGTTTATAAACTCTCTGGCTCCACATTCTCTAGCTATTTCCATCTGGTGTCCTGTCTAAATTCTCTGGGAGGCCGCAGGAAAGGAAGATAGCAAGGTGGGCAGGATGGCCAAACCAAGCAGGGGGATATCAGAGTATGCGATACAAAAGCTCTCCATGCCACCCACAGGATCTTTCAAAGTTCAGTTATACTGCCCTTGGTCACCTTGATCTAGAGATTATGAACTTGGGCTTTGGAGTCAGCTAGAGCTGAGTTCTAGCGGTAGTTTGGAAGTTAAGTTACCTCCTCCCTCTGAGCCCCAGCTCCCTAATGAAGTAGGAAGAAGTCCGTTCAAGGTTGTTTTTAATACTCCTGGAGGTCATGCATCTGCAGTTTTCAGCACAGCACCTGTCAGTCTCACACTAAATGCTCCAAACTGGTAGTTGCTAAGGGTTGTATGCTCTCATTGGTTGCCAGCTCAGCTCCTTTTCACTTATGCCATGCCAAGTAAAGTGGTCCATGTCCTTTCTGGTAGGTTCAAAGACTTGCCTGTCTCAGAAACTCCCTTCTGATGCTGTTCCCCTTACCAGTGTGTGAACAGAAATAGGTCCAGTGAAGCACCTGGCTGGCTCAGTTGGTGGAGCGTGTGACTGTTGATCTCAGGATTATGAATCCCAGCCCCAGGTTTGGTGAAATACGTCCAATGGATTTGAGAAGATGCACGATAGACTAAGCACTGTTATCTAAGCACCAACTTTATATAGACACTAAACTAGGCATGGAGGAACTGTCTTCTTACAGAGTAGAGCATCTATTTCGAGAGATAGGACCAATACTCATGAAAGAAGTAGGCTTTAAGAAAACAAGACTTTGCATAACTCAGTGTTTTGCTGATACAGAGATCAAATGCCAAAGTTGGTTAAGACTCAACTAATGGCTCATCTAAATCCCTGACAGATCTTTATCAGAGGCTCTGGTGACCTCAGAAACCTCATACTTGTTTATAAATACAAATAGCCTGCAAGAGTCAGGATCATACTGCTGGCACAAGCGATGGCAATGATTTGTGTGTGGGCTGTTGTTTCCATTTCCAGAGGGCAGAGCTCATGTTTGGGCTGGTAGGGTGTTTCCTACTCAATAAACAAAAAGTGGTCACAACCGGATTGGGGCAAAATGATGAGGAGAAAGAGCACTGAACTAGAGGTCAGGGGACCTGGGTCCTAATTCCATCATGACCATTGACTCCTTGTATGACCTTGAACAAGTCCCTTGTCCTTCTGTTTATGAAATGAGGAAGGCAGACCAGATAGAAATTTTTGAATTGTGTTTCATGGTACCCTGAGGTGTCTAGAAATTCTGGAGCTTCAAGAAAACTGGTGGGTCAAGGGGACAGGTGAATGGTGGCTTGAGACTGTAGGCTATCCCTCTCCTATCTTTCCCTACTTTCAACCAGAGCATCTCCACTTATATCTTTTTACATACTGAGATTCTATGGTAGCTTTCTTGGAAAATCACTTAACTTGTTTCCCTTCACCATGTTCCTTTTACATACAGGTCAGCTGAGTCTCAGAGAGGTGAAGCAACTTGGTCAAAGTCATCCAGTGAGTGGCAGGAATGGTATTAAAGTCTCCCCTCTTATTTATTTATTTTTAAAATTTATTTATTATTTTGAGAGAGAGGGAGAGAGTGCATGCATATGAGTGGAGGAGGGGCAGAGAGATAGGCAGAGAGAGAATCCCAGGCAGCCACCACACCATCAGCACAGAGCCCAATATGGGACTCAAACTCACAAACCACGAGATCATGACCTGAGCCAAAGTCTGACACTCAACTGACTGAGCCACCCAGGTGTCCCTCTCTTTTCTTTTTTGAATATTTGTTTTTGAGAGAGAGTGAGGAAGAGAGAGAGAGTGCCAGTTGGGGATGGCAGAGAGAGGGGGAGACAGAGGATCTGAAGCAGTCTCCACGCTGACAGCAGAGAACCCAATGCAGGGCTATAATTCATGAACTACAAGATCATGACCTGAGACAAAGTCAGACGCTTAACCAACTGAGCCACCCAAGGGCCCCTAGAGGCTCTTGTCTGATGATGACAATTATTTGGTTGTTCTCCCACAGATTTGGAACATGTACGCCTTCTAAATTCTGAAAAAGGGCAAGCTGAAAGCAGGGCAAATGTTGGGGGCTGAACAGCCATGAACAAATCACATTTGAGCACCAGCTCTTACAAAATCCACCTGAGGTCCAAGGAACATCCAATGGAGAAGCTGCCACAAGACTGGGTCCTTGATGACTCCACCCTCTGTTGACATAGGGGACCCAAGCCAAGGCGAAGAAGCCCACTGGTCCTCCTGAGGCATCTCTAGAGTGATAGTCACAATCTCTACCCTCTCTACCCTCTGGCTTCTTAGCCTCTCTCGCTTCTTTTCATCTGCCTGACGTTCAGACCAGGACCCGGCATCTTCTCTGACCTTCAAAGTCCATGTTGGATACCAAGCCCTATCAATTGCCCTGCAAAGCATCCCTTGAATCCTCACACTTCCCATTGCTGCTTCAGCCACTGGCATAGCTGCCTGATGGGTTCCCCACTTCCTTGTCTCCCTTCTACTGGAATCCCCAGACTGTAACCAGAGTGAATTTTCTAAGAATAAAATCTAATCAGGTTACTTTCCTGCATAAAATCCTATGGTGGCCCCCAGGGTCCTCAAAATCAAGGCTTATTCTGACCGTAGCTTACAGACTCTTTCTGAGGACTCTTGCCTGCCTTTCTAGCAATTTTTCTCACTGTTTATCTCTCATTTTTGATTCTCCGGAAAATTTTACCAATGTGTACTTCTCTGAATATATCTTGCTCTTTCCTTCCCTCTGCTACTCTTATTTATTTCTCTCAAGCCTCAGTTGTAAGTGTCCTCACTGGCATGACCATGACCTCCATCATAGAACACTCTCCAAGCTACACTAGACTCTAAGCTCTGAGAGGGAAGGCAGTGTCTGGATCACTGTAGTGTCCTAGCCACTGAGTACAGTGACTGTCACATAATCATCACTCCATAAAAGTATGTCAAAAGAACAAGGTCTCCTTAGGCCAGCTGTGTCTTCATGTCACCAGGCCAGTGAAATAAAAGCTCCTGAGTGGGTGCTAGGATGTGCTGAGTGGTACCCCACCTGTTTCTTCATTTCCCTGGGCTCAGTCTTTGCTAATCCATTCCCATTTCTCAGCAGGTTGTGTGAGATTCCTAAAGAGGTTTTCCTGGGCAAATGCCTAGCAATTTTGCATTTATCAGTAGCAACCCAGGAGGCTGGAGGGCACAGAAAACCCCCAACCTGTATGTGAAGTCGGGGTTTTCAGGGATATACCCTCTGCCCAGAGCAGAGGCCCAAGCTGGAATTCTTCTGAGTAGGGTCCATCTAATCTGATCAAACTATAAAGAGGGGAAAGAAAATAAAGCAATGTATGTCATTTCCATCAGAAAATGTCAATACTGCAACACAGAATGGTTAATCGAGAGTGAAATAATGAGCATTTGTTCAAACTGATTTAACAGTTTTTTTCAAGACACCTCAAATTGTTACAAAACCTCTCTGTGCTATAGAGAAGAAAGAGAAGGAAGGAAGGAAAGAAGGAAGGAAGGAAGGAAGGAAGGAAGGAAGGAAGGAAGGAAGGAAGGAAGGAAGAAAGAAAGGAAGGAAGGAAGGAAGGAAGGAAGGAAGGAAGGAAGGAAGGACAAAAGAAAGAAAGAAAGGAGGGAGGGAGGGAGGGAGGAAGAAAGGAAAGAAATAAGGAAGGAAAGAAGGAAAGAAGGAAGAAGGAAGGAAGAAAGGAAGGAAGAAAGAAAGGGAAAGAAAAACAATAACAACAAAACAGCAGTTTGGATTTGGGAACAAACAGTCCCAGGACAGTTTCATTTCCACACCACAGTCCCTGCCAAACAATCTTTTGGAAATTGCTCTTTCGTTAACAAGCCTATTTACATGTCTCATTGGGTCCTTGCAACAGTGCAGGAACTTCTTGCATCTTTTGACATCAAGGTCAAATCCTTTGCCTGCTTTTGAAGTCATCCTTGATCCCAGCCCCTGCCTGGACCCCCACCCCCTTTTTCACATTCAGAGTACCCATACCATGGAGTCTGCGCTAAGATACAGCTTCTGGGAACACTCCCACTTGGTCTTCATGGTTTCTACTAGGGCATTCTCAACTGTAATGGGTCTTGGTCTTTACTTTCTGGTTTCTTTTACAAAGTCTGTCTTTGGTGTTCTGCAGTTTCACAATGGCGATTCTAAAAGAATATTTGGTTTTATTTTTCTAGTTTGGGGTTCATTGCAATTCCTAAATCTAAACGTTCTCAACTTTCACCAATTCTCGGGGACCTTGCCTTCAAACATCACCTCACCTCATTCTCTTTTCTTTTCTGGAACACCTTTTAGCTCTATGTTAGATTTTTCATTTTATCCTCCATGTCTTCTGGAGTCTCTTCCACAGTTTCCATCTCTGGGCTCTCCGTGGATAATTTCCTCGGTTTACCTCCAAATTCAAAAATTCTTTTTTCAACTATGTCTCATCTACTCTGTTGTCTGTTCGTGGAGTTTTACATTTTAATGAGTACTTTTTTTTCTTTCTAAGAAAAAGTACTACAGATGGTCCCTGACTTACAATGGTTCAACTTACAATTTTTTGACTTTACAATGGTGCAAAAGCCATACACATTCAGTAGAAACCACACTTCTAATTTGGATTTTGGATCAATTCCCTCGCAATATGTGGTGCAATGCTCTCTGCTGATGCTGAGCAGCGGAAAGTGGAGCTGCCTGTCAGCCACACAGTCCCAAGAGTGAACAACCTACACCTTGACAACCATTCTGCACCCAGACAACCATCCGGTATTCACTTTCAGGATTCAACAAATTACATGAGACAGTCAATGCTTCATTATAAAATAGGCTTTGTGTTAATGTTTCCCCCCTATTGCTGGCTAATGTAAGTGTTCTGAGTATGTTCAGGGTGGGCTAGGCATTATGATGTTTGGTAGGTTAGGTGTATTAAATGCATTTCCAACTTCTATTTTCAATCTACAATGGGTTTATTGGGACATAACCCAAGCGTAAGTCAAGGAAGATCTTTTTCTTCAATCTGCCCAATTTTGTTTACTTTCTAGATGCTTATTGTGTTTTTGAAGCTTTATTTTATGCTGTTAGTCATTTTAACATGCTGATTGTGGTCTCCTAGGATGGTTCTATAATCCAAGGTTATGGGCCATCTAGTCCTATTGTTTGTTGGATCTGTGGACTCTTGCTCATGTTTTTCTATGTGTGTATTGTGTGATTTCGGATTGTGAGCTCATCTGCAACAGGATCTTAACAGGGTGAGACCAGTATAATCAAAGCTTGCTTCTGACAGATGACCACTGGTCAAGACCAAATTTTATGTTATTTCTTAGCCTAGGGGTTTCTAGGTTGTTCAGGAACTAGTTATTCAAACCCCAAAGCCACTAAAGGCTCATGCCAATGGTTTTGAATTCTCAAGGGAGACATTTTCCCCTCCTGACCTAGAGCTCAGTTCAAGATAAACACATCTCTTCCCACTTTGCTAAGCTAGAGATTGACTATTTCTGGTCTACAAGTTTTTAAACGATGCCATGCTTCTAGGGTCGTGGCTTTCTGTGGAAGCCTTAGTGTGAATACTCCACCTCCCTGGGACAGAACATCTTGTTTCACATCCCTGAGCAGTATTAAAAACCCAAACCCCTGTGTAAATAAGACCAGTTCTGACATCAGCACCACTTGTCCACCCCCGTGGTAACGGCAAAGGGCAAACCATGCAATAACTTTTCCAGCCCTCAGTTCCCTATTGGTTTCTGACTCCTGGAGAATTTTTATATACTTAGCTTTGTCAATAACAGGTAGCATTTCTGGTGTGTAAGCACCTGGGGCCATGCTAAGTGCTTATCCATATTAATTCATTTAACTCCCATAACCTCCCTTGAGAGATTGGGATATTATAATCAGGCTCATTTCAGGTAAGGAAATTGGGGCCCAGAGAGGTAAAGTAACTTGCCCGAGGTCTCATGGCTAGTAAGTAAAGAAGTTTAGATTTGAAACATAGGCATGCTGGCCCGTGTTTTTACTACTCTATATTTCTTATTTAGATACCTAGGTGTTTTTGTAAGAGAAACTAGACTCCCTACTGCAGTTTCACGCTGTTTCTCTGAAAACATCCAAACCAAGAATAACTGTGTGAATAGACATGCTTTCTGTCACACAGACAGACATCCTGGCAATTTTGACTAGCTTGTCTCGTGGAGAAAAGTGCAAGCCTGAGCCTCATTGGAGAAACCCAGATCTCAGGCTCTGTCAACGCACCCATACTCGCTCGAAGTAAATATGTAATGGTTAGGGAAACTTGAGTACATCAGACTCGTCAGGGACATGAGATGCAGCCTTTCTCAAGGAGTTGTCTGTGGACCATCTGCACCAGAATCAACCCAAGGCCCTCCTCGAAACGCAGATTATGAAGCCCTATGGGAAACCCACTGAATCAGAACTCTTCGGGTTGGGGCCAGGAAACCACTTATTAAGATAAGATCTCCATCAGGGTCTAATTTTAATGTACATTGGAGTTTGAGACTCCCCACTCAGCCTTGCTTTGGAGCCCAAGCTGGGCTCAAGTTCCTCCTCGATGTATGACCATGGCAGGCACAGGAAAGCCTTTTGTGACCTGGCACCACCCACTCAGCGCACAGACATGGGAGCAAGCCCACAGGAGGGGACCCTCTGCTGGTCCCCATTGCACCTGGGTTCCTCCTGGCACACCAAGTTCCACTCTACGATACACATAATTGCCTTGACTACTTGTTTATCACCCTAGGTTTTCTGTGAAGACAGAAGATATTCGCTTTATTGCCCCAGCACGTAGCATGGTACCTGACATGTAGTAAGGGCTCTGTGTTCATTGAATGAATGGATACATTGATTTGCTTAAGAGCCTCCCAAGAATCAGTGATGCTTCGAGGGCCAGAGCTGAGGTCTGAATTACCTAAGGAGACTCTCAGTCTTCCAATCTTGCCCATCCAGCAGGCACTTTCCTTCCATTCTTCCAGAGACAGATACAATTTCCCTCTTTGCCAAAAGGACGTCTGAGGTCTGGACAACTCATTCCTTCTCACCTGCTTCATCAGGCTGTGACTCAGGGATTGCCATCCCGCTGCCTCCCCGGGAGGGAGTGTTAGCAGATGGGGCAAACCATTTAGAAGCTGTGGTATGGGAATCATTGGGAGGTGCTGTCTGGCAGTGACCCAAAGGGCTCAGCAGCCTCCAGACAGAGAGTTCCTCGTTGCTGGTCCTTGAAGGCAGGGAGGCTGGGCTGAGCCACTGGTAGGCGCCCATCCATCTTTTTCCAGCAAACATGACCTTGTAACTTGCAGGCCTGCCCCCTTGTCTTTGCAATTCCAGCAAAGTCTGGCAAGGAGACCCTGTGTGAAGGGAACTAGCCCCAATTCTCTGTCAACACTTGCAGCAGACAGAATGTTCCAGCAGACTCTCCGCCCACACTCTCTTCCTCACACCAGGTTAGCCCACTCACTTGGGGTTGCTCTTCCAGGAAGAGAAGAACCCGTCCATTAAAGTCTTCTAGTTCATTTCTGTGTAAAATGTTTTCTTCTAGAGACGCCTGGGTGGCTCAGTATGTTAAGCATCTGACACTTGGTTTGGGCTCAGGTCATGATCTCACGGTTTGTGGGTGCGGAGCCTGCCTGGGATTCAATCTCTCCCTCTCTCTCTGCCCCTTCTCTGTTCATGCATGCACTCTCTCTCTCCCTCTCAAAATAAACAAAACTTAAAAAAAAAAAACTAAAATATTTTCTTCTAGGTCTTTCTATGTGCCTGGCACTGTGTGGGGTCCTCTGCAGGCTACTGAGAAGAAGAGGCCTTGCCCCCCACCTTGTAGACAGAAAGAACAGACCTTCCCACACACTTAATGCAGGCCTTGTCGAATCATCTTCCTGCCGGGGAGAGGGGGACACTTTCAGGCTCACAGGGAGACCTCCCCTTCTCCTGCCTGAACCCTTCAGCCCTGAGATGTGCTCCGCAGGGGCCACATCTTGATGGGTGATGTTTCAGCATCCTCGGGGGAGGCCCGTGCGCTTCCGTGCCGTGGAGTCCCCGCCTCTCCATGCAGCTCCCCCACACGGGGTCTAGAAGCAGCTTCAGGTCTCTCCGTCCTCCCCCACACCCCACTCCTGGCTCCGTCTCCCGTGTTTTACCTCTGACTTGCATCTGACTGTACGTCTAAGTTCTCACTGGTCTGGAAGTCTCCGTGACATTGTTCCGGGGCTCTTGCCGGCAGGAACGGGTAATCCTCAGCAGTTACCTGCTGCCTCCCACCCCGGAGTAAGGAAGCGGGCGAGTCCCCGGACACGAAGACACCAAACACCAAATGGCCTGCTTAGCAGTTTCCTCTGGTCTGTCTGTGGACACGCTTCGTTCTTTGTTCATTCGTTTGTTTAAACATATATTTAAGACAAAAGGGAATGTACTGGCTCAGGGGTAAACCAAAACTCCGGGGCATGGAGCTGAGGCACAAAGTAGGGAAATTCATTCTCTGTCAGGGCCTTGGTTCCTCTCTCCATGTCTCTCAGCTCTGCTAACTCGGGTGGCTCCATCCCACACACGGTCTCCCCGGTGGTGGCAGACAGCCACAGCAGCCCAGGCTCCCCTCTGGCCTCCATCCAATTCCAACGGAAGCACCAGACTGGCCTCCCTGGCTCTGGTCTGGATTGGGGCCTATGATTACCCTTGAACCTGTTTCCCATGCCAGGAAGATGTGATTCACCCTCTGGCCATTTCTGAGCGTCCTGCTACTCCTTCTTGGGGGTGGAGTCAGCTAGCTCAGGACCACATGGGCTGGAAGGAAAATGGGCTACTAAACAGGAAATAGAATGAATGATAGTGACCCAAAATAGCAAAGGTCCCTAACAACTAACACTTTGAGCACTATCAACACTGTAAGTGCATTATTTTATTTAGTACCACCCTTGTGAGTTAGGTACTACTATCTCCATTTAATGATAAGACAGCCCAAATGATGGAGAATGATAAGACACCTCCTCAAATGATGGAGAAGGGGTAAGATCCCAGGGCCCCCTGATTTCAGAGCCATTCTTACACCATTTTGCCTATAAATCACTCCATCCGACAAACCACTCAAGCTTGAAAATTCAGTCTGCTTCCACTTCTCTTTCTCCCTCATTCCCCACATCTAATGGTCACCGGGTCCTGCTCTTTCTACCCACGGGGCCTCCATACGTCTCTCCCACATATAGGCAATAGCTTCCTGAGGGATCCTGGAGTCCCTACCACAGGATCCCACAATGATGGGCTTGGACCAGACATAACTCATAGACATGCCTTGGTTAGCCTGATTTTTTTTTTAACTTGAGCCAACAATTTAAAATTAGAATATTCCTCAAGCATATTATTTTTCCAAGTTATTTTTAAAAACTGGAAGATCTGGCAATATTAAACCTGCATCCCGCCCCTCCTCTCCCCCCATACCAATAATGGACAAAACTGCATAGCCGTTGCTGCCTTAAAAAGAGCATCTGTGCTTTGGTTTGCCAGCGTTCCCATGTTCCTGTTCTTCTTTTATAAAATGAAGTTAAAATATTTGCAAAAGTACTATATCCACTGGTTTAGAAGACAGAAGGCACAAGGTGGGGGGATACAGCGAACAGTCTTGCAACTCCTCTGCTTCCCTTGTAGCTTTCCAGAGGTATTCTCTACATAAACAACCACGTACACACACACACACACACACACACACTCTTTTTTCCTTATCTTTACAAATTCGACATCATGCCAAATTCCCTACCAGTTACTTTGCTATTTTCTCTTAACAATGTCTCTTGGAGATTATGTCATGTCTGTTCAGAAAAAGCTTCCTTGTTTGGGGGGTTTTTACAGCTGGACGGAATTCCATTGTATGGATATACCATAATGTATTTAGTCAATAACCTATCGATGGACTTTCGGGACATTTCAAATCATTCGCTATTATAAACATTACTATAATGAATCATGACACACAAGGGCTGTTTCACACGTAAATAAGAATAAATTCCAGAAGTAGAATTGCAGGGTCGAAGAGGATATGCTGAAATGAAGCTTTTAATTGCAGGGGACAAGACATGATATCCAAAACTTAAAGATGACTCTTGCTCCACCACACTGACTCACCCATAGTGATGTCTCAAATCTATCTCTTCCACTGAGCACTAAGTTCCCGCAAGGCAAGAAGCTGGCTTGTCTTACTTCTCATCGCATCCTTGCCATCCAGCACCATGCCTAGAACATAGTGTCAACCAACAGGGGCTAGAGGGAGGGAGAGAGAAAGAAAGAGTTTTTTTTTTAAGATTTTATTGTCGATTTATTTATTTTTAAATGTATTTCTTTATTTTGGAAGGGGAGTGAGAGAGCGAGAATCCCAACCCACAGTGACAGTGAGGAGCCCAACGTAGGGCTCAAACCCCTAATGGTGAGATCATGACCTGAGCTAAAATCAAGAGTCACACATTCAACTGACTGAACCACCCAGGTGATCCAGAAAGGATTATTTTATTTTATTTTTTTAATGTTTTATTTATTTTTGATACAGAGAGAGGCAGAGCATGAGAGGGGGAGGGGCAGAGAGAGAAGGAGACACAGAACCGGAAGCAGGCTCCAGGCTCCGAGCTAGCTGTCAGCACAGAGCCTGATGCGGGGCTTGAACCCACGAACGTGAGATCTGACTTGAGCTGAAGTCGGAGGCTTAACCAACTGAGCCACCCAGGCGCCCCTGGAAAGGATTATTTTAAATAGAGGCTAATTCTTAGGAAGCTGGGCTCACCCAAAGACCCTGATTCTATGAGCTAATAGAATAAGAAACCATCAGGCTCTCCAAAAAGTCTCCCAAGTACACCAGAAGGAAAAATAAAAGTAACTCAGCCCTAAGGTTGGACCATAGTAGAGTGAACGAACATACCTCCTTCTGAGACAAAGAGATGTATTAGATGCCATTCTCCTACTTGGCCCGAGTGAGTACAATATTGTGGAAGCCAATCTCTCTCTATTCCAGGAAAGGAAAAGTTGAGTTGGAGATAGAAAGATGGTCCATCAGGGGAGAAGATAATCAACCCTCTGTTCTGCTTTCAGCTTTAACTAGATCCACTGCTCTCCAGTTTGACAGAATGATGTTGATGCCTTTCCTTTTCATCCAGATATTTCCCAGATGGCTCAGGAGTCCCTGAATGGTATGTTTTGGCACAAAATATATCCAGAGGATCTTTAAGAGGTCTTACCCCTAAGCAAGTTCAACAAAACAATGTGAACAAGTCCTTGGCACTAGCTAGAATTCTCTCCGAACTCAGTATTGAGGGCTGATGCACTTTCCAAAAGTGGAAGCCACCAGCAGTCCCTCGGTATTTTTGGAATGTATGAATGCCTGAAGACAGAGCATTAGAGGTGTAAGAAGATTGCACCAAGGATTTGAGAGCTTCTTCCCTCCCAGCCCAATAACACCAACCAAGCTTGAGAGGAGGAAGGAGAAGAAGGACAAAGAGAAAATGGGGTAGGAGAGGTTTGGTCGTGACTGGAGGGAGGTGGGTGACTCTGGGAGGGAAGCAGGACAGCAGTGGTTCAACTGAACAGAGAGAGAGAGCAGAAGAAAAGAGAAAAAAGGGAGGGGAGAGGAGAGCTGGGGTCCTGGGGAGATGTGCAGGGCTTACAAGGGCTGCTTCTCCCCTGCTTTGGTGCGGAGTGTGCCTGAATCCCCCTGATCACTTTCATGGAAAGGGCAGATCTTCCTAAGGAAGACCACAGAGGTCCATGACAGGCTGCCTCCTGGGATGCTATGGAAACTGGGGCTGTGGGCAGGCCAACTGGAGAGGCGTTTCGGCGACGGTTTGCCCTGGTATGTGAAAAATTTTTCCTGCTTAGATAGTTGGCAAATGTTTTAGAGGCAAAATGGAATTTATTAACGGAACATATTTGTCAGGGATTGTTCCTTTCCCCTCCCTCTGTTCTTTTCTTCCTTTTATTCCTTTGTCTCTCTCTCTCTCTCTCTTTTTATCTTCTCCTTCCCCAGGTAGAGGACTTCATCAACCAGGTTCTTTCATCTTCCTTTGTGGTTTGGATCTCTAGGCCAGGCCTGAAAGAAGAGGGAGATGGCTGTAGGGGAAACGTTTGGTTCTCCCCCCACAGGACGGCTTCCTTCTCTACATGTAGGTGTCAGCCTTCTGCCCCAGAAAGCGCCAGCACTGCTATGAAATTGTCTTTCCAGAAGAACTCTTTCTGTTCACCCTGGTGTGGGCTTGAGACCCCACAGACCTAGGTTTGAATCCACGACCCACGACTTATTAATGGTGTGGCTTTCATCTTTTTGGGCCTCCATTTCCTTAGAAGAGAAAGGAGAGGGTGTGATCTTTGCCTCTTGCCACTGCTGTGAGAAAGCGTGTGTTAACTGTCTGGTACAGCATTTGGCCCAGAGTAAAACCTCAATGGATGCTAGTGCTGTTACTTCTGACAGAGGACAGAGAGCCTGGGCGAACCAGCTCACACAGTCACTCAACTAAGAATCAATATGGCAGCTACAGGTATTGGTTCATACAGTTAACCTACAGTTAACCAGAGGCAGCAAAAATAGATGATGGTTATTGAGAGTTTACTATGAACCTCCACACTTTATCAGTATTATATAGCCCACACTACCAGCCTTCTGTTATTCCAAAGTAAGAGGAGAGCGGCTGAATCAGCACTTGAACCCAGACCATCTTGTTCTCCAATGTACTTTGTTAATCATAATAAATGCTCCATCCCTGTGGCAACGAAAGGGAACTATGGAATAAAAGCACTCTAGAAACCTGATGGGCTTGAGATCAAGCTCTGTGGATCACCTTTTCCAGATCTGCTTTGTAAAAGAGGTAAATTAAGCCCAGAGAAGGGCAATTCTCCCCCAAGGGGATTTCTCCCATGTAGTGGGAGAGCCAGGACTAGACACCCGGCATCTGGAATCTCAGGCTGGATGTCCTGTCACTGACAAGGGAGGAATGGTCAGATTCGCTGGGGGGAGAGACCACTGGTTGGCCACCTGCCCTTGAGAACCACAGGTCTTAACTTAAATCCTCAAATTTAACCCACAAACCAAACTTTTTTCAACCACCTCTGAGGGGGTGTCTGCCAAAAGGGAGGCATGAAGGGGTGCATTCGCCATAAGGGAGGCTGAAGACAGAGGACCCCTCCTCCGTGGAACTGGGAATAGGCTTCAGGCCATATTAAACTCATCTCTGCTGAGCTGGAATGAGGCAGCTTCAGGAACACTGAGCATGAAACCAATGCTGGGTTCTGTGTGGAGATCTAGAAGAAGAGGGACCTGTGTCCTCTAGTCAAGAAAGACTCATTTGCAACGATCCTAAGAAACCAAGGGCAGTGCTCCATTTTTTCCAATGTAGACAGAGCTTAGCCACACCTGTATACACAGGTATAGCCCAACAGTTCTTGAAATGCTGAAAACATCCGTGCCACCTGGTGGATAGCCACTACCCTGAGCCTGAGGAGTGCCCTGGCCACCCCAGTCTCTCTGCTGACACCTTCACACCTCCTCCCAAGTCCAGCAGCGGAACCGCTAACTCAAGCCCCAGCAGAGGCCTTCTGGAAGCTTGCTCCTGCCCTCAGAGTTGGCTGTTACAAATGATCCAGGACTAAATTCGTACTGTTTTTAACATTTGAATGTCACCTTCAGATGAAGCTACCCAAATGGAATGAAGCATCTAAACAGAGCCACATGGGGTCCATCTGGGTGGCTCCCCAGAGGACAGATCCCACAAAGGAAATCTGAAGGGGTGAGAGATGCAATTTAGTGGCTAGGAGAGTGAGGGTTTGGACAAAGGCTCTGATTAAGGGGCAGTCCTCTTGCTGCATGCAGAGGTTTAAACACAGGGTTCAGGCGCCTTTCACGTCCCTCTGCCCTCTGCTGCCCCCTGGGCCCCTCCCCTGCAGCAGACTCGGATTGCCGGCCCAGTAGCCAGCGGCCACATTATTAATACTTCTTGATCTGTTGGGCTCCCTGTGGTTTTCCTGCTAGCAATGCCCTCCCTCCCCTCACTGCACAAGCTTGGGGCTTATGTTCCTAGACAACTCGTGCTGGAAGAATGCAGGTCAGAACAGCCACAGAAGGCTCCCCAGCAACCCGCCAAATCCTCTGCCCAGCACGGCCCTCCAGAGGTCACCCAGTCAGGGTCCAAGGGAGGAGGCCATGAAAGCAACATGCAGACATTTTGCAGAAGAAGTTCAATAACTTGCAGGGGATGGTGTCCCATATCTTATGACGGTTGGAAAAGGGTTCCTTAAGTCTTCCCCGCAGGCCCTCCTATTCAAAGGGAGAAAGAGGAAATTGGGACAGGGAGAGAGGGAGGGGTGAGGAGGGCCAGAGCCCATTCACCTTCTCCTGTGTTGCTATGGAAATGTAGATGGCTCTTCATCTCGCTGGCTCTGGAGCTGGACAGCCCTGGGTTCATGTCCCGGTCCTCCTCTTACCAGCTGTCTGACTCTGGATCCATTGTCTAACCTCTCAGAGCCGTTTCCCCATCTAGAAGACAGGAATAATGGTAACACAGAGTCCTTCCAAAGATTAGATGAGGTAATGAATGGAAGGCATAGACCCATGTGACCATTGTTGGTGCCCTTCTCTTCTGTCATCAGATTAAGCTGAACAAGGAAACAGAAACAATCTCCCAAGCTGTTCAAATATGCAAACAATTAGTTCATGGTTTTTTTTTTCTGCCAGCTACAGACTTTCTCACACATCTTCACCTGGTCTTTTCTTCCCTTGGCTTCCCCACCTTTGGTTCTCCCCCAGGAGTGAAAGAGTGAGAGATGCCTAGATAGTCAGGAGATGGTTCCTGAAGCCACAGATATTTCAGAAGGGGTTTTCTGCCATGTTGTACCTCATTCATATTAGAAGCCTCCCAACGTTCCATGTCTAACATGAAACTTCTACCTCTAGGAGGATTAAAGGCACAAGAATAAGGAGTATCTGGGTGACGCAATAAATTGGGTGTCGGACTCTTGATCTCAGTGCCGTTGAGTCCAAACCTCTTGTTGGGCTCTGTGCTGAGTGTGGAGCCTACTTTAAAAAAAAGTACAGGGGTGCCTGGGTGGCTCAGTCAGTTAAGCGTCCAACTTTGGCTCAGGTCATGATTTCACAGTTCGTGAGTTTGAGCCCCACATCAGGCTCAGCACTGACAGCTCAGAGCCTGGAGCCTGCTTCAGATTCTGTGTCTCCCTTTCTCTCTGACCCTCCCTTGCTCACGCTGTCTCTCTCTCTCTCTCTCAAAAATAAATAAAACATTAGAGAGAGAAAAAAAATTTTTTAAAGTACAAGGATGTGAGATACACACACACATATATTTGATGCACATACCATACATAGTACATATTATGATGATATAGGTTAGATGTTATATATAATTATATGTTATAATTATATATTAAAATATAATCTTCTGTAATATTATATAATAATAAATATCACAACCTAAATGTCAAATAAACAACACTGAACAAATTAAACAAATAACTAAATGATTAAACTAATATTTATTTATTTATGCTAGAACACAATCAGGCCATTAAAAATTAGGTTGAGGAGTGTCTGGGTGGCTCAGTTGGTTGAGTGCCCAACTTAGATTCAAGTCATGATCTCACAGTTTATTAGTTCGAGCCCTGTGTCAGGCTCTCGGCTCTCAGCTCTCAGTGTGGAGCCCCCTTGGGATCCTCTGTCTTCCTGTCTCTCTGCCCCTCCTCCACTCTCTCTTAATGTTTAAATAAACATTAAAAAATTATAAATTAGGCTTGGGATAATAGAGAGAGTCTTAAAATGTAAAATATGGTGAAAAAGTCAAGACACAGAACCATATTTATGGCATGACCTCACATATCCAAAAAATGTTTGAGTACAGAGGAATGGCTGGAAGGAAATTCACCAGAAGGGGAATCCTCATCAATTCTGTGTTGGAATTGGACGTGAGTTTATTTTCTTCATTACAAAAGTAATCCATGCCCATTGTAGAAAATTTGGAAAATGCAGTATGGTATAAGCAGAAAAGGTTGATTTTATTTTTAAAACGTTTTCGAAGAAGAATGGTTGGTTTCTAATGGAGCCCCAGCAATCAAAAGGATCAAGACCCTCTACTACCCAATACCCACCTCCAATGTCTGCAACACTGTCCTCTGCACATACCTGCACACATGCGTGCACACATCCCTGCATGTACACACGTGCACGAACACACATGCTCACGCATGCATTCACCTGTGCACACACAGCACACCCTGACATTTCACCATGGCATGCGGTTCCGTCCCCTGGGGGCATTGCAGGAACTGAGAAGAACGAAGCTGCTGTGAAATAGGAAGGGAGGGGAATGGGCCTCTGGGACTAAGGTTCCTACTAATCGTCATCTTCATTCTGAGAGAGGCTTTGCCAGAGCCTATGGGATGGTGCGGAAGCTGCTGTTTTAAGCACAATATAAGGATCTGTCTGGGAGGACTTGAGGGCTCTTGCTCCCCAGCCCCAGGTGCCCGGTCCTCTCTGGTCCTGTACCAAGCAGCTCGGTGACTTAGTGGCTTTCAGGAGCACCCCGTGCTTGCCGTGATTGTGTACCTCTAATTTGGGCAGGGTTTGCTGGGGGCAGCGTGTGTGCCTCTGCTCCACATGCTTTAGGCCGGGCAGCTGGACTAGGGGCTTCGGGACAGCTCACTCACAGGGCTGGCATGTTGGCACCGGGCACTCAGCCAGGGCCAAGGGCTGGGAGCGTCGGCTCCTCTCCACGTGGGCTTCTCCTCCCCACGGGCTGCTTTGGCTTCTTCTCAGCATGGTGGCCAGGCTCCAAGGGCAGGCATCCCAAGAGACAGGAAGTGGAAGCTGCCAGCTTCTGAAGTCCTGGGCCCAGATATTGGCACAGTACCTCATGTACTCTGTTCATTTGTCAAATAGTCACAAGGCCAGATTTAAGGGGAGGGGAGACATCCCACCCATCAGGGGGAAGGGGATCAAAGAATTTGGAGGCCATGTTTCCAAAGTGCCACAGACAGGCACAGATAAGATCTCTTCTTGGGGGTGTTCCTTCAGGCCAAGCCACCACGCACTCCTGAAGGACGGGCGGGATAAGAAGTTTCTAGAATGAACAACATCACACCACATCCATAAAGAAGCAGGCTTCTCTGGCCTGCAAAAGGAAAGCCCAGTATCTCGCTTTGGCCCACCTCCCCAGCTCCCACAGAATGGATCCCTCCAGCCTCTGGGCAATCCTCTTCCATCCCCTCTGTCCCTAACAACTCTGATCAGCCTCCCTTCCCTGATGGTTCTGTCCTGAGAACCAGCTTGAGCAGTCGGATGACAGAGGAATCAGGCCACTTCTCTCTGAGCGAATAATGAAAGGCAAGAGGGAGCCAGCTGTGCTTTGTCCAGCCAGTGTGCAGCCCTGTGGGACTGCCCTGCTTATGGGACTGTGACTCCCAAAGCCACTGAGAAAGGACCTCACAGATGGAGTCCAGCCCCTCGTACTCAGAGGGCACTGAGGCTCAGAGCAGGGAAGAGCCTGGCCTGGCAGAATGGAGCCCAGAGCCCAGTTCTCCAGACTCCAAGCCCAGTGGCCCCTCTTCCAGACCACCTCTTAGGGCACATTTGTTCCCTACGATCTGTGGGGTGAGGAAGGCACTCACACACACAGGAGCTCCTCTTACCACACACCGGCCGGCCTGCGGGCCCCTTGCCCCAGGCTAGAAGCACAGCCCCAGGTGGGGGTCTGGCACCTCATCCAAGTATAGTGGCCAGTGGTGCTTAGGAAGACTTTGCACCCGCATCCAGGTGTCTGGATATAAGAGCCAGGAGTGTTAGAGTTCTTCCACGGCCATAGAGCACAGCTGGCTGGGTCACCCCACACGACTGTGCAAGTCATAACCTGCCTTGGGGCACCCGGATGAGGGGGCAAGTGAGAGCTGACATTCTGCATGGGGCTGACTTGCCCAGACATGCCCTGCGGGCAGCAGAGACCCCATGCCTCTCACTCTTCCCCACCAGCAAGCAGAACCGCCTTCCCAATATTTCTAGTGGACGATCATTTAACGCATATCTATTGAATATCAGGTATGTGCCTGGAACTGTTAAACACTGGGAATAGAGTGAAAAACCAGGCAAACAAAATCTTCGCCCTTGTGAAGCTAATGATCTCCTGGAGGAGACCATGTAACACATTGGGGTGGTGAGGGCTATCAAGGACAGGAGAGTAGAGAGGGGCCGGAAAGGGCTGGAAGGGCTGCTGCATTCCACATCCCGATCTGGAAAGATCTCTCCAAGAATGTGATGTGTGGGGAGAGACCTGAATGGGGGAAAGGAGACACAAGAGGGATCTGGTGGCAGCACGAGCCAAGGCGAGCTGGGGTCAAGTGCACAAGCCATGAGCAGGTAGGGTCTGGATGTCGAGGCCGGAATGGTGCATGGATAGGCGAGAGGAATGGGAAATGAATCTGGAGAGACGATAAAGGGCTCCTGGTCTCTCTGCACTGAAACAGAACCTGAAAGGGAGAAGGTACAATGGGCACTAGCTGTGGTCCAACATCTCCAAGCACATGAAGACTCACAGAAGTTACCAGATCACACAACATGCAGCAGTGAAATTAGGATCTGAACCCAGGAACATATGATTCCATAGCCCATTCTGTTTCTGCTACGGCATGTCACCTTCTTCAAAATAGGCTTTTCAAGAATGGAGACACTTTTATCTAAGTGGTTACCGTATAGGACACACTGACCCCACTCTTTGAGCATTGGACAGAGGCAAATATCTGCCCTTTGGGCATCAGCCCCTACAAATGCAGACAGCAGAGACTCACTCTAACCTGTGCACTGATCCCTCTCCCCAGGGCTCTGGCAGGGCTACAGTTTGTGCAGCCACGAGATGCCCAGAGGCCAGAACAGAAAGAAATAGGATTCCCTGGTGGCCCTATATCCTCACCTCCTCCAGGTTCCTGGGCCTTTGAATTCCCTCTTTTTGGAACCAAAGGAAGACTGAGAAGGTAAATGAAGGGGCAGAATCGGAGGAGCAGAGAGCTTGGTGCCATTTTTAGAAATGCAGGGAGCTCTATGTCAGTTCTATGGTCATGCTCGCTTTCTGTAGCGAAGGTCCTTGAGAATCAAGGTCAGGACACCACAGAGTAACCGAGATGGGATTTGTCAACCATATACTTTCTCTCTTTCCCCTACTGTGGAAGAAAGAAGGGGCAGGCCAGAAAAGCTCAGAGGGTGGCCAGGTAGAGCCCAGGTCTTGACCTATCTAGTCAGAAAGTTCCAGCATCACAGGCAGAAAGTACAGGTTGAAGCCAAGTTGCTTTAACTCGGCCTTAATCCCTAAGCACCAGGCCTTATCTTCGTCCTGTTGGGACATGAAAAAGGATTTGAGGAAAATTGCTACTTAATACAAAAATTGCTTTCCCTTTTAATTCTGAAGATTCAAGATGTGTGTTCTATCCACTTCACAGAGAAAGGCTTTCATCAAGCTTCCTTTGCTTGTTTTCTTTATCTTCCTCATCTGTGATGCTCTCTCTATCTCTCCCTCTCCCCCATTACTCTCTCTCTTTCTCTCCCCCTCCCCCTCTCCCTGTTCTTCACAATCTAATTCATGGCATATTTGGGGGAGGGTGCATGGGGAGCATTTCTAATATCTGGGAATGTAGCCAAAGTGTAGCTATTTATCGGAGTTCTGTCTCAAGAATGTGCTTCATGACTCTGTTCCTTTGATTATAATCTTATCACATGCAAGTGCAGGAAGACCTATGCTGTGACACTTAGCCTGGAGAGAGACGTGCTGCCAGTGATCAGAGCCTCCTCCCTCGTTTTTCATTTCAGAGGCTACATCATACATCTCCAGGCCATTTCTTACCAAGCAAAAATTTTAGAAGAAGTATGCTTCCAGAAAAATAAATACGACATTTTTAAAAACACCACTCATAAAACTTGCTCTTAGCTTCTTTGAAAGAAAAAAACAAAGCATTGGAGTAGATCGATCTGGGATTCTGGGATTCAGGTTTTCAGGTTGGGATTAAAAGAAATACATGGGAGGTGAGGACAATCTGGCTGCTACATCTGTCTCCCCATTGATGACCAGGATTGATTCCGCTGACCAGGCTGGCTGGGCGGGTGTCCCCTTCCTCCCTCACTGCTCCATGTGCGTCCCTCCCGAAGCTGGACACTCAGTCAAAGAGGGCAACCATTAAAAAAAAGAAAAGAAAGAAATACATGTATGTTGTTCCAGGCTAACAATGATTCTAAATGCACATCAGCTTTGTGTGTTAAATTGTTTTTCTGATTCAGTACGGTTTGTGAGTGCTCTATGTCCCCACCTTAGAATAAAGACAGGGAATAGTGAAAAATGCTTTGTTATCAAGGAACCCTGGTTTCAAATTCAGACTCAGCCACTTACCAGCTGTAGATGTAAAAATACTTCTCTGAGCTTTAGTTTCCTCATCTACAAAATGGAGACAAAAAACACCCAGCTCTTGGGGTTGAAAGGACTCAATGAGATAATGCCATACAACCTTAGATAAATGTTAATTTCCCTCATTCCCACATCCTTGCTGTGGGAGCAGTAGAGGAATGATTCAAACACATATTGCCACATCCTTACCACCAGGAAGATTACAACCTTATTGAGAAGACAACACTTAGTAATATATAATAAACTGCCAAATTGGTAGGAGATTGGAAATGATCAACACAAAGCCAGTGATGTCATAAAGGAGATGGCCCGCTTGGGAACATCTCACAGAAAAGATGGGTCGTGAAGGATTGGCAATTTGGAGCAGAGAGGAGGCATCCATTCAGGCCCAGGTGTGAAGGTAGGAATTAAGTGGAACATGTTTAGGAGAGAGTAGAAGACTAGACGAGGCAGACCAGGGAAGGGAGGCCACTGAGACGCCATGCAGAATCGGGTGGGCATGATTTCATCGGAAACAAAGTTAATTGCAGGTTCTGATATCATGAGATCAGAGTTTTATGAAATGAAATGCTAAAGGCCTCCTCCTTCCCCAGACAAGAGACAGGAAGAGGGAGTGAGAAAAACATGAACAAAGGAGGGAAAGGAGAGGTCCGCCAATGGCTCGGATGTGGGGGATAAAGGCAAAGAGGAATCAGGGATGATCCGTGGTTTGAGTCATGATAGCAAGGGAAGTATACGGACCAGCCCTGGGACTCAGGGGTTAGAAAAGGGGCTTTACTGAAGAAGAAAGCCATTTGGTCAATTTTGGACAGGTCTATGGTGAGGTAGCTGACAGGTGTCCTCTGTGTGCATGTGTGCATGTCTCCCGGGAGCACATGCCCCTGAAAGACAAGGCGTGGTTCCACTTCTATTTAATTCCATCCCCTTCCCTCCCTTTATTCCAGCATCATGCTCCCTAAAACCTCAATGAGATTTATAACTAGGTCTGCCTGGATGGAGGCAGGAAATTATGCAAGCTGTCCAGAGAAAGCCAGAGGCATGTTTCACACCTGTGTTGCCCAAGTCTTAGTTGAGTCCCTGAAGTAAGCAGCTAGTGGTCCCCTAAAAGTGTTCAGACTCCCTCACCTTTTTGCAGCAGAAGAATAAGAGTTTCTGGAAAGGAGTTGACTCCCTATCAGAGAGAGTCTCATGTCTTAGGGAGAGTCAAATGCTATAGAGAACCCTAAAATCCCAAGGTAACTTGGAGATGTTCTTTTATGTGCCCTTGATAATATCCTTCTTGCATCATGTGTATCACAGACATCACCCTGCTGGTAATCTGTCGTGTCTCTTTCTGTAAGGTACCCTTTGATGAATGGTCAGAAGTACCTTGGATGGATTCTCTTGCCCATGCATTCTGCCTCCAGGGGAGCCCACCCTTATCTGCTCCTGCGGTTGACCATGACTTGGGCCAGAATTGCTGCGTGGGATTCCGGGCACCAGAACAGCAAGCAAGCCTGGAGGCCGCCAGCATTAAGGAATCAAGGAAGAGAGTTCCAGATGGAAGCAACAGAGTGTGAAGATGCTTGACTGCAGGCCAGTCCCCTGGCAGGGGGAGAGGTGCGGGGGTTTGGAATGCCCTAAAAGGTTCCAGACCAGTGAGGAAAGGCTGCTAGGAAAGGCTAAGAGCATCGGCACACAGACCCAAAGGAACGTCTGGTATTCAGCCCCTATGTTAAGAAGATCTGAGGAATTACAGACTCCCCGGGTTTGAAATCACCCTCACTCTCAAATTCTCATGTCCACACTCCAGCCTCCTGCTAAGATCACCAAAGCAATGTTTCATGAACAGAGAAGGAAATCTGCCATAACCCTTGCAGGTCATTCATTCAAGACCCCCTTGTATTTCCATTGCCTTCTATGCAATGTCAAGAAGAGGTAAAAAATAAATCACACTTCAGATTGTTCTGAACTGGAAGGAAACAGATAAATGCAGGGGAAGTAAAGCACATTGATTAAGTGAATAAAAGTTGGAGAACAGAAAGAACTAAGAGTCTGAGAGGGTGTGATATATAGACCATACCCTCGAAAGGGAGTCTCGGTGTTCTTTCATGGAGTAGACAAGCATACCAGCCTCTGTTTCCCCATCCGTACTATGGGGAAACCATTCTCTATCTCGCACTACTGATACTACAGAGAGTAAAGTCCATTTTAGACGCTAAAGACCTTGACATGTTGAAAGGACCCTTTGCCCCGGGTCCTCTTCCAGAAGCTCTGGATGAGTAAGTGGGGCCAGCACCATCTGTAATGTGCTCCCAGGCTGTGCTCACCCTGCAGCTGCCAACACTCTTCCTGCTTTCAGATGATAACTTATTTCCATCACCAAATGAACCATGACTGGACCACTCCCAGAACTCCCAGGCCCTCCAAGAGCACTTCCCACCAGCCTGCATCAGAGCTCCCAAGTGGCAGATCCAGATTCCTCTTGGAGGCAGGAAATAGCCACAGGCCCAAATGGAGGTGAAGAAAGAACACCAAGGACTGGCTTAGAGCCAGAAAAGCCTGAAACATCATCTTAACTTCTGTGTTTCAACTGCAGCCTGGGGAACTCTTGAGTCTTGCCGAGGTGTTTCGTTGGGGGACATGGGTAGTTCGTTTTCAGTCCCCTTCCCCTGCCTTGACCACAGCAGTTCTTCTGTAACTGGTCTTATATACTGGGGTTCCATATATGCTTTTATTTACAAAATGAGTTCTGTGCTTCTGAAAAATGTTCATAAAGCCTCTGCCTGCAATAACATATTTTATAGATAAAGAAACCAAAGTTTAGGGAGGAAAAGGTAATTATACTCAAGACTTCTTTAGAATCAAATAGCAACCCCAAGGGAAGAATTCTATTGAGAAAAGTGCCCATGCTGTTGAGCCCCAACTAATGTGACATGAACAGGAATCCTGTGTGGCCTTATATTTTTGCTGAGCTCTCTCCTTTCTAATTCCTAAGTGCTGCTAGGACAGAAGTGCTATTTAGGCAATGCCCTCTGTGCATCCTCACTCTAGAACTCTATAAACCCTCCCTTCAGCTCTGTTTTGTTCATCCTCCATCATTAACACTCTGTATCACTGGTCGATCTTGACTATGAACACTTTGAGGGCTGGGACGGGGTCTAATTCCATCAATCTGTGTAGTCTCCACGTTAAGCACAGTGCCAGTAAGTCATGAGAAGCCCAATAGATGGCTCCTGAATGAAGGAAGGAAGGAATGAAGATACCTCTGTACAGACATGATCCCCTGGTTTTTCTTCTCCAAGTAAGTTAATCTCCTTCACTTTTTTTTCTTTTTTTTCCCCCCTTCTGGGTTACAGAGGGCTAATGCTGTAAATTCTCTCTAAAGGAAAACTGGGCAGATGTACTTGGGAACATTTAAAAAACTAGGTTGGCATTGGAGAGGAAACAGCCAATATATTTAGCTACCCATGGCATGCCAAGGCCTTATTGAGACAGAAATAAGCACTGTAGGAGGAATCTCAATTAAATATTTTTCTAAGCAGTCAGTTCTGGGCTTTGCCTGAACATGGCTGTGGAACTGGGGTGAAGCACAGGACAGAAAGCCAAGACAATTGTGAGTGGGCCTTCGGAATCACCTTGGACCTCAGTTGCTTGCAATATAAAGCTGGTGGCCCCAGGGGTGGGGGACTCGCCTACCTTCCTTGGTCCAAGGATCAGGACACCCTAGTTTCAGGTGCTCTCCAGGACCCCTTACATTGGAGAGACGCCTCCTCTCCTCTACACCTATTCTTAAGTGGTATTCCAGGAGTGACCTGAGGGGAAACAATGACATTTTGGGCACTGAACTCTGCCACGCATCCTGCTTATCTTTGTTAAAACACAGAGGGCTTCAGTCCAGAGTCTGAAGGATGACCACCGCCCACTGACTAGGATTTGGGGGTGGGTGCTTGCACGGGGCAGGGTGGATGGAAGGGGGTACCTGGTGCTTTTGCCCACAATCCAGTACAGAAGCCAGAACAGTCTGCCAAGGAACACACATGGGAATCATTAACAAATATCTTTCTTTTCTCATATTTTGAGAGATCTTACTGTTTTGAAAACAGCTTTTCTCACTTAAAAATGTATCATCAACATTTTCCCAAGTCACTGAGTATTCTTTTAGAACATGATTTTTTAACATCTATATAGCATCGTGCTCTCATTTGGAAGTCAGACTTTATTTAGCCAACCTCCAGCTGTAAGCATTGAGACTGTTTCCTGTTATTATAATGCTAAAATGAAGACCCTCAGGGGTCCAAGGTTATGTTCACGTCTAACCAGGTCAGGAAGCAGGATGGCCAGGTGGTTAAAATCAAGGGCCTTGCAGCTGCTGTCCCGGACCTCAACTTACCTCAAATGACATAATCTCTCTTGGCCTCGTTTTCTTTATTTTTAAAATGATAATATTCTTGGGGAAAGTATTAATAATACTTACCTTACAGGAGTGACCTGATAATTCAATAAATTTCTGAATATAAAGTACTTAAAACAATGTCATCCTTGATACTGTGTCATTGGTTGAGAAAGTACTCAAGCTTTAATTGTTATGTCTTTGGGGTTTTGTTCCTTGGAGAAGAGTTTCTGGATCAGCAATTTTATATATATTTTAAGGCCTTGGAAACATATTGCCCAATGCCTTTCTGAAGGATTATGCCAAACCCACAAGCAGCTTATAAAGATATTGTGTTGTCCACAGTCTTCCAAATCTCTTCTTTTAAAATATCCAAGATGTTTGCTTTCACCAACCTGGACTTCTCTGTAGCTGTAGGATTTAGGACTACCTCTTTCCTGAAGCCCTCAAGTTCCCAGTTCTGTCTCTGTGTTTTCTGGGTTCTCCATTAATGTCTCTGATATTCCTCCATGTCTCTTGTTGGGTGCACTCTCCTGGGATCAGGCAATCCTGGATGTTACCTCAGGTCTGGGCATCAGCAGTCTCCTCTCCATTTTCCAAATGCTCTTTCTTGGAGGTCTCATCCTCTTCCACCCATACCCTCGGTTTGCTAATAGACACATCTAGTTCTCACTCACCATGAATCTCCCAATCTCACACCTCCACATGAGTGTCCATCTCTCAAATCTTCAAATCTGATGCCAAATCCACCATATCCTGCTTCCACTCCTCCACCTCTGCCAAGCAACCTCCTTGTTTCTATCTTCCTGTCACCAAAGCTTGAAACTCCCAAGACACCTTGGATTCCTCCTCCTCAAACATCTAAGTGGTCATCAGACCAATCCATCATTTTTTAAATAGCTTGTAGGGTGCCTTCCCCTGGCCATTTTCAATACTTTCTTCCTTATTCAAACTTTAATCATATGGCAGATTTTCTTGTCAACCAGCTCTCTCCTCCTGCACACTCTTTTCTTTGCTCAACTTTAGAATGGATCTCTAGATGCCCAGGCACTCCCCTGCTCAAGGATCCTCTCATTGCCTGACTAAAGTCCACACTCCTCCACTTGGCATTCAAGGACTTCAAAGACCTGACTCTACTCTAGATTTCCAACTGTGTTCTCTGGACACCGTCTTTTGCAACTCTATTTGCCTGGAATGTCCATTCGCTCTAAATTCTATCCATCCTCAAATCATTCTCTTCCCTGAAGGCTTTTCTGACCATTCTAGCCTGCAGCCATTTTAGTTAGGACTGTTGCGCTACAGATAATGCCTTCAGAAACACTCAATCTCATTTCACCCAGAAGGATATTTGCCGGCTCCCATCCAAGGAAATCTGTAGGTAGTGTAGCCAATCAGGTCAACTATAGCAAACACTATTGCTAACCAACATTTATCTCTCTCTGTCCCAACAAAACTTCAGTGTTGTTCAAGTTCCCCCTTTCCTTCACACAGCCATGTGCTCCAGGGAGGCTGACCCCATTGTTAACTTGAGTAAGCAATGATGAAGGACACAGGTGTTAGAGTCTGAGTTTGTAACTTAGTTTCACTACTTCCTAGCTGTGTGGTCCTTGGGTAAGTTATTTAAACTGTTTATTTCCATTTCTTCCTGTATAAAATGAGACTATTAATAGTATTTATTCTGGAGCATTATGATAGTGCACTTAGGAGAGTGCCTGGTCCATAATAAAAATTATATTATGGAGGGCTTGCTATTTTTACTCCACCTAATAAGACAATCGTGGCATTCCCGGGGCACTCGTCATGAGGGCAGTCTGCCAGGCACCTCCCGGGGATATTATTCTAACTCTTAGGAAGGAGACACAAAATTTCTGATTCTCATTTTCTCAACTGTGCCATGTCCGAAGTCTTTTTGTCTAGGATGTGCAGCCAGAGGCAGATGGGCCTCAGTGTTGACTAAATGATGTCATCAAGGACCCAGACTCTCTTGTCTCTTTGCTCACCCCTCTTCCATGCGCTGGCTTCTTTCAAGCAGCAAGTTGGCTGCAGCAGTCCCAGTCATCATGGTATAGCAGCAAACACAGGAATAGAGAGACTGCCCCTCCCTGTGTCTCTGTAGGAGCAAGACAAGTTTTCCCAGAGGCTGCCCAGCAGACCCCCATTCCCGCTTCAGTAGCTAGAACTATGTCTCATGGACTTTCTTAAACAACTAATGGCAGAGGAAATAGGATTTTCTGTAGCCCCATCAGGACAAGTGTAGTGCTGGGAGTGAGGTTATCATCCTCCAAGACAACACTGCGGTTTCCAGTAGAATCTCTACTGGCTCCTTTATCCAACTAGAAGGATTTCCATGTAGGCTTCAAAAGACCTAAGTTCTGGTCTGCACACTGCTATTAGGTAGCTGGTGATTCTGAGCAAGTCACTGAAATTCTCTGGGCCAGAGTGCTTATCTTTTAAGTGGGAATAGTCACTTTGCCTTCTTGTAAGCATCCAATGAGAATATGGGAGAGAGCACCTTGTGAGCTTGGAGATGCTCTATAAATGTGAAGTATGTGAATTCCAAACAGCCGTCATCTTCTCTTACAAACTCACCCCCATAGGCAAGAAAGCCTCTAGGGTCAGCAGCCAGCTCTGGAGGGGAGTCAGGAATCTCCAACCCCCTCTGCTCAGCTGCTCTTTTGGGCTCCCTCATCTCATAACCCACTCTTGGGTCCACAGCCCCTCCAGGGGTTCTCGGTCCATCTCTATCCTCACAGCTCCAGGCCTCTTTCAGGCTGGGGGATGGTTTGTTTTAGTTTTCTTTTTTCTTAAAAAATGTTTATTTGGTGTAATTGACACAAGGTTCTAGTAGTTTTAGGTGTAGAACCACATGGTGATTCAACAGGTCTATGTATTATGCTGTGTCCACAAGTGTAGCCACCATCTCTCACCAGACCACACTACTATAATACCATTGGCTATATTCCCTATGCTACATTCCCATGATTCATTCATTCCATATCTAGAAGCCCGTATCTCCCACCCACTTTCATCCATTTTGCCCATCCCCCACTCACCTCCTCTCAGGCAACCATTGGTTTGTCTTCTGTATTTATAAGTCTGATTCTGCTTTTTGTTTATTCATTTGTTTTGTTTTTTAGTTCCACATTTAAGTGGGCTCATATAGCACTTGTCTTTCTCTGACTCGTTTCACTTAGTATAATACACTCTAGATCCATCCATGTTGTCCCAAAGGGCAAGATCTCATCCCTTTTTATGGCTACATAATATTCCATTTGGACTGGGCAATCATTAGGAAAGAGTCTTTTGGATGCCTATGCCTATGTACCTCATATCTCACTGTCAGGAGGGCTGAGATGTTGCATTTTCATGTAGAAGCTCTAGGCTATCTTTCCTTTGAGCCAGTCTTTTGAGATCTGTCAAGGTCGGGCAGGAAAAGTTTTAGAAAGTCATTGTTAAAAGCACAAACGCCAGAATCAGGCAGTCTCTGAGTTAGAATTTGGACCTCAATGCTCAGAAGCTGGTTGATCTAAGCAAATCCTTCAGCCTCTGAACCTAGTTTCCCCATCTTTAAAATGGGACTATGAGGCTATGTCCATAAAGTTGTTCTGATGAAAACATGTGAACCACTTAGCACTATGCCTGGCAGGTAACAAGAGCTCACCAGGCAGAAGCTAGGGTTCCTATTTTACTGATGATAATTATGGGGGGGAAACATGAAGAACCCAGTTCTAGGTCCTCTCCAGCCCTGGAGCAGCTAGGAGCCTCGGAAAGAAAATAAGGAGGTCTGGGTTCCAGGTCTGGCACTACCACCACAAACTGCTCCGGTTACCTCCTTCCTCTCTGAGCTTCCATTTCCTGATCTACAACCTGATGGGGGCTGTCTGGGGTGATCTGGGGCCTCTCCTCATCCAGGTGCTCACAAGCTTCTTTCTGTGGCTTCCAAGTTCTCCCGTGACAAGACTTTCAGAGTCTCCTCCCATCTATCTGATTTCCAAAACGGACTCCTGGGACAGTCCATGTCCAGGTGTTTGCTGCAGGGGGCTCCTCCCCGTTTCTGGGCCTCGACCCTACATCTCCAGATGGGCACTGCTGCCACCCTTTCACTTCCATCCAGGCTCTTCCTGGGTTTCCCTGGAATGCCATTGCTGCCCTGCCCCCACTCCATCCCCTCTCTACCCCACCCCCACCCCACGCCCTGGGGCCCCTGTGTCCTCTCACTTTTTGTTTGCTGCCAAAATTCCTGGCTTCCTAAGCCAGGTAGAAAAGCGGTTTAGTTTGACCCAATCTGGCACTTTCTCAGAACCTCCCCTGTCTCTGGCACATTTCTTGTGTTTGGGCAGGACCCAGAGAGCTAGAGAATTCCTCTCCCTCCTTAGCGTGGGTCCTCGTGTTGGCATGCCAACAGCCCCAAATATTTAAAGCAATCATGAAAATGAGCTCAGAGTCCCATGCCAGCTCCTTGAAAGGAATTAGGCTAAAAACAGGACAAAGGAAGAGGTGAGGGCGAACGGAAAATGCCATGAAAGACACTGCCCAGCGCAGCCAGGGCCCAGAACCCTTCCCACAGGCTTCATTCATCGGCAGCCAGGCACTGTCCTGGGCTCTGGGGATGCAAAGTTAAATGAACTGTCGTGCCTGCCCCTGAGGAGCTCCCAGTCCAGCCGGGGAGGCTGTACAGATAGACCATCACGGTACAGGATGGTGAGTAGGGCCAAGATGCCGGCCGAGGTATATTGGAGCCCCCAAGGAGGGGATCAGTTCAAAGGGGGAAGGTCAGCAATGCATCTTCAAAGGCTTGGCTGGGGCCTGACTTAGGACAAGCATTCACCAGGGGACAGGCATTCACCAGGGGACAAGGCAGAGGACATGCTTCCAGGCAAAGGGGAAACAGCAGATACAAAAGCACAAAAGCAAGAACAGGATGGAGAGAGCAGTAAAGTGCTCATGCTTAACTGCTTCATAAACTGTGGGGACGCAGCCTCTGTCCCGGGCGTGTTTATGCACATGGGATACACAGGACAGAGTGGGATGTAGACCCAGCCCTATGGTTCAAGACTGTAAAAAATGTTGACAGAGTGGACACTTGGATGCACATGAACAGACGTCTCGAGCAGAAAGCCTTTCTCAGCAGGGGCTCTGAGTGCGAGCAGAGCCCCATGTGTGCAGAGGCGGGCTGTGAGTGCTCACACAGGAGCACCTTCCCTGTGATGGATCTCGCCGGGTTGCTGGAGGGGAGATGGGATTTCCCAGGTCACTTGCGTGATGGAAGAGAATCAGCTTGGCAGGTCAGGAGAGCTGGCAGGCCCCCAGGCACCTGGCACAGCTGAGGAGAAGGTGCCAAGGTCAAAATCAGATGCCCTAGGGAGTGAGTTGTGATTAAGGGAGCCCCAGAGCCTGCTGGTTCCCAGGAGGAGACGCGAGAGGCGAGAGGCGTGCAGGCCCCAGGCCTCCCCCTGCCAGGGCACTTCAGAGGCCTCCCAGTGGGAGGTGGAGTGTGGCTCTGACCTGAATTTGGGGTGCTGGCCAGCCACAGGGCAGCCTCCTTGGGAAGGAAATGAGCAAAACAAAGTGACACACGCAAAACGATTATCAGGCGCTACAGAAAAAGAAATCTTTCAGGACCAAGACTGCTGCTTATAGCAGTGCTGTTAGCATCGTCATCATCTTTGTTTATTTAAATGGTTCTAGCATTTACTAAGCACCTACTGTAAGGTTGGCCCCATTGAGCCTCACCGACACTTAACCTTCACACGAACTTCAAGAAAGCAGTATCCTTACTAATCCCATTTTACAGAGGAGGAGATGTTTTCTCAGGAGCCTAAATGAAAGGTCCAGGGAGCCCTACAGCCACGCAGTGTATATTTAAAAAGTGGAAAGTGTTAGGGGCTGAATTACGTCTCTCCAAATTAGTATGCTGAGTCTCTAACCCCTGGTAGCTCAGAATGTGGCCATATTTGGAGACAGAGTCTTTAAAGAGGTGATTAAGGTAAAATGAGGTCATTAAGGTGGGTCCTAATCCAACCTGACTGGGTCCTAATAAGAAAGCTTTTGGATGCAGATGGGTATGGAGTGGGACCATATGAAAGAGCCTTCAGAAGAAACCAACTCTTGTCAACCCTTTGATCTCAGGCTTCTACCCTCCAGAACTGACAGCCGGTGCTTCCTGTTGATTAAGCCCTTCCGTGCACCGTGCCTGTTACAGCAGCCCAGATGGACTAACTCAGGGAGCAGCGGCCCAGGAGGGCCTCAGAGAAACTAGGAGCATCAAGTCTGTGAGGAGCATGTGGTGCCCACACAGAGGGGCTCAGCCACCTCTGCCTCGTCCTTGACTGTGGGGAGCCTGGGGACGGTCCAGCACCCTCGTGGGGGGAGACAAGCCCCAGGCGGTTTGGAGTTGTGCAAAAGCAGCGAAATTGACAGTGTCTTCCTTCACAAATCAGGGCTGGAAGTCAAGGGATCAAAAACTGGGGTTTAAAGAGTTTAAAACACAACACCTGAAGCAAAGCCAAGCCATCATCTAGAAGCTTTCAGACAACAAACCTCTAGGAGATGTGGGGTCAAGGGGGCAGATCAATATTTCTCCCTGGCTTGAGAAGTTCTCACATGAAATGCAGCAGAGCCCCGAGGCTAGACTCATGAGAGAAATCATTAGGAAGGGTCAGTAACTAGGTCAGCGGGCACTATGTCCGGGCTCTTGAGTTCCTCAAAGCAAGTTCATCATAATGGGGCACCTGGCTGGCACAGTCAGTAGAGCATGTGACTCTTGACCTCGGGGTCGTGGGTATAGAAATTACTTAAAAGAAATAAAATCTTTAGAGACAAAGGCAAAAATATAGTCTTGAGGTTTGGGTGATCAGAATCGGTCTAGTTAGAGATTGGGGTGGGAAAGAAGGGTTCGAGAATTCTAGTCAGCCCCTGATGTAGGGTGCTGTGGAGACCCAAGTCACCCTAGAATCAGCAGTCAATATGGAAATTACCAGAAGTACAGAGGAGGGAGGGCTCCAGGTTATAAAACGGTGGAGGCGGGAGATGGGGGGGCGCAGGGGAGACATCCCAAAGCTTAAAGACAGTGGGACTTCTGTGTTGAGAGCAGACTTTGAAACAGGTACGGGTGACTAGGACAAAGGCCAGCCACAGATGGGGGTCTGAGATGAGGAGGTGCTCTGGAGGAGGCACTCTGGGAGCTGGCTCTGAGGGAGGAAGGGAATGGACCTCAAAGGACAGAGGAAGATGCTTTTTCCCATGGCAAGGGTGAGAGAGAAACACAAGAAGTTTCAGTGGACAGCAGGCAGGAAGTCCTCAGTGAAGAGTTGACAGCCAGGAGGGATGCCCTGGGCAGCCCAGGGCGGGCGTGTAAATGCACGTGCATGTGCACGCACACGTGAGTCCTGGGACTTTCAGGAGGGGGTTACCTGGTCAAACATCTCCAGTGAGGAGTAGGACTAGCAGAGCCAGAGCTAACACTGGTGGGATTTGGAGAGAGCTGGTGGGGGAGGGGGGCGGTCCGCAGGCGCCTTCCACGGGGAAGGGGGGCAGGGATAGAGGGTCAGGACAGGGGCCTGCTGGATTTTCAATCAGTCCTACAGTGTCGAGTTTCAGCTCAAGTGATATCCAAATGTCTCATATGTCTATTTTATCATTTCCACACTTACTTCCAGTAAGCAGAGCCCACCATCTGCACGACATCGGGCCAAAGAAGTAAGACCTGAGAGGAAATTGCACTATGGTGCGGCCTAATCGGTCCGATACGCCTGGGAGCTCAGCTGAGACATGTGTGTCTTCACTTATCTAAGTCCTAACATCCTGATTATCCCGAAGCAGGACGTTTCCCGTTTGGTCTGGCTGAGAGGCGGCCCCAGAATGAACGATGGAGTGGCAGTTTTCCAGTCTCCCGGAGAGCTTCTCTCCCCCGCTCCTAAATCACATTTCCCCGGTCACTGTGAGTGATTCTCATGTGTTGACAGGCTCTGCAGTTCAAGACAAGACAGCAGCCGCAGTCCCGGTCTGAGAGAGAACCAAACGGTGCAGCGGGGAGGCAACGTGAGGCGATGCTAAGTGACAGGGGCAGGAGGGGGCCTGCCCGCCCTTCCCAGCCGGCTCCTTCTCGGGCCTGCTGACATGTCCTCTCCAGCCCTTGGGGGCAGCAGCCCATCTCAGGCAGGTCACGTACTCTGCAAACCTTAGTTTCTTCCCTCCTGTGAAAAGCAGGCTCCGTCCTGGCCGCCTTGCAGGGCTGCGGGACGGCGAAAGTGTTACCTAGGAAAAGCTCCTAAGGCAGTGCCTGGCTCACAATAACCACTCAAGAAATGCTTCAAATAATGCTACTAACAGTGGGGGCGCCCGGCTGGCTCAGCGGGTAGAGCATGCAGCCCTTAATCTCAGGGTCATGAGTTCAAGCCCCATGTTGGGCATAGAGTTTACTTAAAAAATAATAATACAGTGAATACTTATGTCGGGATGATTTTAAGCCCTTCATGTATATGGCTAATTTAATCCTTCACAACCCTGTATGAAAAATTCCCTGATTATCTCCACCTCACAGAAGAGACACTGAGGCACACAGAGAGGTTCTGTAAATAGCCCTTGGTCTGGGAGCTGGTAGGTCTGGAACTCTGACTCTGGCTCCAGAGGCTAGGTGCGAAGAAATTCATGAGCTAATTAAAAAGTGGATGCATTGGTGGAAAGGATGGATGAAAGACATGGATATGGAAATCCCCAGAAGGGGAGAAGGAGCCACACGTGTAGGGTAGGGCTTAGGCTTGGACACCTTAAGGGCTGGGGGTTCTAATCCCAGCCCCAGCTCTCCCGGAACCACACTGCTGTCAATCACCTGATGTCACCTCGCAGAAGCCTCCCCTCCGCTCACCCAGCAGGGCCGGAGGCCTCCCTTACTGAAACAGGGACAGCATGCCATAATTTGGAAGGTTAGGACTGGAAAGGACCTAGGGATCACCTAACCCCTGATTTTGTGTTTGATGGGATTGAAACAGGAGCAGGGATGTGACAGGCCCAGGGTCACGTGGCGTCTGCTGAGACACCGCATCCGGGCCAGCCCTGTAGTCACTCTACCCTGTGGCCGCGTCTTCACATCAGGCGCGTCATGTCTGCAGGTTGCAGGAGGAATTCGGATGAGAAAGCAAGCTGGAAGACTTGCATCCGCTGCATGGCAGATGGTTTACAGTGAGGAGGTCTTCCTTTGTTGCAAGCAAGTTCCTATTTACACGAGTCTAATGCAGTCACCAGGCCCCGTCTGTCCCCCACCCCGGCTTGAAGTCTGAGGGACAGCACTCAGAGAACAGGACACTTGCACAAAATGCATTATCCTCGGGCCAAACAGGCCTCTTGCCATTTCCCAAACAGGCCGAGAGCATCCCACATTCCCGCCAGCCAACGAACATTTGTTCTTTGTCCCCTCTGCTTGAATCCTGCCCACCCCTACCTTGCTTCCCCCTCCACGCTTGGAGAAACGCTCCGCAGCCTGAGAGCCACCCACTCTGTGAAGCAACCCCAACCATCACAGTCAGAATGGACTTTCCGGGCTCCAGCAGCACCTCGGGCCAACGGCTAATGTCCTGGCTCCCACGCCAGCCAGGCCCAGGTGGGAATCTCCACACTCGCACCTCAACAGTCTCCCTGCTGCATATGAGGATAATCTCCTTGGGGGGCTGTGTAAATGCGATCAACATCTGTACATTAAGAATCTAGCATAGCACCTGGCACTCCGTAAATGCGAGGCATGATTGCCTCCCCGGGAAGTCTTATTCTACATGCTGTTTTGATTTATGGTCATTTGGGTTTATGTCTTATCTCTCCTCCTAAGGAGACACCTACCTATCTTGTTGGCAGGAGCTGGGCCAGTTCATATTTCCACATCCGCTACACCCTAAGCTCTGCACAGAGTCAGGGCCTGGCGACCATGTGTTCAGTTGAAGTAAACTGGACACAAGATGTCAATGCAGCCAAGGGCAGAGGTTATAGCTTTTGTCACCATGGTGACTGCCTTTCCAAACAGGTCTCAGAGGTTCTGTCAGCTCCGTTACTAGCTCTCTTATGGATGATAAAATTTCTATCAAGGTCAAATAGTGACTGTCAGGTTCTGTACATTGACAGTCTCATTTCATGCTTATTAAAACCCTATGAGGTAGACGTTATTATCCCTATTTACGGATAGGGAAATTGAGGCTCAGAGAGACTGTCGTCTGCCAAAAGTCAGATGTCAAGTGTGCAGAAGAGGGGCGCCTGGGTGGCTCAGTCGGTTAAGCCTCCGACTTCGGCTCAGGTCAGATCTCACATTCGTGGGTTCGAGCCCCACGTCAGGCTCTGTGCTGACAGCTAGCTCAGAGCCTGGAGCCTGTTCCAGATTCTGTGTCTCCCTCTCTCTCTGACCCTCCCCCTCTCATTCTCTGTCTCTTCTGTATCAAAAATAAATAAAAGCATTAAAAAAAATTTTTGAAAAAAAGTGTGCAGCAGAGCTGGGCCTTGAATCTAAGGCCGTCTGACTCCCAAGGCCATGGTGTCTATGCCAGGGATCTTAAAACACCCTCACTGCCCGCCTCACTGCCTGTCTCTGTGTGGCCATCAAGGCAGAAAGGGCTTTTAGACTTTTAAATAGTGGGGGGAGGGCACCTGGGTCACTCATTTGGTTAAGCGGCGACTTTGGCTCAGGTTATGATCTCCCGGTTCATGGGTTCAAGCCCCATGTCAGGCTCCACACTGACAGTACGGAGCCTTCTTGCAGGCTCTCTCTCTCCCTCTCTTTCTCTACCCTTCCCCCATCTGAACGTTCTCTCTATCTCTCTCAAAATAGGTAAATAAACTTTAAAAATAAATAAATAGTGCATGTAGTTGGGGGAAGAAATCAAAAGGAGACTAATACTTTGTGGCATGCAAAAATTACATGAAATTCACATTTCAGTGTTTATGAATAAAGCTTTATTAGAACACAGCTACATCCGTTCATGTATATTATCACCTGGCTGCTTTTGTACTGTAAGAGTTGGAATATATGCAGGAGAGAGTGTATGGCCCTCAAAGCCTAAACTATTTATGATCTGGCCTTTACAGAGAAAGTTTCCCAACTCAGGTGCATGCCATGCTGCCTCTTACAGGTAAACTTCCTGGAAGGAACCTTCCCTTTCCTAAGAGTCTGCGCCCATAAAAGGAAAGGCACCCATCTTGCAGCAAACAAGCTTGGTTTCAGACTTTGCCTTTCCCTGTGCACACTGAGCCAACCCCAGCTCCTCCCGGCTACCACCTGGCTCCCAGTGCGATCTGAGAGGCAGAGCTGAGTGAGGGCGGCCTCCAGACTCCTCCAGGCAGGGACAGGCCAGAGCAAGCTTGGAGGAGAGGGAAAGGGATTTAGCCCCAGAAGTCAGCTCGCCTTCATTAATGCCTTCACCCCCCTTGGTTCATGGTTTCCTGCCACATCTTGTTCAGCTGTGAACATGCCTGGGCCCCAAGCAGGGACCTGCGGGCAGGGATGGATGAAAGCACAGGGGCCCCAGGCCCCAGGGATGCTTGATCAGGCTTCTGCCCTGGCCCGCTGGCAGAGGCCCACTTGTCAGAGCCCTCCCTGGGGGGCCTCAGGCAACTCCCTTCTGACCTGAGCCTCAGTCTCCTCATCTGTAAAATGAGAGGGCGGTGTGGCTGCTCTCTCTCTCTCACCTGCCCCTGCACACCTTCAGAAGGCAGGCCTCCTTTAGATTGCACAAATGCCCAGGAAATCCTATGACACGCTTTGCCCTATACTGGCCCCCCTGCGGGGTGAGTTCCAAAGAGCAGATTTTGCTCGTTATGGCATTCCTTCTTTCACCAAGAATTTTTGAGCCTTGTGTGTCCAGCTCTGTAGAGACACAAAGGAAGTAAAAGTAACAGAGAAGCTCCATTGGTTCCAGGATACCAAACGTACCAGGCGAGAAGCTACAGAACAGCCCCAGCAAATTCAGATTCCCTGGACAGATGCCGAGTGCCAGTTACATATTTGGCATGTTCCAGGTGCTTTTGTATCCATGCTTTTCCTCAAGCTGAAAACGTTCCTGTGGCCCAAGCATCCTCAGATCCATTTTACAGATAAGGAAACTGAGGTTCTGAGAAGTTGCTTGAGATTAAATGGCTGTACAGAGATGAAGCTAGGCTTTCAGTGCAGGTCTCATTGGTTTCAAGACCTGTGCATCTTTAAAGAATGGGGCTGCCCACTCGGCCCCCCGGCCAGAACGTAGTTGGGTGCCTCAGTGGATGCAGGATAAGGATGTTTAGACAAATTTCTTAGAGAGGAAAAATCTTAGTTGAGCCCTTACCCAGCAGCAGAAAGAGCATGGGACAAGCAATCAAAACTTCTTCTAGAGGGCATCTGGGTGGCTCAGTGGGTTGGTTAAGTGTCTAACTCTTGATTTCAGCTCAGGTCATGATCTCAGGTTCGTGAGTTTGGGCTCTGAATCGGGCTCTGTGCTGATGGTGCAGAGCCAGTTTGGGTTTTTCTCTCTCCCTCCCTCTCTCTCTCTCTCTCTCTCTCTCTCTCTCTCTGTCTCTTTCAAAATAAATAAATGAACTTAAAAAAAATTCTTCTAGACCCAGCTCTGAGTTTTAATGAGCCAAAGATCCGTGTGTGAGATTTTTTCCTCCCTGGGTCTCAGTTTCCCCATCTGTAAAACGCCAGTGGAGAAGCCGGACAGACTGGTCTCAAAGTACCAATCACCTTCATTGCTTCTTCTCAGCACTTACCAGCATTGTTCAGCTCTGACTCTGAATCTCAAAGCTCAACCCTGAGGCCTGTATCAGGAGCATAAAAAGACAGAAAAACCCTAATATAACTAAGACAGTTGAGCTATATGGGTTCAACAACAAAACTCGATTTAAGAAAAGAACGGAGACTAAACATGTTGGTTAGGTGGTGTCTTCCCTTCCTACTTCCATTCTGCTTGGGTTTCGTGGAATTTTCTTTCTAGGAGTAATTCATGATAAATTTGAGGTTTTGGAGCCTCCTGCAGCAGGAAACAAGATAGGAATGTTGATAAGGAAGCCGGGGTGAGGGCAGGTGGAAGAGGAAAGACTGAGACCTGAGACTGGGGAGGAATTAGGCCAAGTGTGGGCCACAATTTAAATGAAGAAAGAAGGGCACCTGGCTGCCTCAGTCAGTAGAGCACGTGACTCTTGATCTTGGGGTCATGAGTTCGAGCCACATGTTAGGTGTAGACATTACTTACAAATAAAATCTCTTAAAAAAATAATAAACGAAGAAAGGGAGGGAAGGAAGAAGGAAGAGGGAAGGTGATCCCAAGGCCTTCTGAGGAAAAAGTGAGGTCACCAGTTGGCTCTGATGGGTATTATCAGGGGAGAAAGAGGAAAAGACTGAAAATATGGGTGTCCTGAATTCTTTCAGTGAATTAAAAATGTGACGTGACACTCAAGTGGCTGCACACACACCCAGCATCCAGGTCTTGATTTCTAATACCATTCTCCAATACAAGGAACCAGGGCTTCTTGGAGAACTGGCTGATTCTAGGACTGCAGAACACACACACACACACACACACACACACACACACACAATGAACCTGGAATATCTTACAATGCCAAAAAGTAGAGAAGTGCTCAAAAAATGTTTTTAAAAATATTTAAACCTCTATTAATAAGAGTGTGTCAAAAGGACACAGGAACCAACTAAAAGGGCTCCCAATGAACAAACCTGGAAAAATTTGCGCAACAAAGTAAAGCAGCAATGATTTCTAGCCCAAAGTGTAAAGTAGCCACAAATCCACATAGATATAAATACATATGATATAAATATGTGAATAAATACATAAATAAGGAAGAAGAGGAAGATATCTCTTATAGAAGAATTCCAAATGATTTGCATAGATAATCCTTTCTCAAGAAGAGGGGAGAACAGCCCCCACTCTGTAAGTGTGGGTTGTGCATAGTGACTTCCTTCCAAAGAGCACAGTATGGGAATGGGGACAAAGAGCAACTTTACAGTGAAGAAGCTTGACAAAGATGGCTAACTTCTCACCAAGTCCTCATAGGTCCCTTCCTCCTCTTACAAGGCCACTTGCTCTATCCAATCAGGCATGATCTCAATTAACCTTTATCACCTCCTCACAGGCCCTGTCTCCAACATTTGAATTCTGGGCAGACACAAACATTCTACCATAATACTTATGTACAAACGGAATGACATATGTTAAATCTCATGGTCTAGAAAATAAAGTGATACAAGAAGAAATATCAGCAAGATACTCACAAATTTTTAGATACCAGGTATATCCATGATGACACTATTATAATAGCAAAGGATTCAAAGAAAACCAAAGATTCATCAGTAGGATGTCTGGTTTAAATAAATTCTGGCAGGCGCACCTGGGTGGCTCAGTGGGTTAAGCACCCAATGCCTGATTTTGACTCAGGTCATGGTCTCACAGTTGCTAAGATCAAGTCTCACACTGGGTGCACTGGGCTCTGACAGTGCAGAGTCTGCTTGGGATTCCCTCTCTCTCCTTTTCTCTGCCCCTCTCTTGCTTGAGTGCCTTCATACTCTCTCTCCCAAAATAAAATAAACAGACAAACAAATTCTGGTAGATGGTACACTTAGCAGCTGTTAAAAAAAAAAAAAAATGGAGATGGAGATGATCTCTATGTAATGTTGTGGAAATCCTGCCAAGGTATATGGCTAAGTGAAACAAATAGGTGTGTATATATTTAACTTGAAGAACTTCTGTGTAAAAAACATGGGTGGGGGGGGCATCTGAGTGGCTCAGTTGATTGAGTGTTTGACTCTTGATTTTAGCTCAAGTCATGATCACAGGGTCATGGAATCAAGCCCCAAGTCCAACTTTGAGCTGGGCACAGAGCTTGCTTAAGATGCTCCCTCTCTCTCTCTCTCTCTCTCTCTCTCTCTGTCTCTCTCGGCACCTGGGTGTCTCAGTCAGCTGAGTGTGTGACTTTAGCCCAAGTCATGATCTCATGGATCATGTGTTTGAGTCCCAGGTCCAGCTTTACACTGACAGCATGGAGGCTGCTTTGGATTCTGTCTTTCTCTCTGCCCCTCCTCCTTCTCTCTCTCTCTCAAAAATAAATAAACGTTAAAAAATATATTATCTCTTTCATTATCTCTCTCCCTCTGCCCCTTTCCCCTGCTTGTGCGTTCTCTCTCTCTCTCTCTAATAAAAAATAAACTAAAACATTTAAAGAGAAACTATGGGGGTGTAAGTATATTTGCATTTTGTCACCTGTGCATAAAAAGCCCCGGGAAGGTTATGCCAAAGCCCATCGGTTGTTGGCAATGAGAGGGGAGAGGTTGTGGGGTGATGGGCATGGGCAGGTGGAAGAATTCTGTCTTTCTGTTCCTGTTGCTTTATTTTTGAATCACGTGAATGTTGTGCTTATTCAAAAACTAAACTGGAAGAAAACCAAAGTGAGATGATTTACAGAAAACGATTAACTTAAATCCGAGAGAGGTACTATGTGAGACTGATGCAAGTCATAAAGGCCCTGTGCAGAGTGCACAAAGACCTCGCCGTCTCCCTCGCAGGCCTCCCTCGCAGGAGAGCCCTAGTCAGGGGCCTATGGGTTGACTGATTATTGATCACCCTTTAAATCTTATGGGCTGAAAAATAAAGCAATAAAAGAAGAAAAAAACCGCAGAACTATTCACAGGTTTTTAGATGGAGGAGACACTGAGGGGCCTTCTGACTCGGGGACCTCACCAAGCAAAAAGAATGTATCAGGGAAGGAAAGCGACTGGACAAGGCTGTTGGCAGGGCCGACCGACAGCTCCTAGGCCCTGGACCCCCCAGCTTCCGGAGGCTCTGCGTCACATCAAGCATGTCCGAATGCACCCACACGGAATAAATTTTGTCCGTGCAATCTTTTTAGGGATTTCTAATTTTGCTTTTGGAGTGGTTTGACTATTAATAACTAACTAAATTTAGGGTTGCTTATGATTCTGGGGTGTTGATAGCTGTGGTCCTTGGGATTCCTGCAAAACATGAAAACATCAACTAAGAACTGTTTTCATAGGAAATTTGTAAATGTTATGTTTAATAGCTAACCAAGATGACACAAGGAGAAGTTTTAATTAAACATGTATTAATTTTGATCATGCAGTTTCCTTTTGCTACCTTTTTTGTTTCAAGACTTACAATTTTTCTTCCTCCTGCAAAGCTCTTAGATAGTAGGCACTGTGAGTTAGTGGCTTAGGAGGCGGAAGCCAGGCTCACTTCCTCCCAAACCAGTGCACCCTGTGGTCGCCTCCCATCTCCCCTCCCAACTCCCCTCTCTGGCCTGGACTCTGTCAGACACTTCCACCAACTACACTGATGTGCTCATTTATGGAGGTGATGGGAGCCCTGGACGTCCAGCCCCCCCCCCCAGCCCCACCCCACCACTTCTGAAATATCCTGCTGTGAAATGAGCTGGCCCTCCCTTTCAGCGCCTCCCACCAAGCCTTCCATTGACTCCATAAAAACCCCCTTCCAAGTTTTCCCAGAAGGAATCATGGGTCAGTAAAACAAATGGGGGGAGGGTGGTGCTTCCTCAAGGTTGACCCAGGCAGAAGTGGAAAGAAACTGAGAACGCAAGCTGGGGACTGCTCGGTGGTGCAGCCAGGCCTTTGTTTTCCATCAGGAGCCTCCTGCAGCCGCATTTTCATTCCCATGTGAGGCTGGGGGCTGGGGAAGAGAGAGCTCTTTGCAGGGGCTTCCGTGTACTTGCAGAGGAAGGGGAGGCAGGGCTGGAAGGGGCCAGAAGGCCCGGATAAAAAGCTTTCCAGAGTCACAACTTCTCTTTCCCTTTAGGGACCCAAGGGAAGACTGTGAGGCAAGACAAAGGGCATGATTCTGCCTGTTATACGGGATGTGGCAGCACAGGGACTGCTGTGTGGCCACTCTTACTCCTACATCACAGAGAGCATGTGGGACACAGAGCCACCCGGTTAGCTGTGCATTTGCCCCGGCCGTGGTGCACACCAGTGTGAATACGTGATTAATTCCAGCACTCGTTCTGTGCTTAGCCTGCGTCTCTCAGGCCGATCAGCACAGGCCCGGAGCAGCCACAGCTAAGCTACATGGACACACACCAGTCAAATAAAACACTGATAATAACAGCCGGCGCTTGCGGCTTCTTTCTTGTGCTGGGCATTTTGCTGCACACTCCTGTCTCATTTAAATCTTAGAGCAACTCACTGAGATAAGGATCCTTATTGTCTCCATTTCACAGATGGGGAAACTGAGGCCTGGAGAAGTCAAATACTTCCCCAGAATCACACAGCTGGGAGAGCCAGAATCAGAGAAACCTACACAGTGGTGCGCGAGCTCCTCCTCTGAACCAGTCCCTTCTACTGCCTTTTAAGTGACTTTTGATTGCTATTACAAGTTAGCTGCTGGCCCATGTTCATGCTCATTACAGGATGAAAGGCGAGTCCTCCACTGGACTCCGAGTGGTCATTCAGGTCATTCAGTCCTCAGGGACTCCCCAGCTCCATTCTAACTTGCTACCGCTCCTCATGGCACTTTGGTACCATGCAGCTGGCACTAACTTAGCTTTGGGTTTCATACCCACCCTATGAGGAGGGCAGGGCAGGCCTTTGTATCCTTACTCAGCACATGGGAGAGCTGAGCATCATGGGAGTGAAGAGACTTGTCAAGGTCACTGCAGTGGAGTTGGAATTCCGGCCCAGCTTTCTAAAGCCAAAGCCACCTGCTATTGCTGGTATGTCAAGGTCACAACAAAGACAGGAAAGAGACCCTCCAGGGTCCTTGGTTCCATGGCTTGTTCTTTGCTCACCAGAGGTCGGAAAACAGCTCTCTGGGATGTCCCGTAACAGTCGACGAGGACAGTTCCTTCCCAGCCAAGACTCTCTCATTAATCATCGTTCCTTTAGGTCTTGCAGCTCCCAATATGGCCTTATGCTCAAGGCACAAGCACGTCCACGGGGAGAGTAACATATCAGCCCCCTGACTCTTTCATCTTGAGAAAGTTCACAGTCTCTTTGGGATGGAAAGGAGACCACTGAGCTAACAGTCAGGCAGGGGACAGGAGTGAGGGGCAGAGCAGGGGGTGAGGAAGTGTGTATATGGAGGCCCATACAACTTCTGTATGGTTTTGCCAACGTTGGTCCAGCATGCTACAGCATGCTGCATTCAGGAAGTGGGAGAAGGTGGCCTCCAGCTTCCAACATTTTCTTTGATTCTCTCTTCTTTCTGTCCCTCACTCTCACCTGGACCACCTCATTCAGTTGATTTCGCAGTGTTAAAGGACGCCAGGATGCAAGAGGAGGATCCTGTGATCAGGGTGGGGCTCATGGGGCTTTCTTGAAGGAGCCAGTTCTCTGTTAGAGGCAGTCTGGATGCAAATAAGAAAACTCCTCACCGAGATCCTTAGAGTCAAAGGAGTAATCCCAAAGGCTAAAATCCCAAAGAAGTCCGTCTATTCAGGCACAGCTAGCTTACCAGCCACCTTATGTGACCTTGGGCAGATTGTCTATCCTCTCCAAATTCAGTTTCTTCAACTGCAAAATGAGGCTAGTAGGAGGCCTGCCTCCACTGGACTGGGTGAAGGTCCATGGAGACTCTTTGTAAACTCCAAGCCAACAGAGAGATGCCATTATTCCTCAGGCACTAATCGTCTTTACCCCTAACTGGCTGTTATACATCAGGTGAGTATTAGATTCTGCCATTAAATTTTTTATTGGGAGAGATAAAAAACGGCAGCACACCTTTAAAAACAAAGCAAATCATTAGCATAGGAGGAGCTGGCTTGGAGAGCCGGTAGTGCACTGAAGCCTACAGCAGCCTTGACAAGGAAATGCCAAAGACTCTAATCTTTGCACCGCACTTCACCGGGCATTGGCCCCTGACCTACAGGCCACACAAATATTTTTTACTCCAATGTATTTCTTAGTTCAGTGCACTTGTCCCGTTTTCCCTGGGTCATCTTTGCATTTATCAATATTAGGGCTGCCTTTTAAGCAGTAAGCCCCAAATTTCGAGTGTGATAAAAATATCATAGGCATTTGTTTAAGATGCCAGTTTCTGGGTTCTATACCTAGAGACTCTGGTGTGGGCCCCACAAATCTGCAACTGTGGGTGACCCCAGACCCATTCTTTCAGAACCCTGGCTTCAGTTAAGTCCCAAAGGGTACAGCCTATGTCACTTAACTGCCTGCTGTATCACCAAAGCCCAACACTCAGAAGACACTTGCTCATGGGAAATACTGATAAGGCTGAAAAGTCACTTCCAGAGAACAGAATACTTTGTCGCCAGTATCAGTGCACAACTTCAAACTGTTGTTGCACTGTTCCCACCCCTTCAGAAGACTAAAATCTCTGCAATATCAGCCTTCCCAAATTGAGTTTTTCTGACATCCCAAGGCTAGAGTAAGTGACCCTCCTTTGTGGTTCTACAGCTCCCAGACCATAGCAGCCCTTAACTTCCATTCTCTTTGTTGGCTCTACTGCTAGTCTTCCCTGACTTGGAGGAGGTTGCCCCCTCCCCCCCTCCCCCCCCTCCACCCCCCCCTCGCCCCTGAGGACAAGGGCTGTGGCCCTCCCTCTTCTGTGTTTCCACCACCTGGCCCAGTGATCACTCACTAACTCGACAGTGGTTAATGAATGAACCACAAAGGGCAAGCAGTGGGGCGGGATGGGTGGTAAACACTTCCGGACCGGACAGCAAAGTGAACCCTCTGTGACATCCTAGTACAAGGACCCTCTCATTCCAGGGGGAGCTACAGTGGCTGTGTGTGGTTGGTTTTCAAAGAATGGAGACTCTTTTATCTTGGCCATGGTTTGGGGGTTTGGAGGAAGCATTTCAAGGAGTGGGCGTCAATAGATGTTCTTTGTAATGCTATGTGAAGGGTCTTTTCACTTTTCCTATCAGATTTGACGTCTGAGGGCAGGTGTCTCAATTGGTTCCTATCAGAGGATCACTCACACTAAGATTCTATGTGTTTATGTAGCCGGTCATCATAAATGGTGTTACTCTCCACCAGTATCTGCTTACCTCCTGTAAGGGGGTCATGCTTCCTCACATTGCTGAACTGCCGTATGGCCACATGGGCTTGCTGGATCGGAAGCAGTGGCAGAAATGATCAGAGTCCCTTCCAGATGGAGGCGCTAAGAGTATGCTTGTGCTGCAAATGCCAGGCCCAAGAACAAGGATGATGCTAGGAGCTGAGCCCCAACCCAGCCCACGACTGACAAAGAGTATGAACAAGGAACAAATATTTCTGCCGTAACCCCCAGGATTTGGGAGCTGCTACTGCCACATAACTTGGTCTTTCCTGGCTATGGCCAGATGCCCACATGTCCCTTTTTTTTAAATCAATGAAAATGTTCACACACAACTAAGCTGGTTTTGTGACTTTAAGAGTAGAAAATATATTTCCTAAAATATACCTCTATGGACCTTAGTTTCTATAAAGGGAAGGGAAATATAAAAATAACAATATACATTAATTGAATGCTTATTATGTGTCAGGCTGAGAACTTTAGAAAAAGTATCCCATTTTATCCTTATAACAAACCTATGAGGTGGGTATTGGTATTATCATTGTCCTCACTTATAGACAAGAGATGGGAGCCTTGGCGAGCTTAGGAAACTGCCCAAGGGAGTAAAGATACCAAGAATAATTAGTGATGTAACACAAATGGCCTAACATGACAGCCCAGCCTCTTGACCTCTGTGCCACATCTGTGAGGTCGTCTCTAAGATCCCATCCATCTGGATCTGCTAAGAGTCTGTGACATCGTCACACCATAACAAACCTGCCACCTTAGGTCTTCAATTTTGAAACCAAGACCCATTGTCACCACTGCCCAAATCATGTGGGGCTAAGAAAATCGTTTGTGCTGTGCTCTGAACATGGTAGAGGAAAGCACTGGGGAAATGGAGTGGATGCCCAGTCCACAGAGGGGGATAAGCGTTCTCCTGGGTGCCCGGCCTCCATTCCAGACACTCTCCTCGCCAAAGCCGCTGCCTCGTTGTGGGAGAAATGTGCCACCAAAGCAGAAAGCCTTTCTGCTCCTGCTAGGAGATTCTTATATATAGATGAAATCGCTTGCCCGAGAAGCAGTGGCTGGGGTGGGGTGGGGTGGCCTCATCATGTGGCTCTGGGTGCAGGTTTGCAGCTTCTTGTCCCAGGGAATTTTGTCCATTTTATCCTACTAATTCTCACAACAGGTGCGTCTCAGCCCCCTAAGAAAGGCGCAAGGGATGAGTCTTCCCAAGAATGGAAGCCCTACTGTTTCTGTAGGACGGCATTGGTAGAATACCTACAGCCTTCCCATCTCCTATGCCCCACAGATCTATTGAGAAACAGACCCTCCCACATCATGTCCTTCTTCTGTTAGGCAAAAAGGCTTTTTTGAGAAGGTATATTTACTCTCCATGGCCTTTTCTCCTGATGACCTGGCTTTTGAGAATGAAAAATATTTCAGGGGTTCAGCTGACCTGAATAGAGACTAGTTCCTTCAGAGGAACAGAAATGTCAAACAAAGAGCCTCTAGATTAGCTCAGCCCCCCGGACAGTAATGAATCTCATCTGCAGGTCTGTGTCCCAAACAATGCTGACCTTGCAGATCTGATCCTGGGTTCCTGTCATGGGAAGAGCCCTGAGCTAGGCTTTTGGCTCTGTTGTCATCCAGCCGTGTGACTGCGACAGGTCACTTCGCTTCTCTGGATCTGCATCTCCTACTCTTTAAAGTGATGGAGTTAGAGGAGAGAGCTTTAAGTTCACTTCCAGCATTACGATTCCAGGATGCCATGATGTCTGTGGTTCTGGGGACACTGGCATAACTGTCTTACCTGAATGAGCAAGAATGGCATCACTGGTTTAGACCTCTTCCGCTCCACCTCCTCCTCCCTAAGTGTTATTGGAAGGCTGATGTCTCAACTTCTGTCCCTCTGCCTAGCCTCACCCAACTCTCCTCCTGCCCCACCACCAGTGAATTTCATTCATCTGCTTTCTCCTCATCATCCACTAGCGAAGTTCATGGCGACTTGGTTCCATTTGGGCATCTCTAGAAGCGTAAGAGTGCAAGAGGAAAAAGACAGGGAATGTTTAGGGCCCTAAGGGCACTATGATTGGAGCAACCTCCCACGTTTTTCTATAAGACAGCGATCCACAAACCGCTGATGGTCAGTAACACCAACAGGTCAGCTCCCTGCTCAGGTTCCTCGAACCACAACCCCCAATGCCCATGGCTCCTTGCCATGCCTTCCTTGCCACTAAATTCATATTCCCTCCCCAGCGCCCTGCAGTGCTCCCCAGTACACCCAGCTGATGTTGGCCCTAACTCATTGGTGCTGAGTCAACAAAGAAAAACAGACCCCTCAGGCAGCCGGATGGTGGACCTGGGCCAGAGCCTTGCAGGAGTGGGCAGGAGGGCAAGCAGAGGCGGGAACCCATCAATCAGCCTGTCACTGAGTCTTTGCTCAGCACCCCCCACCCCAAGACTTGGTCCCATGCCGACCTGCACAGTGGGATCCCAGAAGAGGAAGGGGAGAAGACAGGAGTCTTTATTTTATTGCAACTAAAGATGCGAAGTTGGAGCTCTTTCCTTTTGGGGGTACCCACACGTACAGCCCACCCTCGCACCCAGGAGCAGGGTTTGGGGACTGACGGTCAAGGCTGCCACAGTGGAGTGGTTTTTTTTGTTTTTCCACAGTGGAGTTTTGGGGAAGGTTGGAAGGGGGCCGTCAGGGTAGGGTTTTGAAGCTGTGTTTGCAAAGCTTTGAATGTAGAATTATGATGATAATGGCAGTTGTTCAGAAGAAAGAGACAGAGGAAGCAAATGGAAATTATGGAAGGATTTTAAAGCCCCCAAACCCACAGTCTGGGTACTGCTGCTGCCACCAGCCCACGTTCCTCCCCTTGCTGGGTGTAGAGCAGGTCCTCTGAGTTAAAACACTGTTTTTGAAATGTCCGTGCTAAAATGAACTGCCCATGTTACTCTGAGAGTGACCTTGAACTCTGTTTGTACCCAGGATTGCAGTGACAGAGAGGGAGTGCAGGCCCAGGAGAGGCTGAGGGGTGTGAAAACGTGGGTGAGGAGGCTGCACTTTACAGTCCCAGAGCCCTAAGAACTGGAATCCTGCCTCAACAACTTACCGGTTGTGTAACTGAAGTGGGGGCAGTGACCCAATCCCTCTAAGGCTTGGTTTCCTGCTCAGGAGAAAAGGAGTCTTGTGATGGCCATCACAAGCCTGTTCTTCTGTTAGGAAAGCGCTATGCGGCCCGAGTGAAGAAATGCACAGAGAGCTCTTGGTGACACAGCACCAGGGACATGTCACTTTCCCTTTCTCCGGACTCCAGACTGGAGAGAAACTCATCAAGGGCTCCCTCTGCTGTCCACTCTCCACACTCACCGTCCTCTGTAAAACCTGATCTGCCCGGACTGAGTCCTCAGTCTGGGGCACAGAGTGCACAGGGGCCCCAACTTCATCAGTGTGGTCCTGTTTGTACTTTGTTAACAATATCTCTTGAAAACATTCTTTCCTTTCCTTTCTGTCATACTGCCCCTGATTTCATGCCTTTGTCTCATGCCTGGGTTGGCCCTCCCATCCCCAAAATCCTTCACAATGTGCTACTCTCAGAAAACCTCAGTCTCTTTGTCTGTAAAAAAAAAGAAGAAGAAGAAGAAGAAGAAGAAGAAGAAGAAGAAGAAGAAGAAGAAGAAGAAGAAGAAGAAGAAGAAGAAGAAGAAGAAAGGAAGGAAGGAAGGAAGGAAGGAAGGAAGGAAGGAAGGAAGAAAGAAAGAAAGAAAGAAAGAAAGAAAGAAAGAAAGAAAGAAAGAAAGAAAGAAAGAAAGAAAGAAAGAAAGAAAGAAAAAAGAAAGAAAAAAAATAATATACATTCTCTGAAGTTTAAGCCAGTAAATGACAGAAAAGAAGTTGGATAACATACCTTTTGGGTCCAAAGTTCATTCTTCTTCCCCATTAGTATCCGTCTCTGAAGTGTGTGACCTTAGACACAACACTCAAGTTCTCTAAGCTTCTTTTTCCTCATCTGTAAGATATTAACTCCACGAGTTTGGTGTGAGAAGAAGGGGAAACAATGCAGGAGGAAAGGAGGACTGGCAAAAGAAAGAGCATACTCAGTCCTCGCTATGCTCTCACAGCATGGCGCAGTCACGGAACCGGAAGAAGTTCCGCATGGCTGGTGCTTACAGAGGACATAGGACGTCACAACAGATGAGGGTGGGAAGGCAATCGGAAGTCCAGTCATGAAGAGCCTCATAAGATACGGTCCCACAGCTGCACAGTGCGGGCTGTTGGGAGGACTAACGGGGTTTATACAGGTCAAACCCTTAGAACACAGCCAGGCTCACAACAAGGCGCATGCTTACATATTCCTAATAAAACCTTCCCACTGTTAACCGTGACTTAGAAACTAAAGCAGGGAAATTTATGAGAACAGCCTTGAGTTGATGAGTTAAAAAAACAGGTGCTTGGGAGGGAAAGGTTTAAAAGGCTTAAAAAAAAAGGAACATCACTAAAGAGAAGACCCTAATGTCATCCATATAATACTGGCCTTTGCGTCTTAGCAAATCACAACATTTCGTGTGTGCGTGTGCACACATGCAGATGCGTGTGCACGCACAGACACACACACACACCCCTCTCCGGAGGGAAGTCCCTCTCCTACTGGCTCCTGTCCAAGTCATACTTCTACTGAGCATCCCATTGGCTCTGCCCAGTGGTGGTGCCATTAGGGTGTCTCCCTGCATCAGTGTAACCTTTTGACCCACTTTTTGGGGGGCCGCGCTCTCACTTAGCTTCCCCCAATGGTTCATGTCTTCATGGCTCTAGTTACTCAATTACAAAGCCCAGTGTCTTATGACAGTGTATTTAATACTCTCCTCCTGTACTGACCTTTTTAAAGGAAAAAAAAATTCTTGACTCTGAAACTGTGGTTAGGGTCCTGCCCACCCCAGATTGAGAAGTGCTTGATAAATCAAATTTTACTCAATTCAATTCAATGTATTTTAATGATGCATTATCAATGAAACTTTGTTTTTACAACTGGTAAAAATAATTCTTAATATTATTAGCAAAATGGAAATACTAAAATTTTCTCTTCAAACTAGCAGATCCTAGAAAATAACCCAAGTCCATCCTAATTATATATTATCTTAGAGGATTGTTTGTCTCAAAAGACCTTTAATTATTAACTCCTTTTGATCTCTCATTTAAAAATTGTGGCATTTTGGAAATTTAAAATAACTTGGTACATAACTGTAATTTTGCACAAGCTCTTAACTATTTTATACATGCTCTCAAGATGAATCTTCCAAAGCTTACTTGTCCACCTATGTTACTTTCTTCTAATACACTCTATCACCCCCTAGCGTTACATATGGTGCGCTGCAGCCGAAACATGCTGGCCAATTTCTCTGCTGTGGGGAGGGAATAGATATTATCTGTAGGTGAGTACTGTTCCGATTTACAGGTTAGGTTCCCAAAGAAAATATGTAAGTCCATTGGGTTCTAATGCCAAAGTACACTATAGAAAGCTTCAAAAATATCTAAAGAACTAGTGACTATGTGCGACACCTTATGAAGGTTGGTTTCTGGTCAATAGACAAAACAGTGACCACAGTGATGTACATGCCAGATGATTACTGTTTTCCCCTTGTTGACGTTTTTAGGGATACATCAGTGTTTCACGTCAAACTAGAAAACAAATGGAGTGGCAGGCTTTTGTAACAGAGAACAAACCATAGAACTCAAGGTGGCTCTAGTTCAGATTGAAAGTTTTTTTTAATAATTAGTATCTATTATGCCTTGAGCTCTGAAACATTTGTTAAAATTTTTAAGTTTTCGCTTCATAGGGTCGCCTGGGTGGCTCACTTGGTTGAGCATCCGACTTCGGCTCAGGTCATGATCTCACGGTTCGTGGGTTTGAGCCCCACATCGGGCTCTGTGCTGACAGTTCAGAGCCTGGAGCCTGCTTCAGATTCTGTGTCTCCCTCTCTCTCGGCCCCTCCCCCACTTGTGCTCGCTCTCCCTCTCTCTCAAAAATAAACATTAAAAAATTTTTTTTAAGTTTTCGCTTCATAGAAATATCTACTATTTAGAAATTAACTAATTCCTATGTTTTCTAGCTTATATTGATTCCAATTTGCTGCATCTTCTTGGTCAACTGACATTGACTTTGTAGAATTTATCAGTTCTCTTTAATCTTCTCTAGTTGGTGTTTCCCTAAGTTCTTCAAGCAATTCTTCAATCTGCTCCTCAAGAGGTTCACAGCATCATCAACTACCTCACTGCTTATGTAGTGCTTTATATCTTCCTCATTGGCCCAGACATGCCAGGAAAATGCCCACATTTTTTTCCTGTGTGTTTCACGATACCGTAGTCTCCCCTTATCTGAAGTTCGGCTTCCCAGTTTGCTGCTCACAGTCACCTGCGGTCTGGAGGCAGCTGATCCTCCCCCAGACGTACAGTCAGAGATGAGCAGTAGCCTAACGAAAGGTTGCGGCGTCTCCGTGCTTCACCTCACTTCATCTCACTGGGTGGAGAGCTTGTCATCTCACATCGTCACAAGAAGGGTGAGGACAGTGACCAACTATTGCGGTACATTCTTAGAATTGTTCTATTTTATTACATTGTTGTTAATCTCCTATTGTGCCTGATTTATAAAATAAACTGAATCACAGGTCCATATGTATAAGAAAAAACAGTTTATAATGGTTCAGCATTATCCGCAGTTTCAGGCACCTACTCGGGTTCCTGGAGAGTATCCCCTGTGGGTAAAGGGGGGAGGACTACTGTACACATGTCCCTCTTGGTCTCTGGCAATCCTTTCCTGTATTAAAGTCCACCTTGTCAAATATTAATGTAGCTTTCATTTCATGGATTAGTGTTTGCAGCTTATATCTCTTTCCATTCTTTTAGTTTAAACCCTTCTGGGGCGCCTGGGTGGCTCAGCTGGTTAAGCGTCCGCTTCGGCTCAGATCATGATCTCATAGTTCATGGGTTCGAGCCCCGCGTCGGGCTCTGTGCTGACAGCTAGCTCAGAGCCTGGAGCCTGCTTCAGATTCTGTGTCTCCCTCTCTCTCTGACCCTCCCCTGCTCACGCTGTCTCTGTCTCTCAAAAATAAAAAAATTTTTTTAAAAACATAAAAAAATTTAAGCCCTTTGTATCTTTAGTTTTTGTGTGTCTGTATCCTTATATCATTTGTAATTCCCTGTTCTTTAGGTCTGTCTTTCCTTAATCTTGATATTTTGTGTATGTAACCTAACTTGCCTATCTTTTGATTCAAGTATTTAGTCTATTTGTATGTGATACTATTACTGATACATATGTACAATATACATACACACATATATGTTGTGTGTGTGTGTGTGTGTGTATATATATAACTATATATATATATAGTTAATCTACTGCCTTACCATGTACCATTTGTCCTACCAGTTCTTTCATATTCCCTCTGATTGAGTTCTTGTAGAAATTTTATTTCCACTCTACTGTTAGTTATACATTATTTTCTATTTTTTTAATGTTTTTTTAAAATTTATTTTTGAGACAGAGAGAGACAGTGCATGAGAGGGGGAGGGGCAGAGAGAGAAGGAGACACAGAATCAGAAGCAGGTTCCAGTTTCTGAGCTGTCAGCACAGAGCCTGACACGGGGCTCGAACCCACGAACGTGAGATCTGACCTGAGCCAAAGTCAGAGGCTTAACCAACTGAGCCACCCAGGTGCCCCTATTTTCTATTTTTTAGTGATTACCAGAGATTACAACATGTATTTGATTTGTAGTTTGACCTCTTCCAAAACAATGCAAGGGCCTTATAACATATTAACACTATTTATCCTCTTTCTTGACCTGTAATATATGCTGTTGCTTTAATACATTTTAATATTACCCCCAAATTATTGTTATTATATATAGTCTACAGTCACTCTTATTTACTTACAGTTTTCCTTTGTGTTGACTTTCATTCTTTCCTCCATCTTCAAGTCTCCTCCTTATTTACTCTCTGTCCAATGGATGAGTCCGCAGTAATAAAAGCTCTCAGTGGTTTGTTTGGTTTTTTTTGAAACTGTATTTTGCCTTCATATTTTAAGGATATGGTCGCTCCATACAGAATTTGACAAACTTTGAAGCTACACATCTATTGTCTTGTGGAGTCTATTGTTAAGAAGTCCCCTGCCTTAGGGGCTCCTGGCTGGCTCAACTGGCAGAGCATGCAACTCTTGATCTCGGGCTTGTGAGTTCGAGCCCCACGTTGGCTGTAGAGATTTCTTTTAAGAAAGTCTACTGCCTTAGTGCTTTTCCTCACCTAGCTTCTTTTAAGATATTCCTTTTTTCTTTGATATTCATAATACGGTGATATTCCTAGGTGTGATTTTCTTTGCATTTATTTTGCCCAAAGCTTACAGGAATCCTTAAATCTGCAGCTTTCTATTTTTGTAATTGGTTTGGGAAAATTCTTAGCCATCCTTCCTCTCTTTCTTCTTCTGACACTCCAATTACCCATGCATTAGAACTCTTCATTGTATCTCCTATGTCTCTTACATTTATTTGTTTCTTTCCTTTGTATTTTTGTGCTTCTTTCTGGGTATTTTCTTTTATCTTCTAGTCACTGATTCTCTCTTAATCTGCATCTCATTTGCTGTTAAGTCCATCCATGAAGTTCTAATTTTAGTTATTAAATTTTTCAGTACAATAATCTTTTTATATTTATTTAATTTTGGAGAGAGAGCACAAGCAGGGGAGTGGTAGAGAGAGACAGAGACAGAGAATCCCAAGTAGGCTCCACACTGGTAGCGCAAACCTGACATGGGGTTTGAACTCACAAACCATGATATGACTGGAGCTGAAATCAAGAGTCGGACACTCAACCGACTGAGTCACCCAGTATCCTCAAGAGAAAGACTTTTTGTAATAAAATGATTAATCTTGTCTTTTACTTCTTTGTCTATATTAAGCAGTTTTTATTTTTATTATTTTTTAATGTTTTTATTAGTGAGACAGAGAGAAACAGAGAGGGAGACACAGAATCTGAAGACAAGCTCCAGGCTCTGAGCTATCAACACAGAGCCTGAGGTAGGGCTCAAACTCACAAACTGTGAGATCATGACCTGAGCTGAAGTTGGCCACTTAACCGAATGAGCCACCCAGGCGCCCTTAGCAGTTATTTTTAAATCAGTGTCTAACAACTATTATTTGGATACCCTGTGGATCTTTCTCTGTTGTTTATTGTTGCTCTTGTTTTTTTATTTTTTTAGTAATCTCTACATTTAACATGGGGCTCAAACTCATGACCCCAAAATCAAGAGGTGCCTACCTTGGTTTTTTAAACTAAACTCTCTTGCCTCCATGTAAATTTGGTTATTTCTACTTGGATGCCAGACATCATATATAAAAAAGTAAAGAGATATTTGAAGTTTAGGGTATCTTTCTTTTTCCAACAAGGATTTACATTTGCTTCTTGTAAGCAGCTAAGGCACTACTAATCCTAAATTAACTAAATCCAATCATTAAGTGGTTTAGAAGCCATCTTCAGCCCCTGTGAGGGCTTATTTCTCCTTCAGTTCTCTCAGGGTGTAGCCTGCCGGAAGGAAGAGCTGATACCAAGGCAAGAACCCGGACAACTTCAGAAAATCTTAGAGGCAGCAATTCATGGTCTGTTTCTTAGGCTACTTCCATAAGAGACTCAATTCCAACTAGCCATCTGTGTGTGGGACACTGCACAATTTATAAATTCCCAGAAATAATTTGATCGGTTATTCCAGTTTGTGTCATGTGACATCCTTTTGTGGCCAAGGGAAAGGATCCTGCTATTGGTAACCCCAGTATAATCAACGAACACAGGTAAGTTGCTCAAAAAAAGAGATTTTGGGAAACAAAAATAATATGTCTAATTATAAAACATAAGAGGGAAGAACATAGAGGACACTGGATAGGAAATAAATTTGGAGGAGAATATGATTTCAGCTCCAGAAATGTCAAAACAAGTTATTGTGAAACATCTGATTTGGTCAGGGTCCTGGCACAGGACAGAGGGGATGTTCAAATGGAGTCATTGAGCAGAGCTGAATAAAGGGACCAAGGTCAATATTGTGGGAGGGGTTAAGAGAAACCAATGGATGAAGCCCTCCAGGACCAGTAACAATGGGGAGACATCACCACCGTAGGCCTGCAGGAATAAGGGGAGAAGAGTGGTACTAAATCTTAGAAAGAGAAGCTGTAGACATAGGCAGAGAGCCACCTAACAGCCGACTCTTCGGGCCACTATACCTGAAGCAGCTCTGCAAGGAGGAGCAGGGGAAAATAAACATCATGACTGCTTTCTTCTCACCTGCCAAGTCCTCTGCTGGTGCTTCCTTTTACTGAACCTACCAAGAAGCCAAGAACAAGGGAACCCATTGCTACAGCCTATATAATGCAGGGAACTCCTGGAGCACAGAACTGGGCAGTAAAGGTGCTGTATCTGGAGAAACTCCCTTCTAGCATACTGGTACAGTGGCATAACGAGCCCCAAATAACTCGACTTCAATTTAAATAGAACTAAGGTTATATTCCCTAGAAGAAACATTACTTCCTTAGGCACTACAACCTCCAAATTCAGGGTCGGGAGCAAGGGAGGCAAAAATATCTTCAATGGGTCAACTGGCATAATTCTCAGTGGTGTGAGTCCCACTTGATCCATACATTCTGACCATGCATGGGCGGGTGGGGGGGCGGTGTGGATGAGAAGCACCATATACTGTGTCTTTTAGACAGTATCTAGCTTCATAATGAGTTAACTCCCAGCTAGTTCCATAGCTAAGCCTTCGGCAAACCTATTAAGCAAGCTGTCTCTGGATAATGGGGTGCATGGTAAAAATGATCTCCAAAAGTGTGAGCCAGTTGATGTAATTTCTTCACTTCCTTCACTGTCATACTGTATGGGATAGTGATAGATAAGGCATTCTGCCAAGTTCATGAAGGGTGATGCTAGCAGACACACTGCAGGCAAGAAAAACGAACACCCATAATACATGTCTTCCCTAAGAAGACAAATGGCTGACTTGGAAGGCATCTAATGTAATCATATCCTAAATGGCACCCCTAAGGAACAGTGCCACATGAGGGCTCAGCAGTAGCCGGGTCACCATTGGCAAGGGGAAACCTGTCCTCCTGAGCCCATATATAGGCTCAATCTCTGCTCCCATGATTGTTTTGAACAAGCAACGAGTTAGTGGCTGGGGAAAACAAATGATGGACAACCACAGAAAGGGTTCTTCTGTATCGAGCTCATGAGAGTGATATGCACAGTGGATGTTTTCTTTCCCTTTAACTAACATCCTTGTCACCAATCTTTGAATCTTTTTCTTCCCAACTCTGACTAGCTGGCTACTGTCTAAGTCCACTGCCTGGAGAAAGAAAAGATTCTGGAACAGGTTTAAGTTGTGGTCTAAGTTGTTCTGCTACTTAGTCTCTATGACCTAGAAAACCCAAAACTTCCATTTTAGAATAGAAAGCTATTGCACCCAGCTGATTTCATTATTTTATAGATCATGTGTATATATAAACATATATATTATATATAATATTATTATTATATATGGGCAGTTTCAATTGTACAGAGTATCTATGCTATGTTCAAACATTCTACCAGGGTCCAGGAGCAAACCAGAGCTACCTTTCAAATGGATAACAGATGTTAATACAAGTCACTAACCCCAAACCTCTAGCGTACTATGATTTTTCTTTGGGAGCATCATAAAACATCTCTGCCGTTAGTACTTCCAGTCTATTCTAACTTGATAGGCCACAGACTAAATAACAAAGTGACTTGGACCTACCCCAAAGTCCGTCCTTTCTCCAATCTACCTCAAAACTGATAGCCATACAAGTTGCTCCATAAACGGGACAGAGAAGTACATCTAAATGTGTTTTGCCTTTGAAATCCAGAGAGATCCAACATCATGCCCTTCTCCATGAAGGTGAAGAAATTTGTCTATCACTTCAAAAATGATACCCCAAAGATGACCTAAATCACTATATGCATGTCTTCTAAGCCATATAAGGACCACAATACGTCCTGATTGCTCAGTCCAATTATTGTGCCATTAGTTAATTGACCAACATGATCAAGATCCTGCAGGATTAGGACAGTACATGTGACCTGACAGCCCTGAAGTAAAACAATGAAAGTATACTGCTGTCCATGTAATGTGAAGGCAAACTAATTTTGATTATATCGCTGATAGGCATGATGGGAAAACATTAGCTAGGTTAACAGTATGTCAGGGCCAGACATGTTGATTCTCCCCAATATAGAACTGTATTCAGAATCATAACTGAAATTGTTTATGATCATGAGACTATTGCTTGTGACAATTTCAGTTGTTTGGTGGTACCATTAATCTGTGGTCCCCCGGGGAACTCCTTGTTTTACTACCTTGGTGTATGTGTTGGGGAGCAGGGAAAAAGTACAGTTTCTAGAGGTTTACAGCATTTGACAATTTGCAAACCTAATAGCCCTTCCTCCACTGGCCAACGGATAACTGAAGGACCTTACCAGCTACTAAGTCTATCTAGTCCCATTCTACATCCTGAGAAGGCGGTAAAAACCACAGGCTGGAGTCATCATTCCGTTACCCACTGACCACTCAATGCAAGACATCATCTGTCCTCCAAAAGCTCCTTCTCTGACCATGGCCAATGGCTTCAGGTTTCCCTGGGAAAGAAATGGAGAACAACGTACAGTGTACACTGTGGCCCATGTTGCAGCGTTCTTCCAGGAGTTGATTTGCAAGGTGGTTTGAGAGACAGAATTCCAATGTGACTTTCAATTTAGATGGTTTAGGAAGAACACAATTCAAATAATTGAAGTTTGATGTTAAAGACATCTTCCCTTCTAAAATTATAGCCAATCTGATTTCCTTTTGGAGTTTTGCTGTTGTGTGTAGTCTTGGTGAGACTGTCTACTAAGTGGCTAGGGGATGGAAATATAACCCAAATTAGGCCAATTGGATGCTTTCTTCAGGTTTTTCACTCCTAAATGGTGTCACAAAGACAAAACACAGATCTGATCCTCCCACAGGGGACGCCTGAAGGGGATGGATTCTCAGCACCTCCCACTGATAACCGAAGAGAAGATGCCCTGGTTTCCTTCCCGTACAGACTCGGGTCTTTTTCTTCTGTCCTGACGCGCTCCGTCATCCTCCCCTGCTGCCAGTAACCTGAGTCAGTCCGGATGCACACCACTAATGAACTCCAGCGGAAACAAGTAGGAACTGGGGCAGCCCTGTGATCCTGGCAGCAGGGAGCCCACGAACTTTCTTGAAGCCTAGTGTCTTGCCTTAGTGTTAACTCAGCTACTCGTCATTTGATTCCAACTCTCTGAAGAGAGTGGACTTGTTCTTCCATTCACTCTATCAGTTGTCCATTCCTTTTCCCATAGTGCTTGGGGCAGTCCTTTATGGTTCCTGTGAAAATGCACTCACCCCTGAACTTGTTTTCCCCACAGCCTGGAGTGAGCTCAAGAGTGACTAAGTGACCCACTATTAAACTAAAATACCCATGGAAAGCACCTGAAAAAGTTATTGCTTGAAACTTAGCACAAATGTGCTACAACTTAACCCATGATATACAGGTCCATGAGACAAGTTCACAGGGACAACACAAACAACATAAGCAGATTGACGGCAAAAGAGCAAAATAAACCTTCCCCCTACTGGGAATATCACAAAAGCTTCCAAAATTTTAACCGTAAGGGTGCTCCGTATTACTGTCATGTCGTGTGGCCGAGCACACATATGGGGGGCACGTGCATGCACACAGTGTGACACTGGCTTCCTACTTTCAAAGGTCTTGTTTTAATCCCCTTTCCTCTTGGACCAAAATTGTACATTTTATGCCTGAACCTCACCTCTTCCTCTCCTTCCTCAACATCTTAATTCTCCTCTAACACAGTCGGTTTCTTTCTGGCCTCCGCCTGGACGCCCTCACTCAGACAGCACAGTATTGCCAGGACTCTCCTCTCCAAGATCTCCCACTTGCCCTGGGTTCCCAGACTTAACATTAAGTAACAGTGTCTGGAACCAAACTTCCCTCATTTGTTGTTTGAAAGAACCATTAGATCTGTTTACAGATGAGGAGACAAGTTCAAAACAAGAGTAAACTTGCCCATGGTCACTAGCTAGTAAGAAATAGAAACTACTTCTGAACAGAAACATTTTGCAGAGCTCTGAAGAAAAATTCATTTTGACTAAAACTGCCATATACTCGTGCACGCACACACATACACACTACTTGTAACTTTGAGACACTCGTAGTTTTCCACACCAGGAATTTATAAGTGTAATGAGGCATGTTGTTTCGCCCCTGCTGGTGAGCTATGATTGGTAATCCTGTCTCCTATACGCTGCTCTAATGGTCGGTCTCTACCCTCTAACCAACCCCCTTCTCCCTTAGCTGAACCACAAAAATACCTGTGGGGCTTTGGTGTCCGCCACACCACCCGGTCCTGACACTGCTCAAGGGCTCAGGGCACCACACGTTATTTGATCCCAGACTCCTCCTGACTGATGTATCCCAGAACACGTTACCAGTCTCCCTGCCCTGTTGTTCTGTTTTGGCCCAAAGTGCTATCAACTACAAAATGGCTTTTGGTTTTCCTGAGGAAGCCAGTAAACGTAGAAAAAACTTTTAACTTTGCATGAACAGCTTGGTTCTGGCATCCACATTTAAAACCGCTGCTGCAGATGTCACTTCCAATTGTACCTCCTAAAATTTCTCAGCCCCAGATCTCGGTGCCAGGATTTGGTCTCTAGGCCCATTAGGTAGTCCCCATCCCTCATCTACAAGCCCAAAACAGAACTTTCAATTAGATGTGCTACTTTGGCTTTCTGGCTATCTGTGCATTTATCACAGCCAAGTATTTAGGATACAATGAGCTAGCTTTAAGTTTAGTCTAGTGAGCACATAGACCAATGGAATAGAATAGAGAATCCAGAGCTGGGCCCACAAATGTACGGTCAATTAATTTTTGACAAAGCAGGAAAGAGTATCCAATGGAGAAAAGACTGCCTCTTTAGCAGGTGGTGCTGGGAAAATTG
>NC_043702.1:19928579-20212242 GCF_006229205.1 Suricata suricatta
AAAAAAAAAAGTTTAGTCTAGTGAGGAACACCTGCCTTACTCACTTTTACATCCTGATGCAAAGGTCTTAAAATCAGTTCTGGGAGTCCCAGACTGTGAAATTGAAGCAGCATGAGCTGGGGGTCCTGTGTGGTGAGGCTTCAAAGCCTAATGAAAAACGTTTGGGTCCCCCAGGAGGTTCCTGCTATACCCAAGTTTACCAGGCTGAGATAGGAATGGGGGTGATGGGCCTCATTTACAAAATCAGGACTGCTGATAAAAGAAGTAAAGCTCTGAAAGCTTCCAGCCCTTCACCTGCTCATGGTCATTTACCAGTTTACTTGGAGCACAGGAAATGTGGGTCAGCAAGCTGCTAGACAGGAAAAGGAGCATCGCCGTACATGCTGACACCGTGCACTTGTAGACAGATGTGTCACTCCGTGGTGCGAAATCAACGCAATAATGTGAGATGCAAACCCATAAGCAAATAAATCAAAAGTTGTGGAAAGAAGCCGGGGGGGGGGGGGGGCAGGGTTGCATTCTAAGAGTAAAACGAAGATGGGGATCTTTAGTCTATGAACAGGCAGATTAAGAAACATACTTTGAGTTCATAAACCAGCCTAGTAAAGTGGGAAATACATGGACAGAGGAGTCAGAAACCTAATTTTCAGCTCTACCTCCACCACCTACTATAACCTTGCCAAACCATTTCCTTATCCACAAGATATTTACTATTTTAACAGCCTCCTAACTGGCCTCTATGTCCCCGATCTACTCTTCAACTATCATAAAGACCATGTTAAAATAAAAATTCCAGGATTATCAACTCTGAAGCCAACAACAAAGCGTGGGTTCAAATCCAGCTCCGTCATTTCCAGTTACATAACTTTCTCATGTGTAAATGGGGATATTATCTATCTTTCCTGAAGTTGTTGTGGGATTAAATGATACACAGACTATTCAAGCTTAACAAATGTCAAACATTAACTCACTGCTTACAAAATTCTAATGGTTTTCTCTATTACCTACAGAACCACATCCAAATTCCTAAACAAATTAACACAGAAAACCTTCCAATGAGATTCCCAATTAGCAGCCCTAGCTCCCACCACATGCTCCATTTTACTAGCAGGCGTTGCTCAGGAAACTGAAGCACAGGTTAAGTAACATGGACCACTTAACTCCGTGGGCAGTTTGGCTGAGTGCGGTGCCGGTTAACCCCAGGCACCTCATGTTCATTCAGATCCCTGTGATGCAAAATCAGGGGGTTCTGAAGGCCTTTGCCAACCATTTCCAAGAGGTCTGAAAATCCTGATTTATCAATCCTGGTCCTATTTGTACTGACCCAGAGCACATACTATTTCAGGGTACAAATTCGTTTTCAGTTACAGGCACCATTGTTACAAAATGTGAGCCACACATTTACTCATCAAATAGTAGGTACTGGGGATACAATAATGAACAAAATGGTTGAGGGCAACAAGAACCCTCAAACCTATAGTTACTGCTATAGGTTTCACAGGAACTTGACACAGTGCATTACCCTGAGACAACGCTTGTGCAGAGCCAATGCTGAAGTGAAGGGGAAAAAAATCTGTGCACAGATGTTACAGAGAACTTAAGATATTTAGTAATGGGCCAAAGAGTTACAGAATGGCAGTCCATGAAGATCCACAAAGATTTATACTCTACCCTAAGGACATAAGGAATCCATATTTTTATCACATCACATTTGGGTTCCTAAAGAATCCTGGTCTTTGGAGTGTAGACAGACGTACCTATTAGGAGGCTAAGGAATCCTTACCATAGATGGCAGCTTCGACAGGGCTGAGAAAAGGCGAAAGGAGGTTAAATCGTAATCATGAACTATTCACAACTCTTGAATTCCTCTATGGAACTTCATGTTTATTAGCGTAACTGACCATCTAGATCAACTTTAGTGATTTAATCCTGTCAATCCTCTGCACAAACTGAAAAATGGAGAATGGTGTGGACATCTGCAAAATTTGTTCAAAAGTTGTTTCATATTATTTTCTCAACATGCTGATACATGTGGTAAAACAAAACACCCAAAAGTTAAGGAGGCAGTATATACCATCCTACATTTCGAAACATGAAAAAAAATGAACTATGATCTAAAAACAAAAGTCTGCAATAATTTGAACTAATCTACCTCAAAGAAGTTGAACGGCAAGAATACATGTATAGAAAGTGAAGATGTATACCTAATCTCTAGGTTTCTATTTTATTCATAGATCACTTGACTATAGGAAAAAATGTGGTTATTAGGATGACCCACCTCAGCATCCTTTTCCAAAAAAATTAGAATTTTTAATTTCCAAATCTTTGGAGAAAGCAAAATTAATGCAACACTAATCGAAATATCGAATTAAGAAATGTAACAACAAGACAAAGTAATTTTGTTAATATAAATTAACCCATTTATTGTAGGCTAGCAATATTTCGAACGGTGAAGCTTCTACTGGTCTTTCAACTCCTTCAGTCTTCTGATGGCCGACTTTACTGTGACAGCAGAAGTGGTGCTGGAAAGAAAAACAGAAGTTGGTTCCAACACAGTTAGCTAGGCTAACATGTGAAATGGCAAATGAGTAAATCCTGCCTTTTAACAGTACAATCTTAACGATGGCATCCTTGAGCAACGAGAGTCCTGTCTTCAGGCTCTCGCAGAATCAGACTGGCAATCTCATGCATCGGCTTTCTCAAGGAGCATAAAAAAATTAACAGGGACGAATGAATGGTCCAAGAGGCTGACCTAAACTCATTAAAAGGGAAAGGACAGAATGTCAGCAGAAACTAATAAACTGTAAGATGATAGAATACATTAGAGACATCAAGAAAACGTCAAAATAGGTAGAATAAAGTATATTTTGGAAAGGCAGCTATTAAAATGACTACACAAGTGAGACCTAAAGATTGAGGAACTTTATCTGGAAAACCCATAACCAGCACATGCGGTGGACACAGAACCCTAGTTCATTTCATCATCACAATCAAGAGAGCACCCTAGTCTCCACTTTCCCTTTTGCCCTCATAAAACCCCCACAAGACACATCTATAAAAACTATTATTTCAATACTTTTCACTATTTTACACTGCTGCAATTTTTGCTTCACACCCACCGCAGGGCTTGAACTCACAATCCTGAGATGAAGACCTGAGCTGAGATCAAGAGCTGGAAGCTTAACTGACTGAGCCACCTGGGCACCCACACATTACTGTTTTAAATCAACTAAAATGAAAAATTCAATTCTTCAGGGTGCCTGGGTGGCTCATTTGGTTGAGTGTCTGCTTCGGCTCAGGTCACAATTTTGCAGTTCATGGGTTCGAGCCCTGTGTTGGGCTCTGTGCTGACAGTTCAGAGCCTCAAGCCTGCTTTGGACTTGGGGTCTCCTCTCTCTCTGTCCTTCTCCCATTGGCACTCTCTATGAGAAATAAACATTAAAACTTAAAAAAAAAAGTTTAATTCTTCGACCACACTAGCCCGATCATTTTTATGTGAGAGGCTAGTGTACTGGACAGCATGCACCTAGGTACTGGCTAAAGGAAGAACACCTCAGCCTTCAAGGTCAGCCATGAACTCCACGATTAGAGGACTCCAAGGGTGGCTTTAATTTCCAGAAATGGATTAAGACAAGGGTCCACTCAATAACCAGCACAGACAGACTGATCTCAGCAGTATCACTGGGCACTTGTCAAGGTCACAAAGCTGTCACGGTGCAGGTGGCCTCATGATTCCAGATACAGCAACAAGTCAAGGGACCTAGTTTTTATAGAAACAGCTTGCACTGCAACTCAAGGCTCCAAATGCACCCAGTCTCACTATTGGACTTACAGTATCATAATGCTCAGTGAGGACCCCTAGGACCCCATACAATTCTAAAGTAAGTCTGACTTGCCCATCCAGCATCAAATCTGGAATCCTGACATGATCCTCGCACTTGCAAATAAATGCCACCAAGGAATAGACTCACTTGTAGGTCCAGGCACCACCAGCTACGGTTTTCATGCAGGAACCACAATGCCAGATCCCCACAGCTCGTCTCTTCATCTTGGTCTGTAAAAGAGAATCAATTTTCCCCGTGAAACAGTGAAGTCTTTTATCTCCCAAACATCCAGGGGTCTGAATTACACCAGAAAACCAAAGCTGGTGCGTGTAATGAGGTTCCATGTGTTTCTAATGCATGTTCTCTAATGCAAAATCTGCATTCCTCATGGTGCTGGTTTCCCATGGATGTGAGAACCCTCTGCCCCCAAAAACAGTACTTCTACACCCCCCCCCCCACACACACAAATATTACCTGAAACTCTCTAGCAACCCCAGTGGACAAAACGCACACAATCCTTTCCCACAAAGCAGATTAGGCGTGGGCTGGGGCTCCGTGTCAAATGTCTTACCCTTTGGTTTTCAAAAAGCATTTTACAAAACCCACAGGTAACAATACCCTACCGTCCCGTAACTGATCATCAAAGGTCACGAAGCGCAATTCTAACTGCTCAGCAACTCAGACCCGGTACATGGTTCACAAACGTCCTTCACGAGGGGGGGGGGGGTCACTTCGAAGAAAGCCCTCCCTTCCAGCCCTCCGTCCCCCCACTATAGCCCGTCTTACTTTGCCACAGAAAGAGCAAGTGTACTTGGCATGCTGGCTTATTTCAATCTTCTTCACCATTTTCCTGAGGGAAGCACCATAACGGGTCCCGTATTTACCGACAATTCCGACCTTCTTGGTGCGTTTAGCCTGTTACGAGGAATTAAGAGAGAAACCAGCCATTATTAGGACCCTGGGACGGAGACCTGGCCCCCGCCAATCCCCTTTCCTCCAATCACCCATCCCCCTCCTGTGACCCAGCTCCTCTCTCATTTCATCCCTGAAGAATCAGAGTGGGCCCGAGGCCAGAGCGGGCCTGGGGCTCCGACGGCACCCTGTTAACCCGGTCCGGATGGGCCAGATGACACCCAGCCGCCCCCGCCCCTCCGCCTCGTTCTGCGTCCCAGAGGGGCGGCGAGGGCACGGAGGCCGAGGACTACATGGGGCAAGGTAGGTGAGCAGAGGCCGGGCTAGACCCGAAGAAACCAAGAAAAGGTCAGATGCGGGCGGATAGAGCTCCAGGTTTCACCACCCCCAACACTCACCATGTCGCCGCAGCTTAGGTCCGAGCCCAGAGAGGAAGAGACACACTGCGCAAGCGCGGTTTTCGACAAACGGGCGGAAGTGGGGAATGAGAGGCCCAGCTAGGAACTGAACTCTATGGCCCTGGAGGTTTCCTCGCCCCGGAGCCTCCTGGGAAATGTGGCAAGGCGTCTTCCAGCCGCCAGGGTTTCCCAGATTCCCAGATTGTAGCAACAAACTGAGCACCTTCATACATCCACGTTATCTTACACATTTGTCTCAAAGTCCTGCAAGGCCGGTACGATTGCCTCCATTGTACGGACAAACAAAGGTTCCGATTTTAAGTGACCTGCTCGCTGGCACTTGGCTCATAGAAGGGCTTTAAACTTATGATTCCAAGTCTTAATGCTCTGTACATTATACCTTCTAAAAATCGTGGGCCCCGTGCAGGTGGCTGGCATAATGGGGAATAACCATCAAGGCTCCACTCATAATTTCAGCCCAGCCAGGAGAGGGTCATTGGACCACATCCACCAGTTACAACATTGCAAACCGACGATAGCTCTGGAGGAGGTTTTTATTATGACCTTTGAAATCAGAACAGTTGTTATCTGCATTATTAGGATAAAGAGAGGATGTCATGTGTGATGTTTTGGAACATAGGTCTGAATCAAAGCAGGACTCTGCTACTTAACCCTTGTGGGACCTCTGACAAATTAATTTGCCTTTTCTTCATCAGTTTCTTCAACTGTACCATCTGGATAATTATAATACCTACCTTATGAAGTTGTTGTGAAGAGTCAATGAATTAAATGCATGAAAAATGTTTGCCACAATGCTTAGAACATACCAAACACTATATGGTTGTAACTACTATTATTACTCCAGGTGAAGAAACTAAGATTGAGAGAAGTTAAGTAACTTGCCCAAAGTCACATAGCAATAGGTAGGGAAACTAGAACTCAAATCCAGGTCTGTCTGACCCAACAGTCAGTTCTCTTAATTATTAGTATATTCACTCCAAGTCATAATATTTAGTGCACTGAAAAATCATAACAGAAGATGTACTTAACTTGGAATCTCTGCCCCTTGGTCCAGGCCAGGCTCTGCAACTACCTTGTGGGATGACGCTTTTGGTTAGCCACAGTCCCTACATGGCCTGGGGAACCACCTCCCGGGCTCTCAGCAGTGACCATCTCTACAATGAGGGGCTGGACCAGATGATCTCCAAGGGAGACACTGAGGCCCAGAGAGGTCAAATGACTAGCCCAATAAATGACCTCCAGATCTGGATTCTGTCTACAATATCAGAAGCTTCAAACTATTTCCTTGGCTGCTTTTTCAATCCAATTTGTTTGTTTGTTTGTTTGTTGTTTTGTTTTGTTTTGTTCAGGGGTCAACAACAGATCTGTTTTCTACTTTCCCTTGTTTCCTTTTTTTTTTCCTTTCTTTTTTTAGTTTGGGCACAATGGAACTACTCTAGTCATGGCTACTGCTACCTCAGGCCCACTAGGGAATAGGATGTGCTCAAAATCTCCCAGGCTCCGTGTACCTCTGCCCCTTTAGGTGGAAGAATCTCAAGGGGTTGAGGGAGCAAGTCTCTCCTCCCTCAGTAGAGAAATGCACTGCATTTGGGGGATGATTTCTGGAAACCTCTCCACCAAAATGATGCCCTGCTTCTAGAAAACTATAAAGCAAAAATATATTCCTAGTGATGCAAACAAATGAGACTGGTGGAAGAAGGGTTGAAGAACAAACACTCCAGTGGTCCTTCTGTTCCCGTCTGTGCCTGTAGGCTGGCCTTGGGTGAGTGTATAGGCAGGGCCAGCCTTCCCCGGGGATGGCCCTCCTGGGCTAGCTTGACAGCTTAGTTCAGATCACCTTTTAGCAAACTGACTATCTCCCACTGCATCCCCTGTGTAGCCTCCGGCTACGACTCAGGCTTCGAGGTGGGGGGGTGGTGTCGGAGAGAGAGCAAGAGAAGACAGAATGCATGAGTAAGAATGCAATAGAATGGATGAAAATGAGACACTCCATAATAGGAGGAAACTATTCATGCTCAGAGCAATTTTGTTAAAACCGAACAATTCTCTTTAAATAGCCAGTTTGAGGATGTACAAATAGCACCCTCATGAAACCGGCTCTAAGTGGCTTCAGAGAACTGTGCACCAAGTCTCAATTTGTCTTATCTGTGGGCTAATAAATCTCCATCCCCATCAGACGACCATCAGGTGTAGAGATTAACTGTAATATGTACCCATAAAAGTCTCAGTAAAAATCTCTGCTGAGTCACCCCAGCTCCTCAGGAGCAATCAAAATTCACTTTCGCCTTTAGAAAAGTAAGTTAAAAGTTGCACTAGAGGAGAGTTCTTTTAGCTGTTGAGCCAACCAGGTCTCTTTGGGGCAGGTGGAACATTTTGTTCTTGAAAAAATCCTGAGGTGCAAGCATCATCCCCAACTTATCTCATACTGGAGACCAAAAGGGTTTATTTATCCTGGAGCCTCAGGCTCCACGCTGTTCCTTCACTTTGTGCCTAAAGAGCTCTCACTTGCCCTTCACTGAAGTGCCTGGTGGCCACAGGCAGGAGTCAAGTCTGCACACAATGCCAAGAGCCATGTGGGTCATCCTCCACATGGGGCAGAGGATTCCGCCAGGGGAAGGTGAGCCCTGCCAAGGTCAAGTCCTAAACACCTAGAAAGAACCAGGTGTCCAAAATGGATTAAGCATGTGGATTCATTCCCTCCTCCCTTCTCTCCAGAGATTTACTTTAAATTCATCATTCTACTTGTTTGCTTTTTTTCTTTTATTTTTAATCTCTACATGCAGTATGGGGCTCAAACTCACAACCCCAAGATCAAGAGTTGCATGCTCCACCAACTGAGCCAGACAGACACTCCTAGTTGTTTGCTTTTTGTTTTAAACGCACATTTCACAGGGCGTTGACACAGCTAATGCGTCCATCAGGATGGGAGTTACTTGGCAACTCGTGAAAGAGATAAGATCAATGTGAAACCCTGGCTAAATATATTATGTGAAATGAGCCTTTTTTAGTATGAAGAGTTTGATAAATTTTTTGTGAAAACAATTCCATGTATATTTATATGTTTGTATGCATAGGAATAAATTACCAAAGGCTCCATCCCCAATTATTTATATGAGTTACTACCTGTAGGAAGAAGGGCTAGGAATGGGAGGAATGAGAATGGAGGGCTTTCATCTTTTTACTTATATATATTTAAATTAGTTAATTTTTACATAAAATTTATAACAGTGAAAAGAAGGCAGTGCAGACACTGAATGAAGGGACAGTCTTTTCGCTAAGTGATTTTGAGGGGCATCTGACTGGCTCAGTTGGTTAAGCGTCTGACTCTTAGTTTTAGCTTGGGTCACAATCCACGGTTCATGAGTTTGAGCCCCACGTTGCTGCGGAGCCTGCCTGGGATTGTCTCTCTCCCTCTCTCTCTCTGCCCCTGCCCTGCTTGTGTGTTCTCTGTCTCAAAATGAATAAATAAACTTAAAAAAAATGATGCTGAGAAACTGCATAGTCATAGGAAAAAAATTAACCCTGACCTTGTCTTGCTCCATGTACAAAAATAAACTGCAGTTGCATTGTAGATCTACGCATTAAGAGCAAAACAATAAAGCTTCTAGACCATATTATATTTGCAACCTTGGGGTTGTGGTTATATGAGTGTTTATTTTGTAATATTTTGTTAAGCTGTAAATTTGTTTTATGAGCTCTTTTGTATATGATATTTCACCCCAAAAAGGGGGGTTAAGGACAAAGAGGAAGAGTGGCTGGCACTCAAAAACTCACATGGATGGATTGGTGGGGGGAATGTGGGAGCAGAGGGTGTTGTGAAACCAAGTAACTGTTGGCTGTCATAATATCCCAACTCCTGTGACTCACAGGCTTCTCGGTGTTTTCTCCTGTGATTAGGAATCCATTTCCTTCACTGGGACCTCACAGGAAAACACAAAACCAAAATAGCACATAGGTATGAGAGAGTACTCCCAACAAATTCTCCTTAAGCTTCTGTGCCATTTGTTTTTAACATTGTAATCTTGCATTGGTAAGAAGTAAGAGGATAGAGTAGGAAATAAGGTTGGACTTCTTTTCATCCCTTTTACAGTTTAAGGTTCATTTATTTTGAGAGAGAGGGAGAGAATCCCAAGCAGGCTCTGCACTGTCAGCACAGAGCCCATCGTGGGGCTTAAACTCGTGAATCATAAGATCATGACCTGAGTCAAGAGTAGGATGCTTACTTGTCTGAGCCACCCAGGTGCTCCTCCCTTTTACAGTTTAAATTTCACCTAAAAAAGAGCTTCAGAAAGCATCAGGATTCCAATAGACAAAAATCCACAGACAAGGTGAAACCAGGAGTCAGCAGTGAGGGGAAGGCACCTCCAGCTGGGTTTCTTAGCTCTCCGTCTGACCTAGAAAAAGGCCGTGGGAAGCCAAGAAGGAAAAGACATGATTAATTCAAGAATAAATGGATCAAAGCTAACAGAATTCCTAGCTCTCTCTGGGAGTCTTCCTGATGCCAGCCCAGGAGGCAGAAATGAACCAAGGTCACTTGGGGAATAATGGCCCTGGTGAGGGGAAGCAGAGCCTGCTCCAGGGCGGGTAGGGGGGCCTGAGGGCACCACTGATGGCAGGGACAGGAAGTGGGATGAGACAGGCCCAGATTTTCTTATTACAGCTGACATTACCAGAAAACACAGTGGATGGTGGCAGGTGTGTCTGGACTGAGCTGTGAAGCAAAGGAGGAAAAGGGAATTAGTGTGGAAATCCTTCCTTGAACTCAAAGACATTCAATCTCCATAAGTCATCTAAGTGTCTTTTCTGAACCACAAAGTAATGGCTGAATGGTTCTCGACAGAGTTCAGAGGTGCATTTGGGATGGGATAACTTAGAATATACAGGCTTCGTGGTATCAATAGAATTTGCTTTGGAGGACCTCAGGGGCATCTCAGAGACAGTTTTTCTCCAGAGCAGCTGAAACTGAGATTTAACTAGGAGCTTCAGAGGGAGGCTCAGCAGGCCATCTTTGCTAAGACTGCAGAGGAATAGTGGTTTCAAACATGTACACGAAGTTGTAAGGACCAAGGGCAAACCCTCCCGATGGCAGGCATTGCTCTGACACCTTTTGCAGCATCTCATGGGCCACTAGTGTGGCAGGCCATGTGGTGAATAAAACAGGGATTTATTAATTTAACAATGGTCAGTGATTTTAAGCAACACTGCATATGTATATATGCATACATGTATATGTCTCAGGATCACCTATACCTTTCACTGTATTTCTGAAGCATGCTTATTGTGATAGCCACAGTAAGGAGGAATTCCTAATAGAAGGAATGAGATCCTACAACCCGACCACGCTTCAGTGGAGCCCGTGAGAAAGCTGCACCCAAACTTCTCTCGATATTCTGATGGGGACTGAGTGAGCAGCAGGCGGTGGCAGGGTCTCTGGGGACGTCCACTGACTCACAGAAGAGGCTCCTTAATGCTTCTCAAGCCATGTGATATAAGTACGGAGAGCAGAGGCTATGGATAGGCTCTGGGGCAGACGGGGAAGAAATGCCTTCTCAAACTCTCCCAGAATCTGTGATCCCAAACCTTTCTGCTTCCTGGGCCTTAACTCATTCCACAGATCTCCCCCTAACGAAGTGACGGTGTTGTTTCCATTAATGAGCCATCCAGACTGCAAAAATCACTGCAAAAACTTCATGAGCAAAGTTGATACAGGATGTTAGCATTTCTTTTCATACAGATTCTCATTCCATTGGGCCCCCTCTAAGCAGACCACTCAGTGCGTGATCGACCGTATCCGTTTCCAGATCTACACGGATTGCTCTGTCCATTGCAGACTGATAATGCAACTCCAAGGGCAACAGCCCTGAAGTGATGTCGGTGGCTTTCCAGAGCAGCCACCAATGAGGGGCCTTAGCACAACGTATTAGATGACACAGCAGCCATTGCTCTTAATAACTTTTAGACAAATACTTTCAGCGGCTGTTTGGGACAAAGAGTAAACTTTAGACAGACCTAATACTTGTCCTCTGGAAGCTTCCAGCAGGTCACTGGTACAGCTAACAAAATTTAAAAGAAAAATAGAGAGCTGGAGGAGAGACAGTAAAAGACCACCTCCATGAGAGTCCAACCCAGCATCCTCTCCCAGGCCTCTGACTCTGGATTTTCTCTAGAGAACACTGGGTCATTCTCATTTCAGGAAGGAATGAGGAAAGCAAAGGCCTAATTATCTATGGAGATGTGGCTCCACCACAGAGCTCCTCATGGAGGATAAGCCGGCGAAGTAGCTCATCTCCACAGTCCTTCTCAGAAAGACAGGAGGGGCATCTCAGTCTCCATAGACATAGATGTTCAGGCTGGAATTTTGAGGAGCTCTGACCTGGCAGAGAAGCTCACAGCCATAGATCAACACAATACTTAATAGGAGGCTCAGTAACCAAATGCCAGGTTTGAGAGAGGAAGGCAGAAAATCAGCACCTCCCCCGCTATTTCCCGGGGCCAGAGCCTTACACAGGACATGGCCCCACCATCTAGATGGTACTGACATGCCAGTATGTCTGACCACCCCTTGAACAGCAGGGAAGGGGCTTGGGTGGCTCCCAGAGTTCCCTCTCTATTGGAGCTGTCTAGAAGCCCAGATTGAAAGGCACAAGAAAGTGGTGCCATTCCAGGGTCTTGTTCTAGTTTGAGCAGAGTGAGCTGGGAGCCTTGAGAGCCCAGCTCAGGCTCAAGGCCAGGGCTGAGCCCCTCAGGAAGGGAGCCATGCAGTAAACTGCTCACAGACTCGCCAGACCATCACTGAGCCTTGGGAAACCAACGCAGGGACCAGACCTCTGGTCTTCCCCATTGTGCAGGGAACCATGCACCTGCCCTAGGGTGGGCTCTGGAGGGGGTGGCCTGGCTGGAGGTGCTGCCCTGCCACTCCTGAGCTGGGATTCCCTGGGCTAGGTTTCTGCATCTGCACATTGAAAATATCACTACCTTCCTCCAAGATGGGGTTCACTGTGTCAATACGTGTAAAGTGTTGGGCCCAATGCCTGGCACCTAGTAAACAACGCAGAAGCGAAAACTGTCCAAGTCTAATGAACAAATGCACACACAATGGAGCTGGAACAACTGAGGCATCTGGCATTGCTGCCAAGAAAATTGGGCTAACTCTAAACCCTCACCTAAATCTGGCCCACTGTCTTTCCATAATACTGATTAAAGCAGCAACTCCTTCCTTTTTGAAACACTTATTTAGTTTTGAGAGAGTGTGTGTGTGCAGGGGATGGGGAGGCCACAGAGAGATGTAGACAGAATCTGAAGCAGGCTCTGCGCTGTCACCCCAAAGCCAGACATGGGGCTCAAATCCATGAACTGTGAGGTCATAACCAGAGCTGAAGTCAGACGTTCAACTGACTGAGCCACCCAGCCACTTCTGAAACACTTAAAAAAATGACTATTTTTTTTTTTTGAGAGCGAGAAATCGAGCACAAGCTGGGGAGGGGCAGAGAGAAAGGGGGATAGAAGATCCGAAGAGGGCTGTGTGGGGATGGTAGAGAGCCTGATGTGGGACTCAAACTCATGAACTGTGAGATCATGACCTGAGTCTCACATGACCGAAGTCAGATGCTTAATCTACTGAGCCACCCAGGTGCCACTTAAACATTTTTTAAAATCCCTTCCTGGACACCCATTTTCTTTCTCCCCTTTTTGCTGCTTAGTCTCCTTTTCCTCTTCCCAACCCTAAACGCTGGAGAGCTCTGGGGTCAGTCAGATCTGCCATTTTCCCTGAAGCCACCTTACCCGCTTGGCGTTCTCCTCAGCCCCAAGACTACAAGCACCACAAAATCTGGTGAGGGTGGAATTCACAGCTCTCGTTGTGACTTTCCCCTGCTGGAGACTCAAATCCTACGGCCTGCAGAACATCACCAGTTGGATCCTGCTCCAGGTTGGGTTTTCCAGAAACACACACAGTTTGGGGTGCCACGTGTTTCTTAGAGACCAGTGTCTGTGAAAGGAAGGGGAGGAAGCAGGGCGGCCCGAGGGAGGTGAACTGCAGCTGCCGACAGTCCAGTGCGGAGTGGGCAGCTCTGCAGCGAAAACTGCTAATCGAGATGTCTGTGTGGTCCAGCGTTTGTGCCCACGTTGTCCAGTCACCGATGCTGGGTGCCCTAGGGTGTCACCTTAGACAAAGTGGCTTTCTGCGGACCGGGACCAACCAGAAGCTGCGGCCAGGTGCAGGTTAGCTGTGTTCCCTGTAACCGGGCAGCAGGCTTCCCTCCTCAAGGCGTCTCCATCTCAAACTCGACAAGTCCATAACCAAACCCTTGACTTTGCCCTGCCCCCCGGCCTGCCCTTCCCCACCTTTAAATCAGTCAATGGCAGAGCTTTGCTCAGGCAAAATCCTAGGTCTAAGTACTGCCTCCTCCTTCCTCAAATGTGTCTCGGTCAATCCATCTCAAATTCTTCCACTTCTACAGTCAAAATGTGTCCGACCCAAGCACTTCTTGCCTCCATCACAGCACCGCTCTGCACGGCCGCACCCCGGCATCGCCCCGCGGTCAGCTGCAATAGTTCACTGGCCTCCTCTCAAACTCTTCCATTGCCCATTCTTCCTCATCTATTTTCTCTATACAAACTGCAGGGAGCTTTAAAAAATATAATCAGATCGCCTCATACGCCTGCTCAAAACCAGTCAGTGGTTCATGTTCAAAATTGAATCCCATTCCTTACCCGACCCGGGGGCTCCACACTGCTGGCCTCTGCCCGTCTCCACACTGACGTCACCTGTTACTCTCCCCACGTGACACCCCTCACCGCTTTCTAAACCCGTGCTGCTCAACACAGGAGCCACACGCCACAAGTGCACTTGAAATGAGCACTTGAAACGTGGCCAGTCCAGACTGGGATGTGCTCTTAGTGTCAAATACACACTGAGCCTTGAAGACCGAGCATTAAGAAAAAAAAAAGAAAAAGCTTCTCAGTAAGTTTTTAATAGTGATTATATGTTGAACTGACAATATTTCGAATATATCAAGTTAAAGAAAATAGTACTAATTTGGTCTTTATTTTTTAAAACACTCTTTTAGAAAATTATAACCACGTCTGTGGCTTATGTTAGATTTCTATTGGATTGTGCGGCTCTCAACTAGGAGTTAGCAAACTATGCTCCGCAGTCCAGGTCTGGCCCGACGCCTGTTTTGTGTGGCCTGTGAGCTAAGCACATTTTTTTCACATTTTTAAATGGCCAAAAATAAATCAAAAGAACAGTAATTCATGGGGCACCTGGGTGGCTTAGTCCGTTAAACATCTGACTTCAGCTCAGGTCATGATCTCATGGTTTGTGGGATGGAGCCCTGAGTCAGGGTCCACACTCAAAGTGTAGTCTGCTTGGAATTCTCTCTCTTCCTCTCTCTCTGCCCCTCCCCCACTTTGCTGTCTCTCTTTCTCAAAGTAAGTAAATTAACTTAAATAAAAAGAATAGCAACCTGTGACACATGAAAACCATGTGAATTCAAATGTCAGTGCCCATGACAAAGTTTTACTGGAAGAGAGCCACAATCATTTGTTTCCAGATCACGTCTGGTTGTTTCTGCCCTGTGGAGGCACAGGTGAGTCACTCCAACGGGACAACCTGGCCCATAAAGACAAAAGTATTTACTATCTCTTTACAGAAAAAGCTTGTCAACTCCTGCTCTCTGCCCTTACCTCCTTACTTTTCTCTTGTCAGATGTATAATATTACCCCTCCTGTGATATAACCTCTGCAAACGCACAAACTTTCTCTCTTTTGTTTGGTGGATTATTGCTGGCAACTAGAATGCTGCCGGCCACACGGCAGGTGCTCTATAAACACTTGGTGAATTAACACATTTAAAACTCCAGATTTCAGGGGTCATGTAGGATGCTCCTCGTTACTCAAAGAACATGAAGTATCACTACTACAATCGGCTGTCTCTATTGCTCAGCCAGAAGAGCCAAGCTTAGGACTCAAGCAGACCTGCAAAGAAAGAGCAGAAAGGAAATGCTGACTGTTGGCTTGTCACCCACCGGGCTGGACAGACGCCAGCACTGCTGTAATGTCAAGAGGAATGCAAGCTGTAAAAACAAAACACCTTACTTTATTTTAATGAATTCCATGATTTTTAAATGCTTTTTTTTGGTGTCCCTCTTACAGGGGAGAGGTAAAGCTATCAAAATTATCAAAAAATTCAAATCTCCTTTTCTTCTGGGGGCTGCCTGTTAACGTGCTTTCGTCCAGCGTGCCTCCCAGGTCCTGGGAATAACTTCCAGAGTCAAAGGATTCTGCAGCCTCCAGGAGCTCCATGTCACTTCCATCTTCCTCAAAGGACTTCTGCAAGAAGTCATAGATCTTCTGCTGCTTTGGGTCCTTCATCAGAGAGAGAAAACAAATGATGAGAGGAAGAATGGGCCCCAGCACTGGCCCCTCCACTCGCTCCTCTGGGGAGGAGACACAGGGGGGCTGCATGTTTTATGTCGTCTGGTGTCACACGATGGCTGTGCAGACCCAGGTGGCCGTACTACCTGCCATCTTTCCATCTCTGCTACTCATGGGGTAAAGGAAAAGAAGCAAAAGAAAAAAGAAGAAATGGTCTGAGAGCAACTGAAGAACCCGTTCTGAAACTATAATATTTGTTGGACACGTTTTTTTTCCTCCTAGCTTTTCAAATCAGTATTGAAATTGCTCCAAGCACTCACTTCCTGAAAAGCCTTTCTCCATCATGGGCTAAGAGTTAAGTTGTGATTCAACTGCCAAACCAGCGTGCTCAGCCACGGCTTACACCTAATGTTCAGAGTGGTTAACAGAACAGACACGTACTAGACACACCGATGAGCAGATACCCACACGTGCATCATACCCAGTGCCTACAACCATAGCACAGGTCAGGCTCGCTGTTGCCCCTTTGCCATCCTCTCCCAAGTGTGAATTCCCGACCGACTGTCCTTCCATCCAGAGGGACATTGTTAGTGTCTCTGCAGACATTCTGGTTCCGTTAAACTAAAGCTGTTTAAACCAAAACTGTCTCTCCTCTCAATCCTACAGCCTCACATCAGCAGCTCTTTCCAAAAAGCCCAGTTTTGATGGTGGCCCCCCACCATTCTTGTCTCTCTGGCCTGTGATCACCAGGGCAGCCGGACTGGGAATGTGCTGCGTCACACCAGCAGCCAGTCTGCCTCTCCTGTCTGTCCCCTCCACCGTGCTCCACAGGCACACTCGTCACTCAGGCCCAGGCACTTGGCACCTGCACGATTGGCAGTGGCTCACCCGTACGTAGTTCTCTTCCTGCTTCAAACCCTGGCAGGTCTCTGCTGGGCTGGTTTCCGCCCCAGGCTGTCCCTGAACAGGATTCTCTTGTCACATCCTGGGGTCCTCCGTGTCTACCTCCCTGAGGCTGAAGTAGCTTCCCTGGTTCTCCAGCCCCTTCCTACTCAGGTCTCAAGCCAGCTGGCCTCGATTTCCTCACCGTTCGCTACCAGAAAGCCCTCCACACTGAGGACGCTAAGTCCTTGAGACCTGGTCACGGGAGCAGGTCATGCAAGAGCTCCAGACCATCCAGTCACCCTGCACCCAACATTTCCGGCCTTCCGGGCCCCAGCCTTCCCCAGGAGTGATATTCAACGTCATCAAGGTCAGCCTCAGCTGGTCCACGCGTCCTCCTGCACAAACAGTCTCATCAGCCTCTGTCTGAAGGAACCGCAAGGTCAAAGAACTGCTGCCCCACGAGGGGCAGTCAAACAACGGTTCTAAGTCAAACAACGGTTAACCTGCATTTGATTTTGATGGGGCAAGACCAGGAGCTAATTCGGAGCATGCATGATTAATGGAAGCAAGTTCCAAGATGAGATTAGTATTTCACTTCCCCTCTGGAAGGCGCTATCTCGATGAGACAAACTCTTTTGCTTTTATCTCCTTCTAGGAGGCAACATTTCTTTTCCTACTAGTTGATGAAATTTTCAGCCCGATTTTAATTAAAAAAAAAAGATATAATTATCAATCAAAACAAATATTGATAAATTACATTTATATTATCTTGCACATGCACCATAGGCAGAAATTCTTCACTAATTCAGAGTAAGTAAGGGCAGTATGAAAAAATGAATACTAAATAAATTCATTCCCACTGGTTCGGAATTCTTTCAAAATAAGGCTACTTCTTTTCAAAGGACATATAATAACCAAGGTTCTCTTAAAATATTTACCATCCCACTGAATTCGAGAGTTTTTTCTTTTTTTTTAACACTTATTTATTTTTGAGAGAGAGAGAGACACAGAGAGTGAGCCGGGGATGGTCAGAGAGAGAGAGGGAGACACAGAATCCCAAACAGACTCCAGGCTCTGTGCTGACAGCTAAGGGCCTGGAGCCTGCTTTGGATTCTGTGTCTCCCTCTCTCTCTGTTCCTCCCCCACTCATGCTATTTCTCTCTGTCTCCAAAAGAAATAAACATAAAAAAATAAAAAAAAAAAAGCTTACAAGTAAGGTTGTTTTATTTTTAAATTAGGTGTTTGAAATTTTCGACTTATTTTACTATTTTTTAAAATGATTTTCTTATTTATTTTTGAGAGAGAAACAGAATGTGAGTGTAAGAACACGAGTCTGAACCTAGTAGACGCCATGACAGGCTTTAAGTTTCCCCTCTAAACTAGGTCTAAAGGTCAGTCTCTCCAGAACAATTAGGCGGTTACACATTGCCCAAGGCAAGAGGGACCACCCTTGTAATACCCTTAACATTCCTAAGGGCAGGCCTAGAAATAGAAGCTATAGGTAATCAGTTATTGCCTAAGGCTGGTTACACCCTACGTGAGGGTCCAGGGTCCTGAGTCTACTCTGTGATTGGTTAACACTCTAAATGTTGTAATTGGATAAACCTGCTGTCAATAATATTGTGTAATAATAATTGGATCACTGTACCTATGTCACAATTTCCTGTAACTCCCCCTTCCCAAACTCATAAAAGTCCTACCCCGCCTTTGTTCGGGGGCTCTCTGCATGGATCCACCACCCTGGTAAAGTCTGTGAGGCCAAGTTTAGGCCCCGGCGAGCCTAAACCCGTAATAAAGCCCTTTGCTTTTGCATGCGTGCTTCGGCCTCCCTGGCGGTCTCTGGTTTTTTGGGGGCAATATTAAAATCTGGGTATAACAGTGAGCAGGGCAGGAGGCAGAGAGAGAGGGAGACACAGAATCTGAAGCAGGTCCCTAGCACTGAGCTGACAGAGCACAATGCTGGGCTTGAACCCAGAACAGTGAGATTATGACTTGAGTCGAAGTCAGGCGCTGAACCAACTGAGCTACTCAGGCACCCCAAAAGTAGAGTTGTTTTAAAATTAGCTTATCAACTGTTTATATCTATGAGGATAATTTATACTCTACACTTAAAAATATGACCTCTGCGGGGCACTTTGGTGGCTCAGTTGGTTTAGCTCTGATTTCGGCTCGGGTCATGATCTTGGGGTTTATGAGTTCGAGCCCTGCTTCAGGTGAGCTCTGCTTCTCTCTCTCTCTCCCTCTCTCTGTCCCTCACTCACTTGTTCCTGCTCTCAAAAAAATAAATAAAAAATTAAAAAATGATCTCGGTATTATTTATCTTGATAATTACATTTGAAAAGAAGCATTTAGTTGCTAAATGTAAATGAACGATTAAGTCCTCAGACTCTCTAGTCTTTCTGTCACTCAAAGATTTTGCTGGTTTAACTCGCATCTCATTCTGGGCAATTCCATGAGATACAGAAGACACAGAGGTTTCCAGATGAGCTACCTTAAGGCCACCTATCTGCCTGAGGCTGGGGGAACCGCCCAGGAGTGATCCACAGCTTCTCTCTCAGGACCCAAGGCCTGAGCAGACAACTTACTGCCTCCCCCTGCCCAGGGGGTGAGGAGCCATGCGCTGGGGTTACCTTGTGGAAATAATCAGTGGCCTCTGTCACTTCGGAAAAATTGGTCTCAGAAAGTCCAGCTTCACCCAGAACCTTAATCTTCTCTTGAATCATGGGCCTGGTGGGGAGAAATGAGCTGCGGTGACTATAAGCCGCACAGAACCAGCAGCCTGATTAGAAGGAGACCACCCTCCTTGTGGGTGTTGGACTGAGGCACGCTGTTTCACTTTGCAGCTCTCAGGGCACAAACCAAAAATATTTCCCTTCTCTCAGCTGTGAACCAGTTTAGGGCTCATATCATCCGGTTAAAGCTCTTTCTACTCGTAGATGTAAAGGAAACAAATGTCTCATTACAACAAGACTCAGAACCTGGTGCTGTTATGAGCTGCCCGGTTGACAAATGCACGAGTCCACAGATCGGGAAGTAGGGACAGCCTACACGTACGGCAAAGGTAAGACTCTAGGCACAAGGCTGGGAACAGAGCAGTAGAAACTATGGAGATAATCAAGAAGCGTAGTATCAGAAAGGGGTAAATGGCACTGGGAAGGAGCATTTCGGGAGTTTTTGCTTAGGTGACAGCATGCACGGCCCAGGGTGAGCCACTCTCTCTGGATGGTCAGCAGCAGCGCTGGAAGATGGTCTTCCTGTCCACGGGCAAAGGGGGACATCACCGTGTCACAGCAGTGCTTCCAGGGCTGGGACAGTGTCTTACCAGCAAACCTGCACCCACACATCACAATTAGCCCCCAGCCCCCACCTCTGCCAGGCCAGTGGGAAGGGAGCCACATGGCCTTCCTCCTCAGGCACCCAGCAAGCTGTGAGTGCGCGCTGAGGAGGAGGCCCGGCACGGTTATGGTGGTAGAGGAAGGACATTGCTCGTGGGCCTGCTGCTTGGGACCCTGGCGACCTTGGCAAGAGCAGGAGCAGTCAGGGAGCAAGGGACACAGACCAGCCCTGCTCCACCCCAGGGGCTGGCCATACCAGAGGTAGTCGTCAGCAGTGCCTTTTGCCACGAGGTAGTGGATGCTCACGGAGCTCGACTGTCCGATTCGGTGCACCCGGTCCTCAGCCTGGAGCAGCACCTGTGAGGTCTGTGGATCAGGATGGAATTGGGCGGCCCCCTGCCCCTGAGCCCACTCCTCACCACACCCTTCCTCCTCAGAGGGCTTCACTCTGTGACCCAAGGCAGCAGGCCCTAGAGCCTCTGCCTTCAAACAAGCCGTCATCCAACCAAACGGAGACCAAACAAAACGCTAGCTGGGGGAACCAGAACCTGCGGCCGGACAGCTGTGAATGGACCTTTGGTACTGGGCACAACGCTGGGTGCCGCGACAGAGCGAGTAGTGAGCACAAGGCTGCACTGAAGGGCAAATGAAGGAAGCCTGGCACACTTGCGTTCTTCTCGCGGTGAAAGAAGCCATTACCTTCTAAATAAACAAACACACTGCAACCAAGGGAGAGGCCATGTATGATTAGGAGTAGGGCCATTTTTTAATATGCTGGTAAGCCCTACAATAAATAAAACCCAAGAGCACTGTTTCTATCGTACATGGCCTCAGCCTGGAAGCCTACCCACCACGAAGCAGTGCCCTACGTGCAGCCAATGACCCACACATGCTGTCACAGCTCTCAGCTGATCAGACAAGGTGAGCGGGCACAAGGACCATGTTCAGGGAACACCCACAGCGGTCGCCTGTTGTGGCCCCATCAGCTAAGCAGCCTGCAGTGATGGTGAATAGAAGGGGCACAGGCTGCCGCCACAGAACGCTGTTCGGGTTCGGCTATGCACCTGAGCTACCCGTGCCCCACATTCCTCACACAGGGATGGTGTGAAGATCCATTCTAGCCTTCTAAAATGTCAATATTCCCATTGACAAGATGGAGTCGATACTCCTACTCCTTATGAGGCCATCGTGAAGACCTAATTAGTCAACCGATGTGCAAGTCTTCACTTCCTCTAAGATGGATGTGTGGGGAGTAGAAATGTGTTTACAAGACCTCACAGAACGGATGGAAGAACACGTGACTGGCGCTGGGGACGGCTACCAGGAGGCTTGTCTACCCAGACTGACACTCGCACCTGCTGGCCCACGGCCACCAGCGCTCCCGGGGAACTCAGGTCTCGCGTGTCCCTTACCCCTGGATTCCAGAACAGCTCAGCGAACACCACCAGGTCAGCAGAGGAGAAGGTGAGGCCCATGTTGGCTGCAGTGATGGAGAGCACGGCCACGGCGTGATTCTCGAACAGCTGGAACTGCTGGCACAGGTCCTCCCGGTCTGCCGAGGACGTGGAGCCGTCGATGCGGATGTACTGCACGTGCTGCAGGGATGGGGGGCGGGGAAGCGGGCTCTTTGCACTGACACTGCCAGAGAGATCAACCAGTGCCTTGCACGTGGTGGTAGCTCTTTCCTTTTTTCTGGCCAAGCCCTATTCCGTAGTGTGGATGTCCCACAGGTTAGCCATTCACCTCTGGAGGGAACCTGGGTCGGCTCCAGTAGGTGGCGACTACACTTGTATATTAGCGTGTTGCGAACATCCGCACACACGTTTCCATTAACACACACGCTTTCGCTCCTCTGAGGCTAAGTGCCCAGGGGCTAACCGTTGGGCCACATGGTCCTTGCCTGTCCAGTTTAGCTTTATTTGCTTTTAAGGGGCATTGTTTTTTTCTAACGATAAACACAAACATTATAAAGGAAATACAAGTATCAGTCCTACCTATTACCGACCTATTTTTTCCACTTTTTTCTCAACGTGTATAAGCTTTTAAACACAATATTTAATATCCCACTTTCCCCCAATAAACATTATATTGTAAATAAACAAAACTATTAAGGTTTTCTAAAACACGATGTTTAACGTCTGTATTTTGTTATGTGGCAACAACATAATTTATCCATTCGTGTATTTCTTCACGTTTGGGGGATTCTTAATTTTCACTAAAAGAGGATGGGTCGGTGAATGTCCACCACCAACATTGATAAAAACCATGGCATATGCGTATGATGGAATGTTACTCAGTAATAAGAAGGAATGGACTGATGAAACACACAATAACAGACAGGAATCTCAAAGGATGTTGAGAGAAATCAAATGAAAAGAGTGCACACTATATTGTTCCACATTTATATGATGCCCTAAAAACGCAAACCAATTTACAGTCACAGAGAGCAGCTCGGTGCTGGGCTGGAGACGGGGCCACGGAGATGCAGGAGAGTTACTAAGGGCACAAGAAAGCTCCTGGGGCCAATGGACACATTCTTACCAAACCGTACACTTTATGTGTGTTGACTGCACATCAATTATAACTCTAGAAAGCTACTTCTAATATAAAACTTTCTAATAGAAAAAATGTCTAAAGCATTTTCAAAGGATAGGGTTAAAATAAATCCGTTCATGATTCTTTGCCCATATCTGGTTATGTCCTTAGACGACACTACTAAAAATCAAAGCACTTGGGCAAAAGGCAGACACTTAATAGAAGGATCCTGATATTATTGCCCAATTGCTTTCCAGTAAGTAATGAACGAGCATGTCCAGCTCACCGCACCACTCTCAGTAGTGAGCACTGCACATTTTTAAAACCTCTGCTGATGTGATAGGTTTTCATTTATTTGATTATGAGCAGAGTTGAATTTTTCATATCTCAGCTTCTTTTTTTATTTCTTTATTTATTTTTATATGTTTTATTTATTTTTGAGAGAGAGAGAGAGAGAGAGAGAGACAGAAGGAGCATGAATGAGGGAGGGGCAGAGAGAGAGAGAGGGAGACATACACAGAATCGGAAGCAGGCTCCAGGCTCCTAGCTGTCAGCACAAAGCCCGACGCAGGGCTCGAACCCACAAACGATGAGATCATGACCTAAGCTGAAGCCAGCCACTTAACCATCTGAGCCACCCAGGTGCCCCTCAGCTTCTTTTTAAAGGGCCCTGTGATCTCCACAAAGTTAAGAACCACAGATCTAAATTATTACTTTTTATAGCTGAATGGACTAATATTTAACAGTATACCTACTGATGAACATTTAAGTCTCTATTTGATATTATAAATAAGAACATCACAAATCTGATATGTAAACCTTTGAAATCTTGTAGATAAATCTTTGACCAGTTTGATTATTTCCTTAGGATAAATTCCTACAAGAAGGGCTTGGAAAAATTTAAGAGTACATTAAGTTACTGCCCAATTGCCCTGCAGAAAGGTACCAAATGTACCAAAAACCCCTTGGTTTGAACACAGTGTGTACGTGTGAGGGAACAGATCCATATTTTTAGGTAATTTAAATCAATTTTTTCCTATGTGATTTCTTTCATTGCTTTTATGTTTAGAAGGTCATTCTCCATCCAGTGATTAGCTATACATTCTATAGTTTCTTCTAATGGTTTATGGTCTTAATGAGCTTTGATTTGTCTGAAATTTAATATAGTTAGTAAACAGTGCAGTTGAGTTTCATTTAAGTGTTCCACACAATTACTTAGCCAATTACCCAAACTTTATTTGTTGATAAATCAATCCAAATTTTTGATGACTCCTTGATAATACACTGTTGTTGTGGTTTTACTAAAGGGCTATTTAACTGAAGAGTTCTTAATACTACAGAGGCTTCTTGATTCTATTCCACCCAATTGAACACCAGTTCTTGGACCAGGGTGGCTGAGTTTTAGAATAGATTTTAATATCTGGAGAACAAGTCTATCAACATTGTTCTTTTTCAACGCTGTCTTAGCTATCTCTCCTGCTTATTGTTTGAGACTCCTTTAGCATAATAATATAAAGTTCCCTTAAAATACACAACTGGAGTTCTTATTAGGGTTGAGTTAAACTTACAAATTCATTTGAGAAGGGTCAGTACTTTTACGGTCTTGTGCTTTTTCAGTGGAGCATGGCCCAAGTCTCTCCAATTCTTCATTGGTTTCTATACTCTTGGTGAGATTACTTTTAGGTCCTTTATGCTGTGACCTTGAATATTTACTAATCAGTTATAAAGGGTACATTAAAAAAAAGCAATTTATTTAGTATATTTATTTGAAATCAGGCACTTTCCTAAACTCTTATGCATTCTAATAGTCTTCCAATTAATTGTCTTGGGTCTCTTGAATATAGTGACAGCTCTGATTTTTCCTTTCCAGGGATTACAGCCTTTAATTCTACTGGCTGGCTTCCTGCATCGCATCATATACAAAATTCAAACCCAGGTGGATTAATGAACCACCTCTAAAATTTTCAGGAAAAAACAAATAATTGCAGGAGAAAATCTTTATGACCTTAAGAAGGAAGTGACTTCTAAAATCATTCATAAAAATGAAAAACCATATAGGAAGAACTAATAAACTTGAAATGTATTTCAATTGTAACAATTAAAGTAAAAATTAAAAACGTCTATTCAATAGAAACGAAAACAAAATGAAAAGATAAAAACATGAACGTTACTGATACACGTCCAGAATTTATAAAGAAGATTTCCCAATCAGTAAGGAAAGATAAACCATCAAACAGAAAAACAGGGAGAATATTCACAGAAGAGAGCCTGAAATGACCAATAACCACATCAAAGGATACAACGTTTAGTGGTAGTCAGGGAGATACAAATTAAAATAATAAACTGAGATTTCATTTCCCAGGATTGGCAGAAGTAAAACGTCTGATCATACTAAGCGTTAGAGCTGGCAGAAGAGCAGGAATTCCCAGATGCTGGTGGGATTACAATGTGAATAACCACCTTGGGGAGAAATCTGACAATGCCTCGCAGAGTTGAAGATGAGCCTATCCAATGACTATGCAAGAGCATGCCTGGACATGCCGAGTATGAGCGCATGTACATGTGTGTACACGCACACATATAAAAGCATTCACATAATAGCAAAAACTGTAAGTAAAATTCCACGTCCAACCAGGAGGATGGCTACACTGGGCTACAGTGTCCCAGTGAGACGTGTGAATGAGCTTTACCTGTAACACTTTATGGAAAAATCTCAAAAACAATGTTGGGCAAAAAGGTAAATTGCAAGATAATTACACTGTGCTACCATTTATGTAAATTAAAGAGTACACACAAGAGCAGACTTGTATTAAGAATACGTACTTTTAGAGTAGTGTGTGACAACCTGGAGGAAGGACTGGGGACAGTGGCTGCATCCAGGAGGAGGGTGGAGAATCAGTTAGAGGGCTGCTGAGGGGGCAGAGTATGTGATTACTTAAAACATACACGTTGAAGTAACTATAGTGAAACATTTATTAAATCTGGGAGGGGACGCACACGTGCCTGCAGTATGTTTCTCTGTACTCATCCCTACAGTTCAAATATTACATAAATTTAATAAAAGATGAAGGAAGACGATTTGTGGTCCTAAATCTAACCAAAAAGAAAAGGGAGGTGAAAATATGATGTCTTTAGCTTTCCTGATTGAATTCTACATGCAAAAGCTGGTGAAGATTGGGGATGGGCAGCATTTCCATGTAAAATGTTGCAATTTTACAAGTTTTGCTTCTTAACTCAATGTGCTAAGTTTTAACGCACATTCTTGCAAATCTTTCTGGATATTTTTCCTTCAATGTAACGACAGCCATAAAACTCTGTACTGAAGTCTGCATGCTGCCAAGTACAGTTAATAAAGCCACTTTGATGGTCATAAGGGGGAACAGAAAGAAGGAAGCGAGGAAGATATTCATATAAATACTTGTTTCCACACAAGCGGAAATCTCTGCCACCTCCTCTCTTGATGACCTTGTAACTATTTACACAGAGTCATGGAAGATCCACTGGAAGATGTTCTTAAAGCAACACTTTGGGGACGTGTAGGGATCGGGTGGGAAGCTCAATGACACTGCTGGGAAATATTTTGATCCCACTGTGGTTCTACAAGCAAGAAGTCTTCAGCAATGTTTCTAGAAACATCACCTCACTTCCTTGGTTCACGCCTGCCCTCAACCCACACAGAACAACTTGGCGGCTAGCGCAGCACCAACAAAAACATATCTTGTGTTGAATTTCGAAGGGGGCTCACCTTTCTCTCAAGCTCTTTAGTAAGTGCATCCAGAACCACCTTATGGTGTGCGAACACTAGAAACTTCTCTCTTCCACTTTCTAGTAGGTCCAGGACATATTCACTGCATTTGAAAATGACAGCACAATGAATTAAACATATACTTATCCAGCTGAAATTATTTCACTGCATTTTTAGCGAACACCTTTGAGGTACCTGCTGTCTCCCCAGCCTTTTCCCTCCCTTTCTCTGGAAGCTGACCTCTCTGGCCTACTGCTCATGCCAGGTCACCTGAACAGAAGATGCAAAATTAGGAGCCGCAGGGAAGCCACCTTCTGCCATGTGCTGGAAGAGTTATTCCTTAGTTTTACGTCATCTCTCACATGCTAATAAATCAAAACATAATTTTTATGTGTCTCTGATATGTTACTAAAACATTCTTCCTCTCTGGGATCATGGAAGATAATTAACAGTTTTCACTTTTGCTGCTACTATCATTTTAGTGTGTTTTCAATACAAACTGAAATCTCGTCTATGATCTGAAAATGTCTAGGCAGGGGATTAAGGGATTTTGACAGTAATCAAATTCCTTTAAGTGCAATATTGAAACATAAGTAATAATACTGAAGAGATGGTTGGGAAGAGCTTCCTAGCTCCCTGACACATTAGACGGCAAGCACAGAGCCAATGGTGAGGTCCGTGGTAAGGGAACTTTCTTTCTGAGGCAAAGGAAGACGGAGTGGAGAAGCTTATTTGCTCGCTCTTTCTTCTCCCCTTGATTTACTTCTCTCTGCCACAACTCTGTTTTTTCTTGACTCCCCACCCCCATCTTCAGCGATGGCCCCAAAGGAAGGCAGCTACCCCGGGGAACTGTAGGGTGGGAGGTCACTCAGTCAGCTAACTCTTATGGCTTCCCTGGGATTAATGCCCAGCAGAGGGCTCACAATCCCAGGACTGGTCACTGTTCCCACAAGGGCAACGGGAAGGTAAGCCTCCTTGGACACAAACAGGACTCGCTCTGCCTGAGGCCATCCTTGCCCGTGGGGTGTGTCTGGGCACAGAGAAGACATTGTCCTCCATGGAGAAGGACAAATCTCAAAGATATCCTCTCAGCATCTAAGAATTATTTTCAAGCAACACTGTGACCAACCAGGGAATGGATTTAATTTGTGAATAGTTGGTACTAATAGAATCTACTTTAATTAGTTTGAGACATAAAATTTGCCATGATATAAGCAAGAAAGTTTATTACTACAGCATCAAAAAGTCACAAGGCCATAAAATCAAGTTGGACAGCTCATTAACAATGATAGGTGCCGGTTTTCCTATTCCTCTCTCTCTTCTACATCTCAGACATGGCTTTGGGTTTCTACCCTTCCCAAGTCCCTAAGCTGCCAGGCTGGAAATATCTGCCTGCCACAATACCAGTGGCTTTTATATCAAAAGATGCCCATTAAAATGAAAACAGACAGATAGCAGCAAAAAAGGGAAGAAAAACAATTAGCAGAGGAAACTGGGGTTTTAAGATTTATAATCTGGTTTCCACTCACTAGTTGTGTGACTCTGAGGCCCCGAGACATACATGAGATTGTTGTGGTTTCTGCCTTGTAAAAACGGCTCCGGTTCTCATATGTGACTGCTCTCGCAAAGAGGCTCTAGGTGTGAACGGAGCTGGCAGAGGTCGGAGCCGGCTGGAAACAGTAAAGCACTACACAAGTTACTGTCGAATTCTGAAAAAGGAGGTATAAGGCAGGTAACAGACTGGGTGTCTGTGCCCCTCCCTCACCAGACCGAGGTGAATAATAAGCCCCAGGGCAACAGTCCTGCGAGATGAGGGCGTTGGGAAGTGATCAAGTCATAAGGACGGAGCCCTCCTGAGTGAAATTAATGTCCTTATCGAAGAGACCTCCCCAGAGCGTCCTCGCCCCTTCGGTCATGGGAAGACACAGCAAGAGCCCAAGGACGGCTCTTACCAGGCACTACATCTGCTGGTGCCTTGATCTTGGACTTCTTAGCCTCTAGAAATGTGAGAAATACATCTCTGTCGTTCAAGCCACCCAGTTGACAGCATTTTTGTTACAGCAGCCTAAACGGATGAAGACAAGATACTACCAAAGTTTACTTATGAGGTGGCAGAACGGCTAGATTTAAACTTTCTAAGAAAAATGGGTGGTTCAGGGGCCAGCACTCAAGACCCCTGGATTTAGCAGGTCACGAGCTGAGAGGGTGAAGGCAAGGCTCGCCCCCTTGCCATCTGTTATTCAGTAGCTTGTGAGAAACGGGGCGATGGGGATGATTCAGATTAGTCTCTGAGAGATAAGTTTCCAGGTTGTAAAACCACATCTGGAGTTCATTAGTTCCCTAACAGGGTCATAAATAGAAAGGGCAGTGCCCAGAGGCCGAAGGAGAGCCGGCCACCGTTTGGCGGTCTTTCTGTATGGAAACTTAGATTTGAATAATAATAATAGATTTGAACTCACTCCCTTACCACACTTAAGGTTCAGAGGGAGAGGATGGAGAGGCCGGGGTATCTGGAGGCTGAGTGAGAGGGTGGGGGAGGCTGTGTGTGTCTCAATTTATCCACAGATCTCGGTCCCCACTGCCAAGCTGGCACCACTCAGCCCACACCAAGTTCATTTCCATTGTAATTAAATCACTTGGACCATTATCCTGCCAGAGCCTCACATGAATGTTAAACAATAAGAAAATCAGGCAAACGCACATCATGCGGATTGCCTCAAGTTTCTACCACAGTGAATATTTGAACATGAGTGGGCTTTTCCTTTCTTAAAGAAAAGCAGACAATTTTTCAAGTCAGTGAATACATTTAAGAATAGGAATTATGACTTCAGCCTTAGTTTATAAGGAGGAAGGAAAACTCAGTGTGACAATGGCCTCTTGCCCACATCTTCTGAACAAACCTTGACAGTTTGTATGTACAGCTTTTCATGTAGGTAAATAGCAGCTGAGACTTCTGTCTTTGGAGAACCCCTTCTCGGTCTCCCATGAAACCCCTAGTTTTTTTCTACAGGCAAGTGACCACAGTTTTCCTAGGAAGGGAAATAGCTTCCTTTAGTGTTTGGTCAAGCCCACCCTCCTTATAAGCAGCTCCACTGACAAGTGGTTAAGACAGGGTCTCTCAGGGACCCCAAACTCATACTGGCAGTGCTCCAGTGACAGGCCCGCCTCTGCCCTGTGGGGATGAGCCCGTGTTGCCCAAACTAAACCTTAGATGGAAGGCCATAATTCTACTGTCTGATCATTTCTTACAGAGCATTCTGGCCAACTAAGGTAACAGGTGTATCTTCTTAAAGATGAGAGAGAGAGACAGAGGGTGGGAAACAGAAGTCAACATGCGGGGGCCACTTACATGACACACGGGATTTTCGCTTCAGCTGTTCTGTTGAAGAAGAGAAGGAGGGCTTCTTTTTGCTGCCACTTCTGTGGAAAGAGAAGTCTAGATTTAAAGGCTCCCACTCTGTGAACCCTCGGATAAGCTGACATAATTATCACTGCTCTGAGCTTTACAGATTCTTGTTTTTTCTTTTATTTTAAAACTTTTCAATGTTTTTTTAATTTATTTTTGAGAGAAGAGAGACAGTGTGAGCGGGGAAGGGGGGGTGGTCATAGAAAGAGGGAGATACAGAAACTGAAGCAGGCTCCAGGCTCTGAGCTGTCAGCACAGAGTCTGATGGCGGGCTCAAACCCCCAAACTGTGAGATCATGACCTGAGCCGAAGTTGGACGCTTACCTGACAGAGCCACCCAGGTGCCCGAGCTTTACAGATTCTAATGCCAGTCATCGGAGCCAGGAGACCCTGGGGCCTGTGTACACTCTGGTTTGTCATGGGAAACGTGGCCTTACAGGAACCCAGTCATCTCCCAAGAACTGCTGCGAACGTGAAAGCCCCTGGAATGGGGCTGCACCCACCATCCATGCCAGGCTCACAGGAGCAGCTGAAACGCAGCCTTGCTAAGCTATTTAAGTCACTTACTACAGCCCGGGGACTTCCACAGCCATTGGCCAATGCTGCTCTTGCCTCCTCTTTCTCCTCTGCCACATCGTATCCATACCTAAGTTTACTTCTTTTTTGAAAGGCTTTTCTTTTAATTTTTTAATGTTTATTTTTATTTTTGAAAGAGATACCGAGCATAAATGGGGGAAGGGCAGAGAGAGAGGGAGACACAGAATCCAAAGCAGGCTCCAGGGTCTGAGCTGTCAGCACACAGCCTGATGTGGGGCTCGAACTTATGAGCCATGAGAACATGACTTGAGCTGAAGTCAGATGCTTAACTGACTGAACCACCCAGGCGCCCCGAACTAAGTTTACTTCTAAGACTTACTCAAACGATTCCAACTGATGCCAATTAGTCTACTGTAGTATCATCTCAAAACTATTATTCACCTGTTTTGGCCTGGCTCCCACATAAGGTGATTGACCTCTCCCAGGAAAAGCCATGTTTTCTTTATAGTTTGCATCTAAATAAATACTAATTGCAAATGCTAACACAGGAGACGCATATGTAATTTCACAATATTACTAGATCATGTTTTCTATCACTCCAGAGGAGACACTCTTACCCTCACTGCTATGGCGGCCCTCTCCTTCCTCCAGGAAGGGTGGGGTTACAGACACCCCCCGGTTTTCTGTGCCTGGGCCCTGTGAGGCCGGTCACTGACACACTGACATGACAGCATCTTCGCAGAATGAAGAAGGGACCCCACAGTAATAACATATATGGCCCTGAACTCGTGGGCAACTCAGGAAAGCAGCTATAGGCCGGCTGTGGAGCCTGCTTAAGATTCTGTCTCCCTCTCTCTCTGCCCTTCTCTTGCGTGCTCTCTATTTCTCTCTCTAAATAAATAAAAATAAAAAATAAATAAAATGTTACTCATTACATAAATTACATACATCTATCTCTATGTAAGTGTATACGTATATAACACATATTTTAAAGCAAAATAGACATATGTTTTATAGAAAAACTACCAAATGACACCTTAAGTCACGGCCGCCATGATGGCGGAGGAGCTGCCTGGTCAAAACAGCTCCCAGGCTCTTAACAGCATCTTTCCTCCAGGACTTGAGGAGAAGGAAGGAAGATAACCTGGAACCACAGGAAGCCGGGGCGGGGGGGGGGGGCACTGACAGGGCAGTGGTGGCCACCGTCCCTCCTATCTGGTGACTGAGGTCTAATTGAACAATTCAAACTTCCTGGGAATTCTTATTGGAGACACGACCCCATGACAGTGCCTTAAACTCTTACTCAGCTACAGACCCAGCTTAGACTCTGATGGAGCTCTGGACACACACAACGTTCACCTCTGGCCAGTGAGCTTACAGACGTCCTCAAGTCCATTCATGTCCCTTCACAGGGTCCTTGCAGCAGGCCAGGCCCTCTTATATAACAAGGTCCCTCACAGGATACACCAAAGGGGCAGAGTCAGGCTTCCAGGCGCTGACCACACCTGCAATCGGTGTGCCGCAAGCAGATGGCACCCCGGGCGTCCTTGATCTTGACATTCACTGCCATGCCCTGCGGACAATGCCACTACTCTTGTCAGGTCCTTCCCTCCCACTCACACTCACTTACCCTACACTGGCTAACAAGAGACGAAGAGGAACCAACAGACAGACAAGTAGTGGGAACACTCTGAGAGACCTTGCCCATGTGAGATTTGCCAAGAGCTGATGAGGTGCAGGGAGCAAACACCCAGCGCCGTTGGGCACCTAGGATGTGCACCAAAGCCCTCAAAGTATGCACGTCCCCGTGTCACAGTGACTTTCTCCTTCGAATCTACCCTCAACATACAGTCCACGTTCAGGAATTCCTATGTAAGCTATTACTTAGAATAGTGGGCTGAAATAACTCAAATGTCTGACTCAAAATTATTGGCAAAATTATAATATGGGCACGGGGGAAAACACATATTGTGTTTTAAAGGAACACTGAACAACACAGAAAAGTGTTCACAATGTGGTTTGCTAACCTGTATTCTTCCCTGGCTGATGGATGGTTACAGGGTAGCCATTCTGCTTTTAAAATATGTTACTTGGGGTGCCAGGTGGCTCAGTCACTTGGGCGTCCGGCTTTGGCTCAGGTCATAATCTTTTGGTTCATGGGTTCGAGCCCCGCATCAGGCTCTGTGCTGACAGCTAGCTCAGAGCCTGGAGCCTGTCTTTGGACTCTGTGTCTCCCTCTCTCTCTGCCCCTCTCCTGTTCACGCTGTCTCTCTCTCTCTCTCTCAAAAATAAATAAAACATTAAAAAAAATAAAAATAAAATATGTTACTCATCTGGGGCGCCTGGGTGGTCAGCATGGCTAAGCATCTGACTTTGGCTCAGGTCATGATCTCGTGATTCGTGAGTTCAAGTCCCGCATTGGGCTCTGAGCTGACAGCTTGGAACTTGGAGCCTGCTTGGTATTCTGTCTTTCTCTTCTCTCTGCCCCTCCCCCAACCCTCTGAATAAGTAAATAAATAAATAAGTAAAGTAAACTTTAAAAAATAAAGTATGTTACTTATTACACGTGTAAATTATATATATCCCTATATAAGTGTATATGTAAATACATATTTTAAAGCAAAATAGACATATGTTATATAAAAAAACTACCCAAATGACATATGCCAAAATTATATAAAGGATGGGTGACTCTTTTTTATACTATAAGAAACAATAAATATTTCTTATAAGAACTTTTATTTTTCAGATTTTAGGCAATAGATAGCTACTGCATTTTTTGTAGGTGAAATCAATAGTTTTATCTTAAAAAAAAGAAAAGCCCCAAACCTCCCCTAAACTGTGTAGACATGATACTGGTCCATTAATGATCTCACTTCATTTACCAGCAGTGGGCCAGGAAATTTTAAATAACCTGCATTCTCTGTTCTTGTGTCCTTGAGTTGTACTAAATTAGATCCACTTGGGTTTTGAATTTATTTTTTATGTTGGAATTTGAATGTATCATCAAACGGTAGAGGGTGAAGAAACACTGTCACCAGGAAGTCTGCACAGACTTATTCCATTTTTCTGCCTAGTCTTGCTGATCAAAACATTACTATAGACAAAAGCCGATGAGACTTAGAGTCAGTTTTTCTTAGCCTGTGAAGAGATATCTATTATTTCAGCTGAAAATAAGAGAAAGCTTTCATTGTACATTATATTTCATAAATGGACCGCTTCGCCTTGGCTTCTGTGGTTTAAAGCTTCTTAAAAAACGTCTTCCTCCAGATGGGAAGGTGTGAGGGAACAAAGAATCGCTTCTTGACAGGCTGGCAGTGCTTTGCTGGAACCACTGGAATCACAACACGGCAGGGAAACTTGGGGCCACGAGGTAACTATAAAAATGGGCGGGCACCTTTCTGCAGATTCACAGGCCTCCTTACTTGACTAAAACCAAAAGCCCATGATCCCTGAACATTTTACCCTCTTCAACTCAGGACTTCACAGCCAGCCAGGGTTTGGAAGGGAGGCCAGTGGCCACCTGGCCTCACCCCTGGTGGACACTGGCTCACTGGGGGCAGTGCCTCTGACTGGATCTACCGTGGACACAGTGGTTTGGAGTAAGAAAGGCTCTGGCGGTCCAAAGGGCAAAGCTCATGAATTCGTGTTCTATTTGGATTTTCCATCATAGAAATGAACTGACATTAAAGAACACAAAAGGGAACCAATTTTTCAAGGATTTATCTTGTCACTAGAAAGATTCTAGTAACTGGCTTCAGCATAATGCTGAAGGTAATCTATACCAACTAAATTTATCTTTTTTAGGGACAAATTCTTAATTTTTCTGAGATTCCAAGGAAATGTAGCAGCTCTAGGCACTAGACTGAGAAGAGCTCTAGGCTCTTTCTCTGCTGGGTTCTTGAATTATGCTGCAATTTAGGCTTGTCATGATCTGTTCAACAGTGTTAAGACTCTGGGAAGAAGGGTACGGGGACAACAATCACACAACAGAAGGGACTCAGAGCAACTGACATTGTCCTTAGGTACTTTTCCAGTACCAGGCCTAGGAGGCCAGTACTGACTCCCCCTTTTAGGTAAGAAAATATCAAACTATGCCAAAGAATTTAGGTGATTTACATAGTCACCATAAGTTATAAAAATACCCAACATTCCTGAGTTCCCTGGTGTAGCCTTGTCAATTTCACACTATCCCGGTAACCTCAGAGCTCAAACTTTCAGGTTATATCTGAAATCATCTTTGGAAAGAGCGTCATCACCTAATGTAAAGAACTATATAAGCTGGTAAAAATTAAAAAAAATACTTTCAAATCTTGCTACACTAAAAGTTAAAAATTCCCATACTTCGATTTATTTCTTTTTCTTTTTAGTGATATTGCATAATTTACAGTTGCTGCTTGGCAATGTGATGTTCCTCCTCAATTCAAATGCCCACTGACTGCTTTTGCTGTTGTCTACACTGGGTGTTCTCTACTTGGTTCGGAAGGGGGCCAGGTACAGGCAAAGGGGTTTTCTGGGTAATTCCATGAAATAGCAATAGGCTTACTTCCACCATACACACAAGGAACTAAAATATAGAATGTTTATACACAGTCAGATCTTTGCATCTAAAACTATCACACATCTGAATTTTTCCCATTAATATTATATTTGTTGTACTTGTGCACTGGTTTTCTTGACAATAGAGTTTCACTCATGGGCAATCATTAATAAGCATTAAAATTCTAAGAAAATTATAAGAAAAAGGTTAAAACTGAGAAAAATCATTTCCATTCAGTGCATTTTTATCTCTAGACATCAGAAAAAGACCACCAATGCTGATTTTAGCAAAAGAACACCTGCTTCTGCTCATGGTTCCACTGAAATACGGTTTCAGAATGGCTGGGCTGTGTGTCCACGTCGCTGTCGGGGAACTTTGCCAGAAAACCCCACAGCAAAGAAATTATGCCTGCCCACTTCCTCCAGACCACCCAGATTATTAGATGTAACACAGCATAAATTAAACAACTTGACAGCTCACCAGTGCCTCCTTCACGCTATACTCTGTTTCTTAAAAGTTACACACTGGTCTTGCTCATAGCGTGGTAAAATAACATAAAAAAACCCACATGCATTCTGCCTCTTGTTATTCTTATTTATTTTGTGCCCTCTCAGAAGTCTGGGATCTCATCTGGACCTAAGTTTCTTTATACAGGGTAATAACAGGCCCAGATAATGCTTTATGATAATGTCAAAAAATGTCAATAACTGTTATTTTCTTGGCAATGAAAACTGCAAGGTTTTATCTCAAAAGGACAGAAACGGAGCTGGTATAAATTACCTTATAGCACTTAGCACAGTATGACACTAAAGACAGATACGAAAGTGTTTTTGAAAAGATGAAACCACCATTAAAACATGGGAGTAAACAGGCTTGGGTCTAGCCTCAGCTCTGCCACACAGCAGCCCGAAGACTTTGGTCAAATCACAACCTCTGTGAGCCTTAGTTTCCCCTCCTGTAAGATGGGGATGCCAACGTCTTGCCAACCATAAATGACTGTAATAAAGATAAAAGGTTAAAAGGGTTTGAAAACTCGACTTTGTTACATAAATGTCAATTTGTTATTTTGACTGAAATAACATGAGATGGTCAGAGTGTTAACATAGATATCAAATATGCTTAGGACTAATTTTTTAACTGTTACTAGACTGAGTAACCGTTACTAGACTAAGGCATTCTCGAAATACACCGAACAAAATTCCAACTTTCCTTGAGGGATTCAGAATATGTATCACCATTCTGCAGTTACCATGGCGTTTATTTTTTATGACCATCTGTCAACAGTATCTACACATGCATAAAACCGCAAATTAGTAAGAGGTTTTGGAAGCAGATGAGGTAGGCTGAGAAATGTCATGGACTCACCATCCTTGTCCAGAAAGGTGGGAAGAGGTCATGGAAAGACAAGCTCAGAGGACTCAGGGTAACCTCCACAGGGCCCTTCCCAGGAGGGAACAGCTGTGGACACCTCCAAATCCCTGCCTCCAGCCCCAGACTCACCGTTTTCTCATGGGTGGTCATTTCCTTGGCCGCGGCGTCCAGGGCAGCTCTGGCCTTGGTGCTGATCCGGCCTGGGGCCACGACCACCATCTTGCGCTGCTTGGCTGGGAGCTGGGCGAGGACATCGCTCTTGAGGCGTCGCAGCATGACCGCCTCCTCCAGCAGGAGCTTCAGCTCTCCGAGGTTGGAGGAACCTGAATAATCCCATCCCCAGGGCTGCTGTGGAGGGAGACACACATTCAGTTAGGTTCTCCCAGGTCCAGGTAACCAGGCTGTGACCTCAACCTTCTCACAACCGTCTCTTCCTGTGGCTTCGTTCAGAGAACTTCCAGTGGCTCTAAGTGATGAATAAAACCTCGTAGAACACAAATGGGAACTACGAAGGAAAAGAGAAAAAGAAAGAAATGAAGTGAACACACATGATGGTGTTCGACATGCTACACTTTCTAGCAGCAAATGCAAGATGCCAAGAGGTCTGGTATCCATTACATTCAAAGGCAAATAAGGCACCCAGCTTGTCAGACTATTCCTGTATTCTAAATAAAGAAATCATCTTCCCTAGGGCTTCTCCTAGAGTTCACGACACAACGTAACAAATCATATTATCAGTAATATCTTTATTTGATGGGACGCCTTGGGATTTAAGAGGCTGTTGTTTCTTAGTATGGGCTACACCAGCAAAACCAAGTGCAGGGACATGAACACGGGTGCTGCTGCTGCTGGTGGGACTGAAGGCCGGAACTCAGAGCACAGGAATTTGCCAGTGTGGCTGAGACCAGAGGTGGGTTTCAGGGTCCCCAGGCAGTCCTTCATAAAAATGGTTTCTTCACTTAGTAGCACATGAGAGGCAGTGAGGAAGAATATCTATTCCCCGTCACATAGCTAGGTAAGATGCTAAAATGAAAACCTTATCCTTCACTAACAATCTTATGGAAATAAGAACTGATGTTGAAAATCAGGGAACCATGGTGTTTGCTGCCTTAGGTTTCCAGTTGCTTGTCTCCTCTCCTGTCTCAGCCTCCCCTGGACCATGAAACACCTCGAGTAGAAGCTAGGCTTGTTCATTTTCCAGGGCCAGTGGACCTGGGTTCTCATTGTGGAGATATGGCGGGTGTCTATTAATCTATGCTACGTAGAGAACAGGAAGAGATTGTCAAAGACAAAGTAAAATAATAAAAAACTGCTGCTTCTTTAAAAAAAAAAAAAAACCTACCCTGATGTCACCTGGAAGGGTCAGCAACTGCCTTCACGCTATGGGGCCAAAAAGGAGCTCAGCAAGGGGCATTCTTTTCAGTAGCTTCTCTCAATGGAAGAAGCTGGCCACAACAGCCACAACCACAACAAAGCAGCTCTGGCCCACTGGCTGCTTTAACTAAACGTCATGCTGATACACGTGGATAATACCATAATTAATCTGAATACCATGCTCCTAAGTGCTACTATTGTCAGCTTTTAATCTTGTAGATTAAAACCCAATAATACTAAAGGTTTAAAATTTGGAATATTCACAATCCCACAAGCTTTTATGGAAAAGTTATCATGTAGCAGGCACTGTGCTACATGGAAGGAAGGAAAGGCACTATGCTTGTTTTCTTGATTGTTGGGGGGCGTGCAATGAAGAGAGAAAGGATGAACAGGGATGGCGTGAAGACTGGGGAGACGGCAGACAGAGACTGGGGACACAGGAAGGGACAGTTTGGGGGTAACGGCAATGAATTGTCTTCAGCCCCTATCATTAGCTAAACATTCCACTATGGGCCCAGATAGCTGAGGAAGAGAAGGTCTTTTTCAGAAAGTGGGTCATTTACAAATAGGACGGAAGCACAAATCACTCATGAGGAGTTTTGTGGGACCACGACAACTATGCAGAATCTAATGTGGATTGATCCACGGGGAAAGTGCATTCCAGGTTTCGTTAAAGAAGTGTATGGCTTTAAATACATTTAATAACAGAAATTTCCTGCCTCAATAAGCAACTAAAAATGGTTTGCAATTAACTTTGCAAAGCACTACAATTTACATTATAAGCACTTTGTTTGAATGTAAGTGGGTATTTTTAAAGTACTTGAAAGTTTTTTGAAAGAAGCATTTTAAAAAATAAGGCAGCCGATCTTATTTACATCACAAACTTGCATAGCAAGGCTTTTTCCTCAAGACGGCATGCAGCCACTTCTCCAATGTGTCAGCATCTTCCATGCAAATAGTGGCTCAGTACACGTCACTTGATCACAAAACAGGAGGTCCTAGAGTCTGGCTGGAGCCTTTGCAGCAGGGGCCCCACCCACAAGAAAGAAGTCAGGGGAAGCTCAGGATGTGGCGTCAAGGTTCATGAAGTTGCCGCAGAACAGCTGGGGAAAAGGAGAAGTGATCTACAGTTGAGAGAGGGGGCCGGTGTTTGCCATTCTCATTCAGGGCCGCGTGGACCCTCGTGGGAACAGAGGTGAGCAGCTGAGGAGTCTGACTTTGCCAGATGAAGGACTGCCGCTTGTTTGGCCGAGGAGGCGGATGCGACTTTCAGACGCCCGCCGCAAGGGCAATGTCACCCACCTGATGTGGCCCCACCCGGAACAAGGAACGGCCACCAAAATTACCATATCTGAGCAAACCGCAGCTTCACGACCCGCCCCGCCCCGCCCCCTCATCTGGCTCCATAGAAATGCTTTATCCCACCCCAAGACTTTTCTGGCCCCTCTCCCTACGGACCAGCGAACTTCGCCCTGGCTTTACTCTCATACCTGGCCTTGGTTTCTGTACCATATCTGCAACTTTACATTTGGTGCCAAAACCCAGGAGAAGCTTGAGTCCCCAACCTACCTCAACGAGCACTTCACTTCTTCAAACTTCGCCACCGGGCGGTAAGCTCTCCCCGGGCCTCCCGCCCTTCCCGGGGACCCCTGGCCCCCATCGCGGCCGCCTCAGGCATATCCCCCGTCATTTTTGACTCCGAGCCCGGCCCTAGTCCTCCACCGCTCGGTTGCCTCACTCTCTCTCTCCTCCCCCCACCCCCCCACTCCCCGTCCGCAACCGGTGTCACAGACTCAGGGACTTCTATCGTCTGTCTCCGTTTGCTGGGTGAAAGGAGCCATGGGAACAACTCACTCTAAATTCGATCCAAAAACCCCCTTGGGCTGTCTTCTCGCTAATTTTGACTGCCTGGGGTTTTCACAGGGCCTCAAACGAAATCGCCTCACCTTTCTCTCCACTGAGGCCTGGCCCCTTTACAAATTAGACAATCAGTCTCAATGGCCGCCCAACGGGACCTTCGACTTCCAAATTTTAACAGATCTGGACAACTTCTGCCAGAGAACTGGGAAATGGCCTGAAGTCCCATACATACGGGCCTTTTGGGATCTACGCTCTCGCCCCTCTCTTTGCTCCTTATGCTCCACAACCCCAGAACTCCTCAGCCACTTAGCGAAGAGGTCGACATCACCCCATCACCTCTCTCCGAACCCCCTAAGGCTCCGTCGCGTCTCCCTCTCTGCCCTACACCACCCCCACACCCTGGGCCCGATCCCCCCACCTCCATCCACACCTCCTTTACCACCGACCCCCCCACCCTCTCAGTCCCCTATCAGCCCCCCTACAGCTCCCAGCGCCTCACCTGTGGCCGCTCGAACCCGCTCCCAAACAACCCCAGAGCTTGACCTCGTCCGTCCCCTTAGGGAAGTCGCTGGAGCAGAAGGTGTAGTCCGAATCCCTCTTCCCTTCTCCCTCCAAGACTTATTCCAAATTGAAAAGCGCTTGGGGTCTTTTTCCACCAATCCGGCGGCCTATATCAAAGAATTTCGCTACCTCACGCAGGCGTATGACCTCACCTGGCATGACATTTTTGTCATCCAGGCTTCCACCCTCTCCGCTGAGGAACGAGACCGCATCCTGGCAGCAGCCCGAGCCCATGCTGACCAGGCCCATCTCACAGATCCTACCATGCCAGTGGGGGCCCTGGCCGTCCCGCAGCAGACCCTGGGTGGGACTACCAGGCAGGACTAGATGCAGAGGCGGGACTGCATGCTTCAGTGCCTTTTGGCGGGAATGCAGGCGGCCTCCAACAAGGTGCTTAACTTTGTTAAGCTGAGGGAAGTCTTACACGGTCCCCATGAAAACCCTGCGATCTTCCTCAACCGTCTCACTGAGGCGCTTACTCGATACACCCACCTTGACCCCACCTCCCACGCCGGAGCCAGAGTCCTCGCTATGCACTTTATTACCCAGTCAGCTCCAGACATCCGTAAAAAACTAAAAAAGGCAGAGGTGGGCCCTGAGACCCCAATACAAGATTTGTTGAAACTGGCATTTAAAGTTTTTAACACTCAAGAAGAGACGGCTGAAGCCCGTCGTCAGTCTCGCATGAAACAGAAGGTAGCGCTCCAAACCCAAGCTTTGGTGGGGGCCCTGAGGCTGACAGGCCCCGGATGCCGACAAGTGGGGGTCCCCATAAAGTTGACCCCGCCAGGGGCTTGCTTTAAATGCGGCAACGAGGGTCACTGGGCCCGCCAATGCCCCAACCCAGGGACCCCGACCAGACCCTGTCCAGCCTGCCGACAGATGGGGCAGTGGAAGTCAGACTGTCCTTCAGTCAGACGCTCACCGGCGCCTCCACGCGGAGGACCGACTGACCAGACAATCCCCTCACTTGGAACGCCTCGGGTTGGCGGACGACTGATGAAGCCCAGACTTGGGGACCCCCCTCACCCTCGTCGAGCCCAGGGTAACGCTCCAGGTAGCGGTAAGTCCATTTCTTTTCTGGTGGACACGGGGCCTACCTGTTCCATCCTGCCATCTCATTCGGGCCCTGCCTTCCCTTCACCTATCTCAGTAAAGGGATTGATGGCACCCCTCCACTTTCTTGCTCCTTTGACGGATTTCCCTTCTCTCACTCCTTTCTTATTCAGTCGAGTCCTGTTCCTCTCTTGGGACCCAATCTCCTCCAGAAATTGGGGGCCTCCATCTGTATCTGCCCCCTTCCCACTCAAACCACTCTTTTACTAATGCCTCTTCTCTCTCCAGAACCCAATATTCACATCCCTTCCCGACCCTGTTGACTATCTGTCTGGGACACCTCCAAACTGGTGTACGCCACCTCCCATCAGCCTCTCCATATTCGCCTTAAACAGGTTTTCCCTCTAGAGCCCAATTCCCCACATCAGAAACCCATAGACGGGGCCTCAAACCAACCATTACCCGCCTTTTAGAACAGCGACTCCTTATCTCAGCCAGCTCTCCCTGTAGTGCTCCCATTCTCGCTGTCTGCAGACCCTCCCGGGCCTACCGGTTGGTCCGGGACCTCTGCCTCATAAATGAGGTAGTAGTACCCCTACACCCCGGGCCCCGATCCTTACACCCTTCTGTCTCCTATTCCCCTTTCCGCCTCACACTTTACTGTTCTTGATCTCAAAGATGCCTTCTTTATGGTGCTTTCACACCCTGAGTCCTACTTCCTTTTGCCTTCACCTGGGAGGACCCCAATACCCACATCTCTGGTCAACTTACCTGGACAGCCCTACCCCAAGGATTCAGGGATAGCCCCCACATATTCGGACAGGCCCTCGCCAGCGACCTTATGTCTTATAACTTAGAGCCAAATACCCTCCTCCAGTGCGCGGATGACCTCTTACTCTGTAGCCCTTCTCTCCGATATTCTCAAAAGGGAACCGCCTCTCTCCTAAACTTTCTGGGCACACGGGGTACCGCGTCTCTCCATCTAAAGCTCAACTGTGCACTCCCACTGTCACCTACCTAGGAATCTCCTTAACGCCCACCTCCAAGGGGCAAGGTTATTTATCTGGTCTCTGAGGCACTCCAGATCTCCTGGAAACATCATATCCCTTACTGCCTACAATCCTCAGTTCCCAGGGGATGGTCTGACCTAGTGGTCTGTTTTGTCTATAACCAGACAGACCAGACCTGCCGTACTGAGTGAGTCCAAACGGCGGTTGCTCCTACTCCTATTGCAAAATCCATGTTACCGTAACGGACCCCCGGGGCATTTATCACCACCGATACCAACTCCCCACCCGCAGCAAGTCCACTTACTACCCAACTGTCCCTGACCCCGGGATGCCAGATGGGCTACAGGAGCTGAGGCCAAAGTATACAGGTGTGCCACCTCTCATTGCCCTTTGGGCTCCCTCAAAATTTTCTGAACATACACATGGGTTATCCCCGAAGTCCTTTCCTCCCTCGATTCCCAACCTGAGGCCATCCAGCACCAGGAAGAGGCCTTATTAACCAACCTACAGCCTCGCCCCCCTTCCAAAGAAGACCACCAGAGGGACCCCTTCTCTTGGCTCGCCTTAATTCACCGGGGGACCCAATTAGTCAGCGTCACTGGCATGACAAACCTTTCCAACTGCTTTATGTGTGCGGCCCTAAATCTCCCCCACTTTAAGTGCAGTTCCCTGCCCTTGCCCTTTAACTTCACTCCCTCAACATCCGCCCCCATGCCGCCACAAACTAACTTTCAAAACATTCCCCTACTCCAAAACCCCCAAAGTCTACAGTTTCCTGTCTGTTGTTCAACCACAGACCTGACCATCTGCAGTACCATCCTTACCAGCTTAGCTCCCCATTACGCACCTCCCGGTGGGTTCTTCTGGCACCCTCTCTAAAACACTCAGCTCAACTCACCTCCCGGTGGGTTCTTCGGCACCCTCTCTAAAACACTCAGCTCAACCCAAACCCTCTTGTGAGTTCCCGACTCTCTGCTTCCCCAACTCACTCTATATAGCCAAGCTGAATTTCTCCTCCTCTCCTCACCGCACCTGACCCCACCCAGTCCAAACAAGCAGCTTTTCTACCCATCTTGTCGGGATTTCCCTGGCTTCCTCTCTAATGGCCGCAGGGCTGGGTAGTGGGGCCCTTGTTCATTCCACCAGTACCTCTAAAGACCTCACTGAAAAACTCCAGCTAACAGCTGAGGCCTCAGCAGAGTCCCCGGCGCCCCCCAACACCAGATCACCTCGGCTGCCCAGGTTGCCCTTCAAAATCGCTGTGCCCTTGACCTCCTCACCGCAGATAAAACCTGCCTTTTCCTCCGGAAGAATGTTGCTACTACATCAACGAATCTGGGATGGTCAAAAACCAACATTAACACCTTAACAACACTCAAAGAGGACCTCCAACAGCGCCAACAACATGTCTCAGTGGTGGCACTCCACTCTCCTAACCTGGTTGGTACCAATTCTAGGACCCATCCTAATCCTGTGCTTTCTATTACTGTTGGCTCCTTGTACTCTAAACTTTCTCCAGGAATGGATCCTCGAAGTCTTCCGAGTCACGGTCAATCAGCTCTTACTACATCTCTGTACCCGCCTCCCGACTGAAATCCCGGCCACCGACGAACCCCCACATCGCCCCTCTCCAGCAGGAAGTAGCCAGATCTGAGTCCGGCACCCATCATACCAAAAAGGTCGGGATGTTTGGCCGTGGAGGCGGGTTCGACCTTCAGATGCCAGAACAACGAGGGCAATGTCACTGACCTGATGTGGCCCCACCCGGAACAAGGAACTGACAGTCCTCACACGGAACAAGGAACAGCCACCAAAATTACTGCATATGGGCAAGCCGCTGCTTCATGACACCCCCTGCTCATCCGGCCCCATAAAAATGCTTTATCCCATCCCTGGGTGCAACATCCCTGGCCCCTCTCTGTATGGAGCAGTGAACCTTGCCCAGGAGGGCTCCCAATAAAGGCTTTTTACTCCCTTACCTGGCCTCGGTTTCTGTACCACATCTGCAACTTTACACCGCTGAAGGATAAAGTCAATGCCCTGGCCCCAGTTTCATAAACAGAGTAGAAAGAAAAATTAATAACCCTTCCCTCTGGTTTTCAGGTTGTGGGAGTTCCAGAGCCTGGTTCAGAGGGAGCTACTAGGGGTGCAGGAAGGAGATGCCAGCCGGCCCCTCTCCCATCCCAACTGCCAGAGAGGTTGCCAGCCAGGACTCTGCTTCCATCCCCCGCAGCCAACCAAGGTCCTGGCATGCCAGCCAACATAGGAGCCATGGGTCTGGGGAGGTGGGTCTGGGGAAGGAGAAGACGGCACCAGAGCCAAGAAGGAGTCCAAAGCCACAAGAGAAAGGGGCCCAAATCCAGAAGAAAACAGCTCAGCTGCAAAAGGTAAAAAATGAACACCTAAGCAAATGAGGAGCTGATTTTCTGGGTCATCCTTTCTCGAGTTATTTTTGGGGAAGAACATTGGAAATGTGCACAGGCTCTGGCCAAGCCGCTTATGGATGCCTGACACAGAGAGGGCCCCCCCAGCTCAGGAAGCATGCTGAGTCCCCCAGGACACACTGCTGACGTGGAGGGAGGCACGGCTGCAGACCAGGAGAGAGACAAGGCTCTAGTTAGGAGCCTCTGCTGAGGACGGTGCCCTGTGCCCGGCTGGCCTGATCAGACTGATGAACACTGATGGGCTCCACGGCCCATCAGGAGGAATGTAGGACTGGTAAATAATGTAAACATTTAAAAAATGCTGATTTTTCTCATTCACAAAACTATTTCATTTCTGGTATGGTATTTCGTGTATATTATCTTCCGATCATATATGAAAGAGAGGTGCAGGGGAGAGTCAGGGGTAGAGACTGGGATAATGAGAAAGAGGGAGAGAGAACAAATCAATGAATGGATCATGGGGAACATTTTTGCCTCCTACTTTTTTCCCCACTCTTGTATTTCCCCATGTCATTAAATAAACTTTTTTTCCCATTAAAAAAAAATCAAGGTCTTAGAAATCAAGATTTTGGGGCATCTAGGTGATTCAGTCAATTGAGGGTCTGACTCTTGGTTTTGGCGCAGGTCATGATCTCGTGGTTCCTGAGTTCGAGCCTTGCATCGGGTTCCACACGGACAATGCAGAGCCTGCCTGGGATTCTTTCCCTCACTCTCTGCCCCTCCCCCATTTATACAGGTGTGTGCACACATGCTCTCTCTCTCTCTGAAAATAAACTTTAAAAAAAAATCAAGATTTTGATTGTAATGGCATTCGTGTATACAGGGCTCCCTCTGCCACGTTTGGAGACGGAAGCTGTGCAGAGTGTGGGTCCAGAGGAACCGGCTCCATTGGCCCTGTGTTCACAGGGATAATCCGTAGCTCACACGCTGGCCCACTGAGGAGGCACAACTCACTGTCCTGAGTCAACATTCTGACTGATGAGAGCCTGCCCAAGCAACTCCAGATCACACTCTCCTCTCCACTGGTTTTGACGCTTCTCTTGCCTTTTTGCCCCAGCCTCACCCCTAGCTCGCCTAGATGCCCTTCTCAGAGTTCTGTGCACCTCTGCATCAGCCACTGCTCCCTTTATTGGGAAACACCACCCTGGAATTACAAGCATTAATATTAGGAGGGACTGATCTTATCCTTGAGGTCAGAGTTAGGAACAAAGTGGGACTAAAATCTGGGTCTGGCTCCCTGGCCAGTGTGCTTCTGATCATAACCATGGCTAATGAGAAGGAACGGACAGGTAAATCTCAAAATCAGGGTAAGGGATGGGTGGGGGAGAGGGAAGGAGAGAATAAATACCCGCTTGGCATCACAGTAGCGAAGTCCAAATGCATGAAACTGAGGGAAGAAAGTTGGCCTGACCCCGATGATCTGGGTGTAGAGCTCTGCAGGCCGGGACATGGCTGGTGTGCCAGACAGTAGGATCACCCTCTTGGCAACCTAGAAAACAAACAGTCAGAGGGGCTGAGAGTGCACAGTGGAGCACATGGGAAATATCCCAAATGCCCACTGGGACAGGAGCTGGGTGCCCCAGGAACAGCAAATTGCCCTGGAATGTAGCAGAAGCAGCTCTCCCTCCCCGGGCACTCTGACTGCTGGCAGTTTTCCAGTTTACTCCTCAGAACCCAGGGAGATCTAGATTCCTAAGACGCTGCAGGCTGGGCCACACCCAGGAGCTCCAAGCAAAAGTGCCGTGGCCAGGGAAGAGGAACACACAAGTCCCGCAAGCCTCGCGGTGTGACCCACATGAGCAGCTGGATGCCACCTCCTGGGCTGCCTCTGGCACAGCGCTGCTCCCCCCCCTGCCCCCCAGCCGTATCAGGACCTAGCACATTATCCTGAATTCCACCTTTTCTGTCTCCCTCACTAGATTGCAAGCGTCTTAAGATCAGGGCTGTGTCCACCTTTATCTTCTGTCGCACAGTACCCGGCACAAAGCAAGCGATCTATAAATACTCACTGCATGCTGAAAAATATTCAGCTAACCAGTGTCCAAGGGAGGTCAGAGGAAGCTCAAAGAATCCAGGATTAAAAGTGGAAGTTGGGGAGAGAGCAGTAAGTCTGACCTTTTTCCAGAGGGGCTCTCTGATCTCTGACACCCAAGTTGAACTTCTGACCAGATAATGACACTGAGGACAGGAGGAAGGGCCAGGAGTGGCCTGTGAGTAAGCCTCTAACTGATTTTCTCTGGAGGAAAAAAAGGCAGTCTCTAACTCAGCGACACAACGCCTTGAGCCAAGAACCCTGATTTAGCTTATTTTGCAGTTAAAAAGGACTTTAAAAAGTGGGACCCAGATCCATTGACCCTAAACTCAGCCCACGTCTGCGGCAACCTGCTCAGTAGTGGAGAGGACAGAAATAAATGGTCTATTCCAATGATGAACTGCAAGTTCCCCACAACCCTGACACCAACCTGACCCCAAGGAGTTCAGATGGAAATGTTGCACCTCCTATGAAGACGGGAGGGGGGGGAGAAGAGAAAAGGAGACACTCCCCACTGTATTAGAGCAGGGAGTGGCCCAAATAAGGGGAGGTAAAACCCATTTCGGCTCCGGGAAGGAAGCCTACCACGGAGCTCAGTTGTCTAGAAACCCCGTGTTATCCCGGAGTTAGCGACAGGAGTGGAAGGCATGCGGTAAGTCACCCAGGAGAGGAAATTAGGTTTTCAAATGGATATGCCGCCTCATAAAAATAAATAAATAAAGGTGCAACAGAGGGAAGAAAAACATTTCTTTATAAATATACAATATATACAACTCTCGAGAAGAACTTTTGCTCTCCCAGCAGCTGCCAATACCTAAATTCCATTATGACAGGAGAGCTATCAATTTCTCCAGCTATAATTTTCCACAGTTCAATTACCCAGCCTTCTAATTTCCTGCACGGTTTCATGCAGACTCATTAAAATAACAATGAGCTTCTTGAATGACGTCTGTAGCACTGTTTGCCTTGGCTCAAGACCATTTCAACGAAACAGGGAAAATGAGAAGTCTTATCAATAAGAGAAAATCAGCCTATCATCCCAAACCTGTTCCCCACGTCGGCACTGCTATTGCCTGGGGATGGAGCCTGGGCAGAGACAGCTCACAAATCAGGTGACGGAAAATGACCCCTGGACGGTGTTAATTCAGAGCCCGTTCTCCCACACCCGCTCTGACGAGGGCTGATGAAACCGCTGAAAATGGACGTTTGTGGGTGTTGAAAGAGCAGAGGCAGCATTATGGAGAAGAAAAAAGACCAGTTTTGAAAAGAAGCCAGAACAGTGTCTTATCTGCTCTGGAATGATTTGGCCAGCTCCCTGCTCAGCCCCAACGCGGCGGGACTGCCATTGCTGCCACCCAGTAATCCTGCCCAGCTGTACATGATTTATAGGTCGCCCTCCACCTCTGAGAACTTCCAATTTAAGAAAATATAAATGTATAAAATTACAAACTCAACACTAAGCTGAACACTTTACAGTTAACCCCTCTGGCTAAGCATAGAAAGCGGCATCCAAGAAATCCGCATTGGAGCCTAAGAAGATACTTTCTATGTGGTGTTCGGGAGGGATCATGTGAGTCAGAGGCAGATGCTGTTGGGGGGTGGGGGGCAGATGACCTTCAAGGGCAGGTTTAGTTTCCTCACGGGCAAGGTCATCAGTCAGCCCTGTGCAACAGGTTGCTGGCGGGACAAGTTGATATATGTAATTTGCCAAGGAGAACGCAATCCGACTCGAAGTATATAACCTACACACAGGTTTCTTTTTTCACATAGATTTTTAAATATAAACCAAGAGAATGTTCTGTTGCAAAGAGAAGAACCAAAATTGTAAGTTTGTATAACACACACCCTGAGCATTCTTCCTCACTTTCCATCGTTACGTCTTTTTTCCCCCCCAATTGAGCCAATAACTTGCTTTACTGAATTATTCTGACCGGTTATAAGATACTTCACCAAAACTCTAGACCGGGAAAAAAGTCACGCTTCCCAAAGCCCAAAGTTCTTGCCCAGTGTTTTCCTGATGGTACTCTAAATAAAGCTCGGGCCATAGGTGGAGTCCCCTGGGATTTAGAAGTACAATGTGAGAAGGATGGTGACATCCGAAAGCAGGTCAAGCCCACACCACCTGAGTGCCCTGTTACACACGAGCTCTGTGTCATGGACACTAGAGCTAGGCCGTCAGGAGTATAGAAGTCATTATAGAATCTTCCAAAATAGGAGAGAGGCAAACACAGTTTGGGGACACAGTACACAGATCAAGAACAAATGCAGGATCACAGTCACTGCCCAAGAAACAACCAAAGAGTCAACATCTGTAGTTAAATCTAAATCCTGAGAACAAGAAGGAAATCCCAATCTTTAGGAGAACTCCAGTGGCTGGAATCTGGGCAGAAGATGGAGGTTCTGTTCGTCTGCCTGCTCTCCATCACACGTAAGACCAAACCAAGACAAACAGCACAGTTACGCCCCTGTTGACCAGAGGCCACCCCAGGGATCAGCAGAAGCCCGCCTACCACTTAGTTATGCCTCGTAAATGACCCGAGTCTCTGGTTGGGTCAGCACATTTCATATAAAATGGCTTCCTTCTAGGTTCTAGCCTTTTCCCCAAAACAGACACAGCTCCAGTCACAAGTCCGAATGCCACTGCCAACACTAACCTGATCTGCATCACAGGCACAGAGCTTTCAAGCCAGATGAGCGTCACTGCTCTGATACTAATAAAATCCTGATGCTGTGGAAAAGGCAACTTGTTCTGAGGTAAGAACAGAAAGAAGGAAGAACATGACTATAGCACTGCTAGTTCAAAACTACCAAAATGTATGAGAAAACATAAAATAGTATACTTAAAGCTAATTGAAGTTATGTTGTTTTGACCTTCAAGGCATGCATGGGTATAGGTATTACTAACGTAACACATATGCTCAAATTAAATACTAAGTATGATTTTTTCCCTCTGGAAAAAATAGTCTATTTTACCTTTAGTATTAGATTCCAATAATTTCATTTCGGATTCTGTGCTAAAATTGAGAGCATTCATATCAGAACAGCAGAACCACAAGGGACTCCTCCTGCAGGCTTGTCAAATAGGACAGCAGACCCTCCAACAGACACAACTCTCCCTTTGGGCTGAGAGGGGCGAAGAGCCATCTCTTGTCGATGCGGAGGGACTGGGTTTTCTACCACCTGCTTGTATATCGTATGAAAAGATGGCCACTGCAGTACTCTATGTAATGGCCAAAGCCTGGCCACAACCCCATCAAAAGGGAACAGATGGTATGTATTATGGTAGAGTAATACAACACAATATTATTTGTAAGAATGAGTTCACGTCATCTGAAATGAGGGGGGATGGTTTCCAAGATAGTCTATTATGAAAAAAAAGGTAGGCGCAAAAGAGTGATTGTAGAACACTCTAAGGAGGGAGGAAAGAAACCCAGATGCACAGACTCACTGGGCACAGACTACATTTTAGAAGTTAATGGGAGAACCTGGTAACTTAGGCTACCTTTGTAGACAGAGATCAAGGGGTCAGGGGCCCAGAGGTGGGACAGAATTATTTTTCACTGTACACCCTTTTGAACATATTGTCTATTTAAACTCATTCAATGAGAATGGAAAAAGAAAAGGCTCATACACTTGAGGCCACTACTCTCATTTTACCTAACCAATCAACAGAGACGTAAAAGGGGCTCTATTCCTACGAAAAGAAAAACAAGTATTTATTAGGAAAGCATGGTGGGGATTCTGAGGGCTTGTTTCCTCTACTGAAATAACCCAACACTGGTTTGACGGTAAGAAGCACTATAAATCAAACATACCTCGCTGCCCCAAAGCAAGAGACTGACAACAACGGGGCCCAAAACTTGTGGAGAAGATCGTGTGATTCGGGCCAAGTGGGAATAAAGACAGTCACGCCTGGCCACGTGGAACTTCAGAGGCATCTATCAAAAAGTGAAATTCTGACCCAGCAATCTGGCGTGTAGGAATCCATCAGATAGGGATGAAATATGCAGCTGCAAATACGTGGGTGATCTCAGTTGCAGAATTACTTATAATAGTAGAACAACATCCAACACCCAGGGTTAAATTATAGGACGCGTCCACACACTACGATGCTCTACAGCCACTAAGAATGATGATCCCATCCTCCAACTGCCACGTTAGGAAAATAACCAAGCTGTCACTGGCGGTCTTCTCGGACGGAAGTCATAAAGGGGGTCTGAATTTTGTTCTTCATAGCTTCCGGTCTTGACTACTTTCACACATGGATATATAAAAACAGAACTACCTCTCTTTAGTAGCCCAAACAGTGCTGTGGGAGAGGAAAGATGTCACACTTCCCAAGATTGTAGTTTCCTACAACCTCAACCACACGTGCCCTGTGTGTGCCCACTGTCACCATGTACAAAACCCGCACTTCCAGGGCGTGGTCTGGCCTGGCCATCTCACAGAGTGTATGATGTAACCTAAGCACGCACATTTGATGAACCTGTCTTGAAATATTAATCATCAGAATATAGTTCTAGGAGATGCAGCAGTTAGAGAAACAATTGGGGGTACCAAATTAGGCCCTTACGTGGCTTTTCAAGGGCATATTTTACTTCTCCAATTCTCCCCTTATTCCAAGAATATTTAGATTCATCTCCTTGGAGTACCTACATTAGTGGTTCTCAACAGAGATGGGGAGCAGTGATTTGCTCCCCCTCCCCCCCCCAAGAGCACGCTTAGCAATATCTGGAGACAATTTTGGTTGTCATCCAGGGGTGGGGGGGGGTACTACTGACAATTAGTGGACAGAGGCCAGGGAGGGTGCTAAGCTTCCTACAGCGCACAGGACAGCTCTGTAGAACACAGAACAATCCAGCCCACAGTGTCCACGGTGCCAAGGCCGAGAAACTCTGGCCTAGATGAAAACACGGCAGAGGGATGAAAGGTGTGAGGCAGAATGCCTCAGCCTCGCCTCCACTCAATCCGGCCAACGGTCCAGACCCCTGTGAACTCAGCGTTATGCACGCGAGTGGCTTTAGGACACTTACATAAACAACAGGCTATGTTCGTGGGTCCTGTCTTAAAGTGTTAACGCATCCCAGTTCTATAGCAAGAGCAGAGTAATCTGTGCTAGGTAACTGCTAAAACATTTGTCTTAAATATATCAATTCGTAATGTACCCACCATATTAAAGATAGAAATGCTGCTTTAAAAGGTCTGGCTCAGAAGCATGTGTTTTGGAAACAAGGATGCAGTGCCTGGCCAGGCAATGGTTGGTCACAGGCTCCCCTACTACACCTTTAATGATCTACCCTCGATACTGTGCTGTTTCTTTCCCTAAACAATCAAGGGTACACATTTAACTTTAGGTATGGCTATAATACTGGAACCACAGTATGAAGATCTGTTAACATTTTTCAAAAAAGAACATATTGAAGCCTCCCCAAAGAAACATCACCACTCTGGGAAGCCCATTTCATTTAAGTATGTCCATAAATATTTAGAGGTAACATGAGCATAAGATCAGGATTTTTAAGGAAAGGACTTTTATTAGTTTTGGAGCATATGACATAATCCTGTTTTGGAAGGTATATCATATTACTCGTTATTTCTAAAGCAAATGAAAGCAAACAAAAAGTGCAGGCACAACACCAAGGCGCTTTGATATAGTATAAGACTACATAAACCAAAGTAGATTCTCCCAAAGTCATCTGTGGGGGATTTCTACCTGCTTAGGAGAGAAAAAGCTACTTTCCTAATTGTAGTATTGCTCCCCAACAGTAAGAAGAGCTCCCCACAAAAAGAAGGAAGGGAACTTGGGGGCCTCCCCACTTTCCGGGGTCAGGAGAGCCGGGACACAAACCACAGCCATGGGAGCGTGGGCCAGGCCAAACGTGGAGCTCATGCTGCATGTCGGAACAGATTACTTCCAGATAAAGACTTGAAGTGCTACTATATCCACACCCTCGCCTTCTCTGAAGCCACGGCTTGACTAGCCAAAGCACTCAGGCTCCAGTTTAGACCACCACAGAAAGGGGTGCACATGGCTGCCCCTCTCTCTAGCAAAAAAGGTTTAGGGTGAGCCCAGGAAAGGGCACCAGCTTAGGTGGCCTGACTCAGATTCACCAGTGCCTCCTGCTGACCCCTGATGGCCCGGTTCCAAGTCCGTATGACTCCTCTCCCTCAGTTCCTAGCACCATGAGAGCTGGGCCCCCACCAGTGGCTTAGAAGACAGGCAGCTTCTCCTGAGCTGCTGAGAGGACATGATGCTGGCGGCTCCCCTCTGCCTTGTCCAGGAGCCTGATGAGGACCTAAAATGCAGTCCCTATCCAGCCCATGACCTTCAATAGGCCTTCATCTTTGAGAGTCAGAGGCGACTGCACCAGCCACCAGCTCCTTAGCAGGATGCCAGGAAGAAGACCAAGTCTGACACTGAAGCCCTACACAGTGATAGCCTCAGTCAATGCTAAGTCATGTCCATGATGCATAGCCCCTGGCCTTGGACCTATAGCCCCTGCTCTCCTTGGACCCCCTGCCCACCTGGGCAAAATGGAGTGGGACCTCAGTGCTGGGTGGGGCCCAGCTCCAAGTCTACTCTCAGCAGGACTCACCTTGAGGATGGGCATAGCTGCGCGACAGCGGGCTGTCTTCACGTTCTTGAGGAAGTGAGATTCATCCTGAAAAGAAACAGCCACATCCTGAGCGGAGGATGCCTCCCTTGGCAGTTTCCTTTTCAAGGAGACAGCTATGGGCCCAGGTAAGGATCCAGGTTCTGGCTCGGCTTCCCCGCATTACTCTGGGCAAGTAGCTTCATCTCCCGGGGACAGTGTTCTGACTATAAAGTGGGCTGAGTGACTCCCTTGCCAGATCGTCCACGCGGGGTGCGCCGAACAAAGTGTCAGAAGGTAGCTTGCCTCACGTGTGCTTGGTGCTACAGCAAGGTGCGCCCACTGTGTGCCCTGTCCTGCTGCAAGGTGCTAGGGCCTGGCTCCTGCCCCCTGGGGCTCCCTGGACAGGGAAAGGACCTCAAAAGCACAGCAGAGGAGAGTGTAATTAAGGTGAACCCACAAATGTCATAGGATCTGCTCCTAGAAAGCTGGGCTGTAATACTCGTACTGTCGAATGATGAGTTTATAGAGAGAAATAGCAGAAGGTACAGACGACGGGGAAGGAAAAGACCCGTTACACCAGTGGGCTAGCAGGTACCACTGCTCTAACCACAAGGAATGGCTTCTCTCTGAACTCCCTTCTAAGCAGTGTGACATCTTAGAGCTGACACTTTATTCCTTCTTATAACATTTCTCTGAAATCAGATGACAGGGCTCCTAAATAACTGAAGACAAACCAATGCTGCTGGTAAGCGGCTTGCCAAAAATCACATGGCAGGCTAAGTGTCGAGCCAGAAACAAAAAAAACATGAATTCCAAAGCCAGATGGAGTCCAGCTTTGATCAATAACGCTCCAGCTTTGATCAATGACGCCCCATCTTGCTGGCTTCTCGCCTGTGGGCAAATCATGTAACCACTCTCACTGTCAGTTCCATTAGTGGTGGAATGGAGAGAATGTCTGCCTTAGGGGCCACCAGGAAGATCAGTGGTTACATGCAAAGTACCTGACACCGGGTAACACTCAAAAAATGAAGGCATTATTCTTCCTACACATGTTAGAACCACTTTCTTACACTGTACACAAAAATAAGATCAAAATGGCTGAAGGACCTGAATGTGAGACAGGAAACCATCAAAACCCTCGAGGAGAAAGTAGGGAAAAACCTCCTAGACCTCCACCGCAGCAATCTCCTACTTGACACATCCTACACATGTTAGAACCATCACCGTCATCCTGGGATACTTCTTTTAATGTTTTCATTTTATGGGTATGCTACCATTTTTTTCAAAGCCACACCTGATTCTGTACCAGACCAGAAATGACTCCCTCATTGCCCTCACAGCTGTGGGAAGATATAAACCTTTGGGGTACCTGGGGGGTTCAGTGGGTTAGGCATCCAACTCTTGATTTCGACTCTGGTCATGATCTCACGATTTGTGAGATCGAGCCCCATGACAGGCTCTGTGCTGGCAGCATGAAGCCTGCTTGGGATTCTCTCTCCCCTTCTCTGTCTGTCCCTCCCCTGCTCACTCTCTTGCTCTCAAAATAAGTAAATAAACTTAAAAAAAAAAAGATATAACCATTGAAGTTTGCTAGGCTGAGAACATAGTATGGTTCTCACGTCCAAATCATGACAATAGATCCCTGAGGTCAGCAACTAGGCCTTCTTCCCTTCTCTGAGCTCCCACAATACACACATCTATGAAAGCACTAGAATGGATTCTAATGATGTGTGTGTCTGTCTGTCCTACGGGACTGCTCTCTTGGGAGACAGGGCTGACTTTCCTCCCTCCACATCCTCAGCGCGTAGCACCGGGCTAGGCGTGGAGCTGGTGCTCGGCTCTCGGCTGAGCTCACGGATGGACAGGCCTCCCGCGACAGCCAGCCCTGTGCTGAATTTCTGGGCCTCCTAAAAACTCACTCCTTTCTCCCCTTCTAGATGAGATAGGCACTACACATTTTGAGCATCAAGATTTTGGAAGCCACTGTCAGAGAGTTCGATGTTTAGGAGAAGGAAAATACCACGGGCTTTACTAATTTACACGTGTCAATAAAGAAGAACCTTTCATATCATCCGGAGGCCCTGGGTGTCCCTGTGTTACCAGGTGGAAAAACAAGCGTGAGCATCCACTGAAAAGCATCCACTGCGGTCTTCGGCCCACAGTAGTGAGTGGTTACCTGGATGGGGGATGGGGGCTGCACACCTTTTCACAATCTTTAGCTGTGAGCCACGTGAATACACGGGTTCTGACAGGTGGCCAGGACCAGGTCTCTCCAGACTTTCCTTACGGAGTATGTGAGGGACATAAACAAGGAAAGCCAGTGACTGAAAGATGTGCTGTCACGTGCGTGAGCAGAACTTGAGTAAAACAACAACAAACCTGACGAAAAAGTGTGGGTGGCACTCGAACAACACAGGGATGAGGGGCACTGACCACCACCCCTGCCTCGTGAGGTCAAACGTCGTGTTTACTTTGGACTCCCCCAAACCTTTACTCATCCGGAAGCCTTACAGATAACATGCACAATTAGCATGTACTTTGTATGTTACAGGATTATACGATGTATTCTCACAACAGAGTAATCTAGAGAAAAAGTACTAAGAAACTCGTAAGGAAGAGAGAACGTTTACAGTACTGGACGGTATTTACTCCAAGAAAGTGCCGTAAGTGGGTCCACACATTCAAACCCATGTACTTCAAGGGTCAGCTGTACTTTTTGAGGTGGGGGGGGAGTGTCTTTATAGTGGCTGGAAACAACCTTATTCACTGTTTGGACTGTGTGCCTGAGCCACTCGGACAAGGGGGCACCACATGAAGGCCCATGCCCCTGTCGTCCACGACCTCGTGTCGGGTAGATGGGCTGCCAACCCCCAGCTCAGGCCTAGTAAATGACACTTTCCAAAGAGCGGCACAGGGGATTCTAATATGTATCTAGGGTTGAGGACTGCTATTTGAGATGAGTACAATGTCAGTTTCCCACAAAATAAAGACAGTGATTTCTAGTCTCTTAGAAACAGAGGGAGACTCCCAGAGAGCATAGGCATCAAAGTTCTTGGAGCTTTTAAGAGAAAGTTCCCCTAGAGACCAAGTATTTAAAGTCTTTGCCAAGTCACTTACGATGATGACAACTTTAAAAGGGGTTTTTAGCTGTTTTTCTAACTTGCTCAGAAGGTCGAAGCTGACAATGTTGACCAAGCCAGCTGTCAGGCGGTCCTTGCCCGTCACCACGACATTGATGCAGTCTGGGCTCAGAGACGGCAGCCACCGGAGGAAAGCCTGAGGATGAGAAGAGAGAATGGAGCCTGGGAGACGCGGCGGCAGCTGCTAGCTGAGGCCCCAGCCGACCCACCCACAGAACCCCTCAGTGGACAATGTCAATGCTCCCCGAGGAACCAACTCAGCGCCTTTCTCTGCACACCCGTCTGCATCTGCTGGCGCCCTTGGGCCCGTGAGCAGCAATCACCTCTGCTGCTCTCTTGCATCCACTCCTTCACTTCCTACTAACGGGACACTGCCGTCCTTTGTGTGCACGTATTGTTAGCAGTCACTGTGCAGTCTGCCGATTTCACCTTCCAGTCTCTGACTAGACAGCAAGTTTCTGCAGGGAAAGAATGTGACTCCTTCTCCGAGGAACTTTATTTATAAAGGAGGTTTTAGCAGATGCTGGATATACCAAAGGCACCAATAATGACAAAAACACTTATCCCCTGCTCTTTCCAGAAATCTTCCCACCTCTAGCCAAAGCCACTGCCTGGAACCGATGGAAGGTCCCCAGGAGCCTCCGTGTCAGCGGCTGGTGTCTGGGAGCGCCCCTGGCATCCCAGGGCTGACACTACTGTGATGTCGAGTGCTGGTTCTTTCCCCACGTGTGGCTCTGCTCACAACCACGTGACCGCCTGACGCTTTCAGCATTTCTGAGGGTGCTGTAGGAATCTAACATGCACCAAATAAGTATGTGCTGGATTGTAAGTTTCTAGAGGCAGAGGCAGAACTCAGGTTACAAGGACAGGTGTACAAAATAAGGTATTGTTTTGATGCAGGTTTTTAAAGTTTTGCTTTCTCTTCAGTTGGAAGGGCGAGTCTGTGCCTCTGGGTGGTGAGCGGCTGTAGGCAGCGTCACCTCTTCCCCACAGGTGGCTCACAGTAGGGGGTAGGAGTGCTGAGTCAGAAGCCAGTCTGCTGCGGCAGCGGTGGCCTTCGAGGAAGCTGACAGCTGCCATGAGTAGCAGAGAGGTGAGGAAAGCTACTGATGATCAAGTAGCTCTTCCTTCTCCCCCAGGCCTGTTGATTTGGGTGTTTACTCCTTCCCTGGAGCCACTCTGATCCATAGATTTGTGGAGGACAAGCTCATCGCGGACTGACAACACGACATTCGTGTCGGCCTCTTCAGCCCTGATGGCACCTGCCTGACAGCATACATCCTGCCCACACCACGCTCTGCAGGGTGCCAACACCCTGACCTCAGGAGACGCACCTTCAAGGTCCTATAACGCTCCCCCCGTCACCAGTGAGCACGCTGCTTCACCTCACTGAGACTCGGTTTTGTCATCTGCAAATGAGGTTAACATCTACTGCATGCACTGCACAGGGCTGCCTCGGGAATAGGAGGTAACCGTTCTGAATGTAAGGCTGGTGCAGGTGAAAGGGGTTACTGGCAGGGGCACAAGACGGACTCAGGAAGACTGAGGCAACGAGTCTATGTCTGAGCTCACAGCTCCTTGGCTTTCTTCCGAAATAACCTGATTCTAAATCAGAAACTCTCCCTTCCCTTCCTCCTTCAGCTGAGACGGGATCTTTAAAGCCCCCCGGGCCCTGTCCCCAAACCGTTACTTGGTTGCTGTAACACCAAGGGCACTTCCTTGTTAGAATCCACACAAAGGGAACTGACCTGCTCCCACGTGAAGCGCACAGAAGACGGCACCACCACCAGGAGCGGCCACTCCTTCTGGTAAAAGGCCGCGATACAGATGGCTTGGATGGTCTTCCCCAGGCCCATGTCATCAGCGAGCAGCAGGCGGCCTCTTTTCGCGATGGCAAAACTGAAAGCGGACGAGAGGACAGTGGCATGGCACGTTCGTCAGGGGCACTAACTAACCACGTAACAGGACATACACGGCTGGTGTGGGCCACTGCCCGAGGGAACACGGGCCCTGCTGGCTAGAGACCTGCTCCCTGGACAGGGAAGGCGGGAGCCAATCAGGGACAGCATAATCACATAGTAACAATGACAGTGAAGAGTCAAAATAGGGAAAATGTGAAACGGTAGGCAAAAGGCAGGGAGGGGCTCTAGAGGATATGGGCATCATGGAAGCCAAGGAGGAAACTTTCCAGGGCAGGCAGCCCCTCAACCCAGTGCAGGCAAGCCCTGGGGGAGTGGACAGAGGGACCCCGGGAACCTGCCCCCAAAGAGGGGTAGGAGGGGTGCCCTCGTTCCCGTGAGAGGTCTGCCCAGAAGGGAACGGAAGACATGATGGCATCGAAATTAGGCTTTCTCAAGGTCAGAGAGGACATTTACGCACAGGGCAAAGGGAAGGAGCCGGCAGAGACAGGGCACTGGAGGAGGGCACGGGCCTCAGGGAGGGGTGTCTACCGGAGCAGCAGCCTCAGCATCGCGTCAACCACCGGCCGGGGGCCCCTCCGCCCTCCCAAGTGACAGCCCCGGCTGATTCCATGTGCACCAGGGTGCGTTCTAGTCTCCGGGGGCCCGAATGGCCTGGGGAGGTGCCCCGGTTCCACCGCTTCACAGCTGGGGACCCTCACGCCAGTTATCCAATCTCCTCGTGCCTCAGCCGTGAGACGGGCACGAAAGGACCTGCTCCCAGGACCACTGTCAGGCTTCGACAGGGCTAATGTCTAAAGCACTTAAAACGGTGCCTGGCACCGTTCATCCCAAGTGCTGAGGACGCGTTTCTCTTCTACCTGCGATTCCACAAAAAGGGAAAAATAATCAAGATGAACAGAAGAAAAATGACTTGCTTGACTCACAAGATGAATCACTGAAAAGCAAAATGGATCCCAAGTGCCAGATGTCTGGTCTCCTGCTCCAAACAGCAGCCCTCTTTCCTGTGAATTCCTGGAAAACTGATCGTTTGCTCAGATACCTGATGATGAGCCCGCCAACTAGCTCTTTTTCTTTCCTTCTCACACCGCCAAGGCAGAGCGCAGCCCCTGTGGGCAGCATCGGGTACAGCTGCCAAGGGGCCTTTGGAGCTGCTGGAAAGTAGCATTTCTGCCCTTGGGAAGCCAGCGCTCAGCAAAGGCGGAAGAGCGAGCAGCGCACATGCAGGGAGTGAGCTGGGGGGACTGCTCGTGCCATGTCACAGCACCGTCCTCATCTCCCAGGGGCCGTAGCAGACTGACGGGGGGGTGGCATGTCCCTTCCTGTGCCCCTAGGCCATGGCCACCACACACCTTCAGTGACAAGGAAGGGAGCCTGGCGGACTGCCACTGCATGTGGCCAACAGACCCAGCCTCTCTCTGCTTGGCACGCTGGCTTCAGAGAAATCTCCTAGGCAGTTTCCGGGATCAACATGCCACACGGATGGGGGGAGGCAAGTGTGAAAGGATTCATTTTCTCCCTTTTTGATTTACACAATGGACGGCCAGGGCAGACTGGGGCATTGAGCAACAAACCACAGAGGGCCTGGTGCCGCAGCCGTGACAGAAGCGCGGTCTAATGTTAAACATGCTGCAACATCGTCACAAAACACACGTGTCCACCCCAAGCCCGCTCGTGGAAGCTGTGTGGCCTTGGGCAGATGACTTGCTGGGTCTCAACTCCCTCATCTGTTAAAAGGGACCATTTAGATTTAGAGGAAGCAGATACGTATCTAGGAGACTTTGCGCCACACATTCTTAAATGTTTTCGCTGTAATTCTCACAAAACAACACGGAACCAACACCCCTTTTTCCTCAACCCCAAACTCCTCCTCTTCAGATAATAAAAGTTAAAGTCTGGATTTAACTGGGGAGTTCTGAAGAAAGGCTGCAAGTGCCATTAGCCATTTCGGAGCCATAGTGAAAAGGATTAAAGCTGCTGCCCAGGCTCTGGTTCAGGCGCGTCCACACAGAGCCCCTCGGTGGTGACGGGGTTAAGTGGCCGTGCCGGCAGGTACCACGTGGGCCCCAGGCCCCAGATCTCCAATGGAGCCAAGAAGAACTGGGATACTGAAGACAGATGCCGCCCAGGGGTGGGGGCGGGCCGGCTCTCAAGCAATATGGAGCCGTGCGGAGAGTGTTACCCGTGACAGATGGAACTGGAGGGAAAAACGAGGGAAAGGGTGTGAGCAGAGCTGGGACCACGGGAATGCAGGGAGGCGGGACTGAGCGCAAACCACAGACCAAAATCCCCTCGGAGACAGTGGCCACGCTTGTACCAAAGCTTCACGAGCGGACTGCCTGTGGACAGGCTCTCTGTCTGCCAGGCCCATGACAATCTGCTCTCTTCCCCTGCACGGGGCCACATCCCCAACCACACCACCGAATGACAGACGTGGCTCCTACTGGATGGCCATCAGGACTGCCATTTTCCTCTCTGTGACCTCCAGTCTTTTCACTAGAAGGCAAGTTCAAACCTGTCATTCGGTTCCTCCCCAGCAGCTCTGGATCACAGGACAGGTCATTTTTTTTTTCCCTCGCCTATAATAAGAACACCCTGACTTTCTTTTGGAAAACCACCGCCTCCCACTCAGTCCAAGTAACTGGGGTGGGGCAGGCCCTACCAGCTGGCTCCAGGGACGGGCCCGTCATCCCTTCTCACCAACAAGACTCCCCAGCCCCCAGGTCACAGTGACGGGTCCTGGCATTGGCACCGCATTTCAGGCCCTTCAGCGTGAGGCCCACCAAGAAAGAGATGCTTCTGCTGGGTTGCTGAGCTGATGGGTGCAGACCAGAAGCGCCTGGCAGCCCTGGCCGCCACACCTGACGAGCACCTGGCTGAGAACAAAGAAAACTGAGGAGAAAGCCGAGCCGAGAGTGAGACAGGGAGTTCTGATGCACTCTTTGGAGACCCTTGGTTTTCTGCTACCCGCACTGAGGAATCTCTTTCCTCGCTGGGAGTCTGCACACCTGCAATCCAGAGTCCTGATTAACTCAGAATTTGCAATCAAAGGTTTAATCAGGCTTCACTGACACACCTGGCTGTTTATGGCCTAGCTGCTTCTAATGTCCATGGAAGATGAGTGTTCCTAAAAGAAGGAGCATCTGAACCCAGTTTGTACCGAGTGATGCAGTCCAAGCAAGAGGAAGACAGAGAACCTACTTGACTCCCGCTCTCTGGAAGGGCAGCAGACTGGACACGAGCTTGGGGTCCACTCCAGAAAGGTCTGCCTCAGGGATGGCTGGTGGGACACAGGCAGACGTCTTCTCCAGCTGCGAAGCGAACGCCAGGGTGAGTGTCTTGGGCAGAGGATCCAGCTGAACTTGGGGAAGCTGGCGCACAAGCGCAACTGAAAAGGAGCACAGAGGGGTGTGAATTGAAGGGCTAATGCCTGCAAGAGCGAAGGACAGGGAGGGAGCTTCGAGATACAGAGCTCAGTGGCTGGAGTTCTGGTGCATGCTGTCTTCTCAAAAATGTAACTGGAGAGAAAACCGAGGGCTGACAGTCACACCCTGAGGAAGGACATGAGCCCGGAGAACTGGTTTTCCCTCTATCCCTTAGTTTCTGCGAATATGAAGGACGTCACTAATGCCACATTGATTTTCTATGCTACAAGGGCACGCGGAACAATGGCAAATGTTTCTGTGACTGAGTCTTTTTTTTTAACCTAAAGTAATTTAAAGCAATTCTTAGTATTCCCACTCAAATAAGGGCCCATATTCTTAAAAATCAGCCCAGAAAGACCGATGAAAAAGCAAGAGGTAGAATGAGTAAAGCTCGCCATTTCCATTCTCTTCCTGTTTTTTTTTTTTTAGGTTTATTTACTTATCTAGAGAGAGAAAGCACAAGAGCAGGGAGGGGCAGAGGGGGAGAGAGAGGGGAGGGGAGAGAAAGAAAGAGAGAGAGAGAGAGAGAGAAAGAGAGAGAGAGAGAGAGAGAGAGAAAGAGAATTCCAAGCAGGCTCTGCTTTGTCAGGACAGAGTCTGACTCGGGGCTCAAACTCACAAACTGTGAGATCATGACCTGAGCCAAAATCGAGAGTGGGATGCTCAACTGACTGAGCCACCCAGGCGCCCCTCTTCATGGTTTATTTGGGTTTTGATGTTTGAGAAATTGAGAACTCTAAGTTTCCTGCTGTTGATAGGCAAGGAAGCACTGTGCTCTGCACAGAGAAGCTGTTAGTGTTTCTAAGAAAGATCAAGAGGAGAGTAGGGCTATTTATAAACAACAATAATAGCAATGACAAAGGGCAGAGTCCACCAAGTTATAAAACTACAAATGGCCCTGCACACTTGCGACCCTTTCTGTAAGAGAGAACACCGCTCTCCCCTTGAGAGAGGGGAGTTTTACAGCAGTGATGTCAATGGTGAAGTGGCTAAGTCCCCTGGTCCAGAGGCAACCCGAGAGCACCCTGCCTCTCCTCTAAAGCAGGCTGGCGAGCTTAGACCTGTGGGTCAAACCAGCCTACTGTCTGCTTCTGTAGATGAAGTGTGACTGGAACGCAGCCATGCCACCTTGTTCAAGGACTCGCCATGGCAGCCTGCTTGCCACGATGGCAGAATGGAGTAGATGGGAGACCACGTGGCCCCCAAAGTCTGAAATACTTACTATCTGGCCCTTCACAGTAAAAGTGTACAAGGTCCTGCTAAGCTCAGAGTCTAAACTGTTCCTAAGAGTGATCATTACTCTGACTCTTTCCACTGAAGCCTGTGTTTAGGGGTCTTTACTTTTCCTTCTAGCTGTGCTGTTTCCAGACCAGATAACCAACGGGGAGATCTCTCCTTCTAGTCAGAGCTATCACCCCAAGCAGGGGGAAGGTCCTTTATTTAATAGAGAAACAGGCAAAGAATAAACCAGGGATACAAACAAATCAGATCATTCTGGGGGTGGGAGAGACAAGTTAAAACCCAAAGATGATGTACTGAGACATCGCTGCTGGTAGAATTATCATCAATCTGCTCATTGCAGCCTGTTGTCCTATAGGCTGTGGCTTTTGAGATGTCCTTCCTTCTTATCATTGTCCTTTGAAAAGGTCTAATTAGGGGAGTGACTCCTGTTTGCAGATCTTCTGTTGCTCTTTATCCTTGACCTTCTCATGGGCAACCTGCGAATCACAGTAACCCGCCAAGGGGCTAACTGTCTTCAGGAACTGGGTAAAGGGAACCAAACAAGAAACTGGGCATATTTCATTTCTACCCAATATCACTTAAAACTCTAAGGTGGTTGGTTCTGAATGCCACATGGCCATGACTTTTCTTAATATCACCGCACGGCTCTCCAAGCCTTTTGCCGCACCATCAAAGGGCGACCGTGGCAAATACTGATCTCAATATGGAGGACGGGGCCATCTGCTGCCACCTTCAACGGCTTTGTATTCTCAATACATTTAAGCCCGTTTCCATTTCTCACTAAATGTACGTACCAGTTACTTCTGGAAAACAGTGCATTAACAGAATCACCACGATAAGAAATTAGGTAAGGTTGGCAGCTTTAAGATAAAAGGGACTTCCCGTCCTGATGGAGAAATACATTTTATGCCTCCAGATTAAATCTGCACATGCTGATTTGTGCACACTTCAGGAGACTGAGCACTCCATGTGCTTTCAGAAACCATTTTTATTCTAATCCTGGTGATCGCCAGCACGCAACTACCTGATGAAAGCTACGAAAGGGCTGACGACCCGGCTGGTGTGAAATGTGGTGCTTTGTAAGCATGATGTTCTTCCAGCCATTCAGGAGGAAAAAAGCAACCTCCAGGCTGTCTCCCACCAGCAACTGCCTCCACGATCCTACGCTGCCAGTTCAGCCAAGTGGGTGTGTTTCTGAGAAAGCCCTGCAATTCACTCATGTCCTTTCCAGGTGCTGGAAGATGACAGGAATGTGCTGTCTGGCTTCATGAGTCATCTAGAAATCCTTTCTGTAAAATCGCTCTTTGGCAGAATGCTACGGAGCCACACAGCAGAGAGATGTTAATGTTTTCAAATAGCAGCTGACAAGACAAGATCGGTGAGGGGGATGCAGAACCCTTCTGGACTGTGACAGCCCGAGGAAAACAAAAGGCCTCATGCCAATTTCACTGTGGGCGAAAGGCCTCGAGTCACTTAGGAAAGAGGGAGAAGGAAAGCTCGTAGATTCACCTCATCTGGAGAAAATAATCGTTGCCATACCATCAATAAGGATTCATGCACTCGGAAGGTCTCACTGTCATTTCTTAATGAGTTTCCTATGCACATGCCCGGTAGCTCAAGGTCAGGAATCTAACTTCACACACAAGGAACGAGGGCTACATTCCCAAATGGGTCCCACTACAACCTCGAGATCACCAGCCTGGTCTGATTTCTGTCACTGGCTTGGTTGTAAGCCTACAAAGCTGCCAGTGAGAAAAACAGCTGCTTCCTCCTCTCTCTGGGTCCAAGCTTTTTGCCATCTATGAAACATACAGAATCGGTCTTACCTTCCACCAGTCGCTGTAATGACAAGAGAGCACACAGAGCAGCAATCTGAGTGCTGACACTAGAATTCTTACAATCTGTGGAATTATTAACATCAAATGCTAAATTTCATGTGTGGCCAGTATGTGCATTTTTCTGAGTGAAGAATCCATCGTTTTCCGCAGGTATTTCCAAGAGTCTACGGCCCACACAAGATTTGGAACCATTATATAACGTTATAGGAGTCACGAGACGCTGTTTTTCATTACATTCCTTGGCTAACCATACATACCCTGCTTCATGCTGGCCCATAAAAATCAAAGCCTTGCTAGCTAACACAATGATATGCCTTTCTGCAGCTGAAAACCAAACACTCATGCCTGCCGCTCGTCAAAACTCCAGCTTTGGCCAAACAGTTCACTCGGAATCACGAGTTGCAGACCGCAGCAGCCACGGGGCCTCGGCTGGACGTCGCGCATCCTCAGTGTCTCAGCCAGGGTCTGCTGGTGCCAAATAAGGACCCCGCCATAAGTCACACTTAACCTCGGGCTTGCTGCAAGTTCTTCCACAAGGGATCAAAAACACTGCTATTTAGTTACTGTCAGAACGACAGAAACAGAGTGAAGAGCCTCTTTTCACTGAAAGAACAGAGGGGACCCAGAATGTTCGATTATCTACCCAATGTCACCTCGTAAGTCACCTGAGGAGGAGACGGAGGGAAGAAACCCAGCTTCTCCCTCGTGCTGAAAGCCCTGGCCTGGGGGGCAAGATGGCCAATGACTGGAGCTCCCCACTCGCTCATGTCTCTCCTGGCCTGACTGGGACCAGCACTGGCTCAGAAGCCCACCAAGTCCTCAGGGGGCAAAGCAGCAGGAACCTTCGTGGCGCCAGCCACAGAGCCACTGCAGTGTGTACAGCTTGGAAGACAGGTGACAGACGGCATTCTGGGATGGGCTGAGCTATGCCCATGTCCCTCTTTCTCAGGCACAATAGAATTTACTGCCCCGCCCACGCAGTGCACAGAGCAGAAAATGGTAAGCCCCATGGCTTCTCCTTCTTATACTGATACCTGTACACATATCCCTTCCCTTAGTCAGTCTCCAAGGTCTTACTAAGTGCTACGTGCCCTGTATTACAAAGCCCGTAGCCACCTAGAGCCTCCGACCTTCAATGATCATCTGGTTCTTGTAGCACACCAAGGGAATCTACAGTGGCTCCCATTTATGCTAAGCAAAGCCAGCTCAAGTCTGATCCCCAAAGTCTGCATCTAACACTTCTATGAGGGGTGGGAAGTTGCACGGGCCTCAGGAACTTGACTACATGGCCGCAGTCAGCTAGAAATGGAGGCCCTGCGTTGCCCGAGCTAGCTACCGTAAAGCCACCATCTCAGCAGACGGGGTGTGGCTGCCAGGGGCCCATCTTGACCTTCACATGTCCTAGGCACAAGCAGGTGAAGTTACCACAGGCAGGGGTGGGGATGGGGTTAGGGGGAATGCTCTTTAAAAGTACGTTCAATTTAAGGCAGATAATTAAAGCATAACAGCAGCATCATATGAAACAAGCAAGGTAGGCATCTCACTTAGTTTATTGTGCTCTTCCAGGAGAAAGTTCCACTTCCTGGTCTTGATATCTGCAATGACAAGAAACACACAATGTGATACCCTGCCCTCCTGCTACGTCATTACACTTACTTGTTCATCCCCTGGTTTCATAAATCTCCAGGAAGCCAGGATGATGTGGCTGGTCCTGTGCCCGGCACTGGGGACACAGATTGAGAGCACCTGCCTTCGTGCCTCCCACAGAATTCAGGCAGGAAAGACAAACTGACCGTGGCAACAGTACTGCCTTGTTAAGGGGGTGATAGAGCGTCCTATGGGGACCCAGGACTGGGGCTGGCCTGGCAGGTCAGAGAGGCCCTGAATTTCCAAGACGGGGACGATAATGGTCGCTTGCACCTGTCCCGGGCTTACTCTGAGCCAGGCATGGAACCACGAGATTCCCATGCTCCTCACGACCTGGTAAACTGGGTACTGGGGTCACAGTGGTCAAGCAGCCTATGTTCAAATTCCAGTTCTGCTGCTTCTAGCTGTGTGACCTTGGGCAAATTATGTAACTCCTCTGGGCCTGTTTCCGCACCTGAAAACCGAGGACACTACAGCGCCTAACTCACAGGGTTCTCAGGAGGATGACATGAGATTTAAGCATTAAATGCTTATGAAGCTGGGCCTGGCGAACAATAAGCACTCAAAACAAAGCTAGCAACTACAAATCATTACTAGCAACTATAAATTATTATTACTGCTGTTATGGGTAGGACGCCATCTGCTGTAGTAGAGGGCAGCAGACACCCCACACGGTACTGACTGACAAGCGTGAGCATCTCAACCCACCGCTGGCTAAGTTCTTAGAGAGGCTTCCCTCCCGAGCTACCTTCTGAGAAAATCATGAAAGTTTCATCTAGATAAATGTCTTCTGGACCACAGACCTGACTCTTCTCTGGATTACAACCACCAAGAAAGCAAGGGGGCTAGGGAACAAGCCACATGAACATAGTAAGTTGGTTTCTGGAAAAAAAAAAAAGCAAGGAGGCCCCCGTGTAATCTGACAGATCAAAGGCAGACTGGCTACTTCCGCCCGTGGGAATAGGGCAGGACACTCTTCCTGACAACAGCCTGACCCTCACAGGGGCGGAACAGCAGATGAGAAAGTCTGTGAGTAGCACTTATGAGAAAAAAAATCCAATCATGGTTTCTAGACTTCTGAATGTGGGCAGGACCAGGTGCCAATACTGTAGCTGCTCACATTTCCAGAACAGCAGACCTTGTCTGTTTGGTGTGTGATTTCAAAGGTCACACTTGTGGAATACACATAAGCCTTCTGTACTGGCCTCCTGAGGGCAGGCTACTCCAAACTGAAGTCGAAAATCCAAGGGGGCCCAGGAGGCAAAGAACGCTGGCCCTTGGGTGAGTGGCTCGTCTCAGGCCTCGCGCCAGACCCCGGCACATCGCACCCAAACCCTACTCAGCAGGCTATGCTTGTGGGTTAAAACTCGATCCATCTAAGGAAGAAAACAGTAATAGCTGACATCCCCCTTCCCCTGATGAGAGCTCACTGAGCAAGTAATTCTACGGAGGCTGCTTCTGTAACACTGCCTGAATGTGAGGTCTCCAAGGCACAAGGGTTCAAGGGTTTGCTTTCCACTCACCTAAGGAAAAGACTAAAACCATTTCGAGGATGGGAAATATCGATCCCGAGCAGCCACATAAAAGCCCAAGCTGAGGATGAAACCCAGCAGTTCAGAATTCTCAAACTAACTTCTGCCCCTTATTCTCCCGGGACACCTTTGAAGAGCCTCACAAAACATAAAGCACAGCCGCTCTGCACTGGCCAGCAGATTTCAATTCTGGCTGATGATTAGACTTTTACAAATACCAATGCCCAGGCGCCATGTCGCCACAATTAAATCAGTATCTCTGGGGGGGAACCCGGCCTCAGAGTTTACTCTGGGAGCGGGGCCTGTCAATCTGTTCCACCTAGCCCTCCAGGTGGCTTGGACACACGCTCAAGTTGGACAACCGCTGACTCAGTCTACCCAAGGACATTTGTCTTTATGGCATATGCCTGTTTTTCAAGCTCTCTTAGGGACAGAAATCATTTCTGAATATTCAGATAGAGAAAAATAACCTGCTCTGAGAACATGGACCACTATGCATCCTGGGAATCAGGTGGAGGCCAATTACTTGCCGTAAATTCTGGAATCCATCTGCTTAAACAGTGCGATCAGATGTTCAGAGTAGCCGATGTCTGCCTCGAAGCGGGCCCGGGAGACGAGCGTGCATCGCCCTTTGACGAAGGTGAGGGAGGGAGCTGGGGGCAGGCAGGCCTGGACCACACCACCAGCGGAGGGTGACTCCCTGCTGTCCTCGGTCCCCTCCAGAGGCTGCAGGGTGACAGAGGGGAGGCACTGGACCTCTTTCACTGTGGAAGAAAAGGACATATGTGACAAGGTGGATGACTTTCACAGGGCCCTGGGGTGCTCGGGCAGGCAAAGGACGAGGGCAGAGGTGGGATGAGAGAAAAAGCATGGTTAGGTTAGGAAGGCCTGCGGGCACGCTTCCCCTGGGGCCGTGGGAATTCCACGACTACTGAATGTGACTTCTGCTCCTAAGTGTTCAAGATACAAACCGCACCACTCAGAAACGAACGGGGGGAAGACGGATCTCACCGAGATATGCGAACTTATGAGAGAATTTCTGTGGCTGTGTCACAGAAGCCGCTGAGGTGAACACCCAGAAGTCACCCCCCTCACCCCCAGGTCACTGCTCTGCTACTGCTTGGGGGACCAGGGAAAGAGACACAGAACCATCAGTCCAAAACTGCAGTTTCAAGCCTTATTTTATCTGTTACGGATGCATTTTATAGATTAACAGATTGGACTATATAAAACTAAACTGTCAAAAAAAACCCAAATGGAATTGCAAGGCAAAACTACCAAATAAAGATTTTTGCAAGATATATGGGTAGAGCTTGCTAACAAACTCGAAAGAGGGGAGAGATAACTAACATCTGGAGAAATGTTTGAGTTCACATATAATCAGAAATAAAAAGCCATTTTTATTCATCAAATTTGCAAGATTAAAAAAACAAAAACAAAAAACACAGGTGCCTGGGTGGCTCAGAAAGTTGAGCATCCAACTCTTAATTTTGGCTCAGGTCATGATCTCTCAATTTCTGGGTTCAAGCCCTGCCTCTGGCTCTGTGCTGTTTGGGATTCTCTCTCCCTCTCTCTCTCTCTGCCCCTCCCCAGCTCTTCCTCTCTCTCTCAAAATAAATAAACTTAAAAAAACAAACAGATATCTGCCTGCTGGTTGGGAATAAAACTTTTGGAAAACAATTTGGTCTTATCTAACAAGTCCTAAGCACTGATCATCATGATTCCACTTCCAGGAATCTGTCCAAACTGACAACTGAAAATACAGACATTAATGGATAAAGGTATTCCTTACAGCTTTAACACTGGAAAAACCGAGAGCAGATACAAGTGAAATAAAAAGGAAATGATTTAAGCAACTTGTCACACATTTATGCCATGGACTGTTATGTAGCCATTGTTTTTAGTAAGAAATTTTGGAAAAGACAAAGATATAAAAAACCAATATTAAGTTTAACTGTATGAAATCATTTCTTTAGAGGTCAGAGTGGTCCAGGAAGGGACTCCTGTCTCTTCATAGCTCAGAACTGGCAGTTAACATTCACCATTAATATAAAGATGCTTCTGCTGGAATGCTAAGTAAAAATGGCAAAATTGTATTACAAATATAAAGTGTGTATGTTTTAACACGTAGAAAAAGGCTGGAAGGAACAGAACCGGACGTTAATAGTGGTTAACTGAGTGGGTAGATTATGGAGGAATAGTTGTTCTTCTCTGCCCGATGATGTACTTTCTATACGTTCTATGATGCAGATGCAGTAGGTTAAAAAGGCAAAATCCACAGGTTCGCCTAAAGCAGGTTGGCAGCAAGACCGGCAGTCTTTACACATGACACTGACGAAAAGCATAAGCTACTATGAAGACACATCATAAGCCTATCTGAAAAATAAAGAGCAAGGACAGATGGCGGCTGCCCTCGTGCTGAGCACAGCCTCACACAGAGCTGTTGAGTCACCATGCTGTATGCCCGAAACTAACGTAACATTGTGTGTCAACTGTACTGTACTTCAACAGAGAGAAAAAAGAGCAAGGATAAACACACAAGTCCACAGTCACTGCATGAGTGTTCACAGCGTATCTCGGCAGACAGCAGGTCAATCATGCAAAACACTGGTGAGGACGCAGAGGAGCGAAGGGATTCATAATCAGTAAAATTCACCTAAAAGCAATATGGAGAATTTTGTCCCCAACAACCAGTTTCTTTTTGAAGCTTATATATTTATTTTGAGAGACAGAGAGAGCAGGACAGGGGCAGAGAGAGAGAGGAAGAGAGAAAATCCCAAGCAGGCTCCTCACTGTCAGCACAGAGCCCGATGTGGGGCTGGATCCCACAAACTGCGAGATCATGACCTGAGCCGAAGCCGGACGCTCAATCGATAGGGCCACCCAGGTGCATTACAAAAAGCAACCATATCACACAGAAAACTGAAATGAATGTGCAAAAGCAGAAGTCATCCAAGTCACCATGCATTGTGGGAACAGGAGTAAAAAGACAGCAAAACAAAACCAGGACAGTGGAACTCATTGGTCTAAATTGAGCAAACATGAGAAAACCAGGTGCTGAAACCTGCAATCTTAACCCAGAGGACCGGCTCTCCCCCTCCCAACACCTAACATGTGGGTTAAGATAATAGGAAAAGTGAGCCCTCCCCCCAAAACGTCCCCTGCAGCTACCAAAGGGACACCACCTGAGGCCATACATTTAAAGAGGGGGACTCCAGAGAGAGACACACACAGGAAACTCTGCAGGGGGCTGTCTCATCGCACCTCCCACCCAGAAACTACTGGTGGTTCCAGACAATTCTACCGCACGCCCCCGACCTGCAGAGAAGTGACCTCGACCTGCCCCACCTTTTCCCTATTTGAGCTGGGTGGGCAAAGAAGGAGCAAAGAAATGGCTGAGGAAAGAGAGGAGGAAAATGGGAGACTGGAACCTCCAGGGCTGACGCGTTGGCAGAGATATAGGTTCCGGGCACCAAGGTGATGAAAACCCTGGTGTAAGAGCTGATACAATCTGAGAAGACAGTGAGGCGTCTGGGGGCTCTGACAACCGGCCACCCTGGGCTAACGGTGCCTGTGGGCCTATGCTCTCAGTTAACTAGCTGAGCGGTGCTGTGACAATGGGTGCTGGTGGCCCAGCTGTTACCCTCGGGGCAGCCCCTCTGCCTGTCCTAGCGGAAGCCAGCTCTCAGCGGGCACAGGCGCTCTGAAGTCACACTGCGCAGGTCTGAGTCCCAGCTGTGCAGCTCATTGGCTGTGTGCACCTATTTTAGGTCCTTATCATCTCTGGGTCTCAGTTTTCCCAGATATGTCTAAAATGGTTGTTATGAGAAATAAAAAGACATGGCGTATACAGGCATACCTTGTTTCACTGCTCCGTGCTTTACTGAACCTTGCAAACATCGTTTTTACAAGCTGAAGGTTTGCAGCAACCCTGCACCAAGCAAAGCTGTCAGAGCCATTTTTCCAACAGCCATTTGCTCACTCCCTCTTTGTCACGTTTTGGGAATTCTTGCAATATTTCAACCTTTTTCATTACTATTATATTTGTTACAGGGATTTGTGGTCGTGATTACAACTTGCTGCAAGCTTGGGGGATAATTACCATTTTTTAGGTAATTTTTTACCTAAAAAGTAGTTTTTTAAGTTTATTTATTTATCTTGAGAGAGAGTGCACAAGCCGGGGAAGGGAGGGAGTGAGAGGATCCCATGCAGGCTCCACACTGCCAGCACAGAACCCTTCATGGGGCTTGATCTCACTAACTGTGAGATCATGACCAGAGCCGAGATCAGAAGTCAGATGCTCAACTGACAGAGCCACCCAGGCACCCCAGCAATAAAGTATTTTTCAATTAAGGTTTTTTACATGTTTTTAGACATGCCACTACATACTCAACAGACTACCGTAAGGTGAAAATATAACTTTTATGTGCACTGGGAAACCAAAACATTCACCTGAGTCACTTTATTGTGATATTTGCTTTACTGCGGCAGTCTGGAACCAAACCTGTGAAACCTCTGAGGTATGCCTGTGTAGGAAACTTAGAACAACATGGCATGTAACAGCTTCTTTAAATGCTAGCTTTTGAAAGATGGGGACTTTCACCCAAGACTGGTCCTTAGTGAGAAGGCAGAAGAGCACTGGAAGAGTGTCCTAAATGCCACGTGAACCCAGAGCTGGACCACCTCTGCGGCTCTGGGGGCTGTTTAGTACCAGTCTCTCCCTGCATGCCAGGCAATGACACGCCTACTCACTCAGGGTGCTGTAGTCACTCATGTTGAAGTTCCACGTCTTGGTGGCAGGATCTGAAAGGAAACAGAAGTACTTAGTTTGCTCACAAGGAGGCTGCTGACTGTCAGTTATAAGTTGTACTCAGACATTCAGTAAGAGCTTGCTTAAGGAATGAATGAGTGCAGAGTTCAAAACAGTGGAGTGACAGCCCCCAGCAATGTACAAAATCCCTGTGGAGGACCAACCGCAAATACAGACGAGACCAGCGTTTCTACTCTATGTAGAGGAACTCAGGTCAGGCCCTGGGACGTTATGGCCTCACCTAAGAGGGAGCAAGTCAGAGGCAGGACTAGAATCCAAGTTCTCCGAGACCCAGTAGGGTCAGGCAGAGCACAGGGAGAAGGAGCGTGCTCTCTGGGCAGACACAGGGCTCTGCCCTTCCAGAAGAACCAAGGGCAGTGTGCGGCATTAATGAGCTGGTTCTATTGTCTTTAAAGTGGAAATAACATTTACCTACTGCAAAAAATGGTTGTTACGCTTACGTGCTACAGCACAAATAAAGAACCCGGCAGGGGACCTGGCCTATTCAAGAATATTCATCCATTCTCCATACGGCTTGGTAGCAGCCCCCAAGTTTGGCAGCTGTTTGGAGGAACGTCTATTATGAAACGAAACATGAGTGAAAACAAAAATTTTTAACAACTAGACGGACAGAATGTGCCCATGCGCTCTCTTCATATTTATGAGAACCTGTCGTATTAAGAGAGACTCTAAAAATACAAGAAAAACATTGGAAGAACAAGACCGAAGACTCATTACCGTAATTTCTGCTGGGCAGACTCTTGAAGACTGCAATGAGCTGTGCATTATACCCGATCTTCACCTGGAAACGCTCCCCGTTCCTTATGCACGTTCCTGTCTGCGTGCTTGCTGCTTTGTGGAGGGAGGCCCCTGGTGCCCTTGGGAGCCTTCCTTCTGCCCCGGGAGTCACGCTCCCTGAACCACAGAGGCTGTCAGAAATGTTCTGCCCCGAAGTGGAGGGCCCCGCTGCCTTGGCGTCTAATCCAGGGTCCCCGTGTGGCTGTCCAAAGGAAGAAGCTGGTGTCTTCTGGAAACCCCTTGCTTTGGCCAAAGGCTCATGAGTTGTGTTAGCAAAGAGTGTGGATTTGGTCTCGTGGGAAGCCTGAGGATGAGCCTGACCTAACTGATAACACAGCAGCTGCTGGGTGTGGACCTCTGGAGGACTTTGTGCCAAGGGAGGAGAGACCGTGGTGGCAGTCATTTGAGTTGGTGGGCCATGGCTCAGGCAGGCTGTGGGCACATCTTGCATCTTCCCGCTCCCCTTTGCCTGCTGTGGAGTGCCTAGGTGAAAATGGTGGGGATTTGGGGGTCTTGGGTCACCGGTGGATGAACTGCTAAGATTCTGCTGCTTGAGAAGAACACCATGGCTCGCTGGCTTAGGAGGCTCCCTGGGGAGACTGGGGGGCAGGCCCTGCTTGGACTGGGAAGAGTTGGTGGCAATGGTGGAGCCGGAACCCGTGCTCTGATGCTGTTCTGCTAATAATTTCTCAGCTCTACGGGCCAGGGCCTTTTGTCGATTCTCTTCAATTTTTTTCCTCTGCTGCTCTGTGAGAGGCAAGGACATTTTAACAGGGAAATGCTTATGCAGGGACGTCACTCATCAATCAGAAACTTGGCAGAAGCTGAGGAAGGAAACACAATATTGAAATAAGCATCACATATATTTATTTGCCATGCTCCTACCTTGATTTTCACAAGCTTTTGTCCCAGGAAATACACAAGAGACACAATCAATTAAACACACACACACACACACACACACACACACACGGGGAGTAGGTAGCATACACTAAAACAAAGACCCTGACAAAAAAGCATTGCCCCTCACCCCCAGCCAATATGAGTTATCAGATCCCAAGGAAGTTATGCAGTGCAACCTACATCTATCAGATAATGAGAAGGGTGGTAATTGATCATGACCAGAGTGCAAGTTAACCGACTGAGCCACCCGGGCACCCTTAGAGAAGGGTGGTAATTGAAACCAGAGGTGATCATGGATTAGACTGACATAGACCAAAACACCCGCATACCATGGTGTGACACTTGCTAACACAGACTCTGGCCAACCTGGAAGAAATAAAGGAAAGTAACATTAGCCTCACATAGACTGCATACTAAATTCATCCCTCTAACTCAATCTTGTCATCGTTCCTGGCAAACCAATCTGCAACTGGCCAGGTGAAAGTCACAAAGCAGTTGGTCCTAGTGCCTGCCCTCCAAAATGCAACTTAGAGCAACTATGACTCTTTTGGAAAAGTCAGAACAACAACAACAAAAAGTAATGCACGCTCATTGTACAAATTTAGATGCTAAAAAAGGTGTACAGAAAAGAATAAAATGAGTCTGTAATCTCACTACCCATCAATAAGCACTGTTTGTAGTTTAGAGTGGTTTAGAGTGATTTTTTTCTATTCCCACACAGATACATGTCACATATTCAAGAGAAACATTTATGTATTACAAAAAAGGATCATTACATACATTGTTTGGTATCCTGATTTTTTTTTCCAATTTATTTACTGGGACTTTTTCTATGAACAGTACAACCTTTTGCAATATTCTAGAACCAAGGAGCTGGACACCAATTTCTCTTGCGTGGTTCTGACTAGACCTCCACCCATGAATGTTTACAACGATGACATGGGAACGGAGTCCAGCCGCACTGTTCAGCCTCTGAGAGGGTTTACAGCTTTCCTTGCTGCTCAGACTCCCTTTGGGCAGAACTCCGCAAAATATGGGGTTTCCTTGGCACCCCCGCCCCCGAGACTTTTCACCTCCTCTAACGACCAGCAGTCAGGAAAGACATGGCAAAGGCTGTGACCAGGTCAGAGCTGAAGCCCTCAGGCTTCCTGGGTAACACGCTCCTAACTTTCCACCCAGGGCTCTCCTGCACCCCCAAGCTATCCAGGCCCAAGGCCGGGTGCGCTGCCTTCACTAGCCAGGGGAGGCGAGTCCAGAGAAATCCCACTAATCAGCCCACAAATCCAGAAACCATCCCCGCCCCCCCAACACCAACATCCCGCTGCCTCTCTGCTAGGCCCCCCTGCTACCCCCATATTCTGCGGGCGCGCCTCCAGCCCGCCGGGCAATAACAGCGCCACGCCCCACTCCCACCCCTATTATCTCCACTTGGATCCACCCTTCCCCGTGGCCCACTCCCTCTCCCAGGCTGGCATTTGGTCTAGTCCGCCTTCTCACCCGTAGAGGCACTGGACGCGAGCCACGTTTAAGGTCTCCCCGAACCCAGGGGCTTCTCCACATCCCTCCCGAGCTATATTACCCTTCTGGGTGGTCGGTTAAGAGCGGGTATTCCAGCACCGCCAGTTTGCCCCGCTTATTGCCGCGCTTGGGCCTGGAGGGGGAGGGGTCCGGTCACAGCGGAACTTCGCTTCCCAGGGGGCAACGCGACCGCAGTTACGCTTCACAAAGTGGGAGTGATGAGCCAGGTGATTGGACCGGTTCCGCAAGGTCTTCCGGGACCTGTAGTTTGGGCCACGAGCCTGGTGGGAATTAGATGATATGATACGCAACGACGTGGGCGGGGCGGGACTGGAGTGCTGCAGCCTGGGAGTTGTAGTCCTCCGTTCCCGCAAAGGTTTAGCCAAATACCAGGTCTTGAAGTTTCCAAAACCAGAAGTTTCCAAAGCCAGACTCTTGCGGTCTCAGCTGTCTCCAGGGTCATCCCAGACAGCGGGATGACTTGGTAGCTCTTAATAAAAAGTATCTCATGGAGCATCCATTCTAGGTATCGATAACCTCGCAATTTAAGCGCCCCGTCTTTGTCCCAACTGCTATCTGACCCTCAAGGCCTAAGGAAAATTGGTCATCATTATTGTCTTCATCGGCTGTTGTGCTGAGCATTTAATGTGAGTTATCTAATTTAATCTTCACGATATTATGGAACATGTGTTATTTGTAGCCCTATTCTATAGATGGGAAAACTGAGCCAGCTGTGCACTTTTTCAGGGCTTTGTTAGGCTGTTTTTGATCCTGATTCCAAAGTCCCGTTCTTCAGGGAAAATTTCTAAACTGACACTGTCAGTTTACCCTATTTCTGAGCATCAGTACCCCTTTCCTTACACAGTTCACTCAGTTATTACATATTGGTGGTAAATATAATATTGATCAGTATACACAAAGGTTTCTATCCTGTTTTCAGACATGGCTCACTTAAAACCAAAGGGGTAGATCTCTACTGAAGGAGTTGAAAAAAATGGCCAAGATACAATGTTAAGGAAAACAAAGCACGGCAATGTGTATAGATTAATCCATTAAAAAGGGAGGAAAAAGGAAGGAAAAAACCCTTACCTAAAAATGCATGTAAACTCATTTTAAAAGGTCTGGAAAGGAAACCCAAAAACTCACCAAACTGGCCAGGACCAGAGTAGGATGGGACACACTCTTCTTTTTAATCTATATGGATTTTCTTATAATAATACTATAGAGTTATGTGACTTTTGAAACATAAAATCAATTTTGAAACATGTAAGTCATTTTAACTGACAGACATTGGCCTGTCTTAGCCAACTTCAGAGACATTTAGGACTAGAAAGCATTGAAATCTCACTCTACCTCTTTTGTGGCCACACAAGCACAGCGACTGTGCCTCCATTTTCTCCTCTGCAAAGTTAAGATAGAAAACAGTACCACCTTGCTAAATGTCCTTGTGGTGAGGCTCAAAGCAAGACCAGAGAAGTGCTTAGTGAACTGTGAAGTCCCAGAACTGATGCCAGGTGGGTGTTGATATTATTTGAGGTAAATCTTCTTGGTCTTTCATTTCTCTTCACCCATCAAGAACTTTCTACTTTAGAGATGAACAGAAATTAATGAACACCTTTACCTGCTCTCCCTGTCCCCCAACAGAGTCCATTAATTTGCTAAAAAAAAAAACAAAAAAAAACAAACAAACAAAAAAAAAAACAGTTGGGTGCTCCGTTTTTCACCCATATCTGCCCCCTATTTATGTAACAGCGACTTCACTCTGTTGTGCCCGGTCACATAAAACCTGTAAAACTGCATGTTGACCTTTGATACATACTAGGAGGGTGTGTGGACCAGTGCAATTCAGATCCTAGATTTCCTGTAGATTTGTGGATCTTAGCCCCCAAAGTCCCAACCAGGTGGGTCTGGAATTGGATTAGAAGTTGCAATTACCTTTCTAGCTCTCACTTGCTAAAATTCTAAGAATGGGACATTAAAAATAAGAATTCACTAAAAAAATCATCTTCAGCAAGTAATATAGTCAGATGCCGCATAATATTCACATCTGTTTTGCCAGCAGTGTTATTTGTTGTTATTCACGGTATGAAAGGCTTTTCCCCCCTATACTTCTGAAGTTCTTGAGACATCTTATAGTGAAAGTTCGTTCATTAAAAGGTTTAGAGCCTGAAGGAGAGCACATGAGCCAAGGGATGGAGGGAGGAGAGAAGATACCTATGACAGTTGAGCTCCAATTGAACTCGGACCTTCCTGGCAGCTAAAGCAAAAACAAAGTTTAAAAAGTGGTGCCAGGACCACACAGCTGAAGCTTGCAAACATAGAGCAGCTGTGTAGTGCCAACGTGAAGCATCACCTGGCTGCCTTAGAAACCCACAAACAAAAGGACAATGTAGTGAGTATTTTGTAAAGTTAATGGTTTTTTAATGATAAATATAATTATACTATATATAAATATTTATGTGAACATAAATTATAAATATATAATTGTGTAAAATGAGAGTTTATGTGAGTTTTTAAAAAAATTTTTAATGTTTATTTTTGAGAGAGACAGACAGAGGGTGAGTGGGGACGGGGCAGAGAGAGAGGGAGACACTGAATCTGAAGCAGGCTCCTGGCTCTGCGCTGTCAGCACAGAGCCCGACACAGGGCTCGATCTTCTGAACTGCAAGATCACGACCTGAGTGGAAGTTGGACGCTTAATCGACTGAGCCACCCAGGTCCCCTATGTCAGAGTTTTTAATGTTCAACTGGTTTTCTTTAATAAAGCAATGACGGTTATAAATACTTTTATGTACCAGAATAAAAAATTGTTTTTCCCTCAAAGAAAATCCAATAATGTTTATTCTGTGAAATCCCAAAGTCTGGCAGGCACAAGAGTAAGGGATTCCAAAGATGAATAAGACCTATTACTGTCTCTCTCTCCAAAAGTTTACAATATCTGGAGGATAGAAGACAAATAGTTAAAGTGGTCAGATTTGGCAAAGGCCCTAAATATTTGTCTCAAATATTGCATAGGACTACTTAAACTAAAAAAATACTTGTGGTTTATCTGAAATTCAGATTTAACTGGGTGTCTTATATTTTGTCGGACAACCGTAACAACAGTCTACTCATGTTATCAGTTAGGCTTAGCTGAGCTGCAATCAAATATACATTGATACATTCGTGATTTACAGATACATTGATATGTTGAATTTTAAAGCTAGAAGGACTTCAGAGCCTATATAGTTTCCTAGGTGAGGAAATAGAGGCCAGATCAGCCTGTGTGTGTTGTAAAAATGCACCCAGAGAAGTTAGCTGGCCTGACGTCACAGACCAGGCATAGAACAGGCTGGAACGGGGAATCTCGCTCCCAGTGTGGGGCTCTTTCTAGACACTAAATAAATGTTGCATGCTTGCCCTTGCCGAGTATTATGTCTGGGAAACTACAATAGATTAAGATCCTTCTCCCTGGAGCTTACATGCTAGTGATGTAGGCGGTGGGCTTCCCACTTCCCTCTGTTTCTGAACCCCCAGAGAGGGCTTGACAGTTCTTTGGGGAGAGAGCTTTTGACAGCCTCCTCAAGGGCATGTCATCATTCAAGTTAATGACACCTAGAGCGCTGTGATAAGATTCTGGAGCAGATGCGAGAGGAGACTTCGGAAGGGTAAGGAGGCTGTTCCCTCCTCCGGTGCTGCCAGTCGGCAAAGGCATTTACATATCCAAAGCACAGAGGAGCAATGTGAAGGTTTATCAGCCAAGAAACTCACCTTCCTTAGTGGTTGTTCCGTTCTGATGGACTTTATTGCTCTGAGTCTGACAGTTCAGTTTTTCTCCCTTTTGGGTCTGCCTTTCCCTAACTCTCCTCTCCCCTCAAGCTTTAAATGTATCATAAAGACAGAAAATCCAGGATTTTTTCCTACACTGTGTGTTCCATACGTTGGTGTCTTTCTTCATTTCTCTGTTTGGTCTTGGTGCCTGTGATTACTTCACAAGCTTCTCTCTCAAATCTGGCACATTTTCTGCCCAGGATGGCTTTGTGTATCCTTTGCCAAAAGCATCCCCCTCAACACCCTCATCCAGTTTTTTTAGGCCTGTAAATTTTCACTTTTTGTGTTCCTCCAAAATCCCAAATTTCACTTTATTTATCCATCCACCCATTCATGTATTTATTTAACCACCATTCAAGGACCTCCTATGGGCCACATACAGTGCAAAGGCACTGGGGTTGCAAGAGTGAATAAGAACCCCAAATTGTCACCCTTTCTTCATAAAGCTTACAGTCTATTTGGGGCAGCAGGGAAAAAAAAAGGAAACAAAGAAATAAAATAAGTGCCTGAAGGACCCACACAGAAGGTTCGGGTAGAAACTGAAGAGGAAACTATTGCAGTGATCAGGAAAGGCCTCCCCAGGGTTGGGAGGCAGGCATTAACCTTGAGACTTGAAGGTGGAGAGAGGAGCAAATCTGAGATGTCAGAGCAAGGCAGGTTCTGAACCAGAGGAAAAGGCCAGCACCACTGCACCCAGACCAGGAAGGGCTGGGTGTGTTTGCAGAGCTGAATGAATGCCTGTGTGGCTGCAAGACAGTGGGAGAGGCGTAGAGGGCTGGAGAGGCAAGTAGGAGAGAGAGCTGGGTCCTGCAGGCTGTGGTGAGAAGTTTGGATTTTGTTCTGATACCAGTAGGAAACCACTGAAGGATTCACTCTGGAATGATGTGTGTCTTAAGAAGCTTGCTCCCTGCAGCAGAGTAGAGCGTGCCCTGGAGGAAGGCACAAGTGCCAACTAGAAGGGCTTTTTGCAAACCATGGCAGGGGGCCAGGGAAGAGATGATACAGGCCTGGCTGGAGGCTCATTTTGGAAAGCTGCCGGGAGGGAGACTCCAGCACCATCGCTCCTTCTCAAGGAGCCTGAATGTCTGAGGCCAGCACACACCCACACTCGGAGCTCCACTGCTCATCTTCCATTGGCAGTAATAGACATGAAATTGGCTTAGAAAATCAGGTCCTATGTGGAACTCTCTAATGGACTGTTATTTTTTCCTGCAGTTTCCTTGCCAAAGTATGCACTGGAACAATTACATTTTTTCATGATTGTTCATGGAAAATGGGCGCTCTGCTCCTCCATGGGTCCTACAATGAGAGCACAACCACCAGACTCTGCCCAATATTCTACTCTTGATACAGTTTCATCCCTCCCGTGGGAAATTGCTCATGGGATGACACCCCATTTGTTTCTACAGATGTGCAAATTTAATGTCGGATTGTCATTGGCTTGGTGCAATATCCATGAAGGCCACAGGGGGGCGAATAATAGTGCCTGAAAGCTGGCTGGCTATGTCTCTGTGACCTGTCCCTCTGTCTCGGTCCCTGTCCCTCTATACGTCTTGTTTCTTCATGTTTATATCTGTGTCTCCCTATGTCTTCTTTTTTCATTTTATGTTGCATTTATTTACTTCTTATTCTTCTCTTTTTATTTCTGCTCCTCTGACCTCCTATCCAGCCTGTCCACATCATGGAACAAAATCTTATTTTTATTTGTTGTATATGTTGGATTGCTTCCTGGCTTTCAGTTCTCAAAGATGTAAGTAAAAGCACTTTATACTTCTCTCCCCTAGCCTTCCTCTACTCTCATTTGTTTGAGTTTTACTTGTGTGGTCATCAATTCACAGTTGATGAAAGGTCATCAACTCCTTCAATGGGAAAAGGAAGGGACCCATCATGACCCAAATAAAATGTCACACAAATGAAAGGTCATTCAACTGTTAAAGAAGTTCCTAAGTAGGGGAAAATTTAAGTGGCCTTGGGGGCCACATCCTGTCTTTGTTGTAACCGAGAAGCCTTCCTTCCCTTATTCCAGGATTACAGGTTTTACAGTCAGTAGATTCTCTTGAGCATCCACTCCAAATTCTCTGCAAGTTCAGATTTGTTCTGTCGGCAGGAGAAAGACAAATGGAGGGAGCTGCTAGCTATTTTACATTCTGTTTGGGCCTGAGGGGCTTGCTACCATTCCGTTCAGTGCTGTAAATTGCAAGTTCAGGCATCAGGGTGGTGAGGATGGGGTGGGGGGAGGGGGAGGGGGAGGGGGAGGGGAGGAGGAGAGGGGGAGGGTTTGGACATCTGCTGCAAACAGAACCATCTACGTCTGCATTAGATAGGAGCCCACACAGGCCAAATCAGATGGTACAGTCCCATTCATCCTGGGGGTGAATTACCCTAATTGAGTGGTTAAGAGATTGAATGCTTTCTAGGTAGTTTACAGTAAGAACCTCCTACTCCTGGATGCAATAAGAGAAAACCACCGGCCATCAGATCCATTTGGGGAAGAGCAATAGCATCCAGTCTGCTCACCTCCTTGGTCCTCCAGCACTTGTTTCCAGGAAATCAGCTCTCTTTTAGCAATCAATTCAATATTGTTCTAGTTTTTTTTTTTTTTCTCTTGTAAGCTTCTGAAAGATCAGGGACTCTCTTCTTAACCCTCCTTGTATAGCAAACGATGTGTCGTCTCGTATGTATTACATGCTCAAGGCTTTTATACCTCAGGCACGAACCTCTGCTTCTAAATAATGAAAGCAAACCCCCGTCCGTTCAACAGACAACTCCAGAATTCCTTCTCGGTGACCCCTCCAGCTTGCTGCAAGCACATCCTTCTCTGCTTCTAAACAAATGAAACTTAGTTCTTTGCTCTTTGAAAAAATTAAAAGGCCCATTTCACACTGCCAGTTGGAGGGAGGGCAGTTAAAAATATTAATTAAAATAACTATATATTTTTTGAATAGGTAATACAACTGCATGATTCAAACTCAATACACAAGCGAGAATACATACCAAGAAATGTCTTCTTCTGGCTGCAGGCAGATTTAAAGTGAAGCTGTAATAGCTTCAGGGACCCTCATTTGCATAGGCCTCTTCTTGGGTTCTGTACCTAATTCTGTATTCATGATCCTGTATTGTTTTTTCTTTAAAGGCTTCCCTGTCTCCCAAAGTGTATGAGCTTCAGCACCTCCAAAATTTGAACTTGCCTCTGCCCCCCTTTCTATGTCTTAGCCACCTCATTCCCTTCCTAACCACACCAGCAGTTTCTTGCATATTTTTCTAGTTATATTTTATGCACATTTAAGTCAAAACATATTTATCCCTCCTTCCTTTCATGTAACTGGTAACATGCTATATACACTGTTTTACCCTTGCTTGTTGCATTTGTGTTGAAGTTAGTTAATTTCTTTGTATTTGGGTTTCTCCTCTATAAAATGGAAATACTTGCACCTACCCCAGAGACTTCCAGCCAAGGTTAAATGAGAAAGGAACACAGTAAATGGTCAATGGGGACAAGTTATTAATCTATTGTTACTATGCAAACACACTATGAAGCTACAATAATGGGAACAGTGTGGCACTGATAACATATTAACAGGCAGATGATCTGCGACTTTGTATTATTTGTGTGCCTGGGGCCAGTTGTCCATGGCTGGAAAACAAGCACTGAAAAGAAAGTTTGTCCCAAGGAGTTTAGTCAGAGTCCAAAGGAAGAGAGAAGCTGTGTGTCCAAAAAAAACCCGCAATACAAAAAGAGTAAATTGCTGCAGAGACTTGACTCAAGGAGATCATTTGCCTGGTGGGCTCCTAGCTCAGAGCCAAGAAGGCTAAGGAAGCAGTGCTGTCTGAATTGGCCTTTGAAGAGGAAGTAGAGATTTGATATCCAGAAATAAGCGAAAAAACAGGAGTTACAAGGATGATCCAATCCTACAAAATCAAAAATGCTGAAGAAAGTTTAGATAATAAAATGAACTATTTAAATTTTTTTTTTAATGTTTTTTATTTACTTTTGAGAGACAATGTGAGCAGGTGAGGGTCAGAGAGAGAAGGAGACACAGACTCTGAAGCAGGCTCCAGGCTCTGAGTTAGCTGTCAGCACAGAGCCCAACGTGGGGCTCGAACACCAAACTGTGAGATCATGACCTGAGCCAAAGCCAAACACTTAACTGAGCCCCCCAGATCCCCCGAAATAAAATGTGCTTAAAAGAGAGAGTTACAGACTGACGGGATGTTTTCTGGAATGACATGATCTTTGGGGTCCTTTGAACGAGTCGGAACCAGTAAGGGAGGGCCAGGAGTCCCTCGGTGGGGGTGTTCATGTGGGCTTTGGTTGAATTTGACATCTCAGTCTAACTCCCAACTACAGTTTAAGTGGTGGTGGTGGTGGTGGTGGTGGCGGCAAAGGATCAATATTAACTAAACCAGTCCCTCATGAACAAACTCAGGCTAAATCTTCAGCTAACACTTTCATATCAATACCATGTTCTAATTACAGAAGAGGTTTTGAAAATATGCCGCGGCATGCTAATTGCCGTAAAGCAGATTTTAGTCACAAGGACTTACACAGTGTCGCTGCACAGACAAAATAGGGGGTTTATTAAATAGTGTCATCTGATTGCAACTGTAGATGTTGATAATGCCCAGAACAATGGGCACCTGCAGCCCTCCTCCTGCCACTGCCCCTGTATATCCAGAGTATAAGGAACACTACGTATGCAGAATGCTCCATAGGCCATCTAACCACTCCCCAAGGCCAGATAGGGCTTTGGGGAAACCTGAGTGCCAAGGTATGTGTTAGATAAACTACTCCATCCCAGAAGTTCAAAAGCCCTATGGCTAAATCAGCTTCTAAACCAACACAGATTGCAAAGAAGAACCAGTTCCTTGCTGCCCCGTGATTAGATCAAATATGTTCGAGACCTGAAGAGGATCCCTCGAAGCTGGCCCACCAGCATGTTTAGGATGGGTTTCTTTTGTCACCTCTTTGTCCAGCTCCTTCTCCTCCACATCTAGATTTCCCTTGGCCCCCTAAACCTCACCCAAGCACTGTGCACTCATATGTGAACAGCAGGTCATTTAGGGAAAAGCCTTTTAATTAAGAGGAGAGCAACAGATTATTAAATTGGAGTCATTTATTACCCTGCCGTCTGGCCAGAACTCCCGGCCCCTTTTTTCCTCCTAGCCTGCATAGGCATGAAAAGGGATAGAGAGAAAGAACAGAGGGGCACCTGGGTGGCTCAGTGCGTTAAGTATCTGACTTCAGCTCATGTCATGATCTCACAGTCCAGGAGTTCGAGCCCCGCATTGGTCTCTGTGCTGACAGCTCAGAGCCTAGAGCCTACTTTGGATTCTGTGTCTCCCCCTCTCTCTGCCCCTCTCTCACTCGCACTCTGTCTTTGTCTCTCAGAAATAAATAAACATTAGAGAGACAGACAGACAATGAAGAGAGAGAAGGCCTGTCTCTACCTGAACTTGAAAAGAACTGCTCAGCCCTTCCTGAAAGCAGTGAGGGCAGGTTCTAGGAGAACTTCTCAGGGTCTTTGCCATACTGTGAAAACTGGGTCTCAGTTTCCCCACCTGTAAAAGGGGGACAGTAATGCCTGTGTCAATGCTTGGGAGATGCCTGGCACAATTCGGGGGGGCATAGTTGAGGCACCTAGGAAATAGAAGTTGACTGTGGAGCCTGTACCCGAAGAGTTTTGTTACATAGATAGGTGGGTGGTAATGATGGGGACAGCTGTGGTGGTGGCAGTGGGGACAGGAGCGAGGCAACAAAATGTTTCCTCCTCATTAAGCCCCAGCTGGTTCTCCTTCTGTTGTGACCTACAGGGGCATTCCTCGGCCCCCTGAATGTCGGGAAGCTCAGGAGATCCCTGCTTACCTCTTGTCCCAACCCCCTCCAAACCTGGATGTCAGGACCTTACACTAAGGGAAATGCAGCCGGAGACTGTGTGTCTGGTTTGGGAATAACAAAAGGGGCTGACAGACACAGAGAGCCCAGTACCAGAAGACAATGAAACAGACAAACGGGACAGCTCCGAATGGAGGCCCGCACAGTAGGTGTATGGGAGATTCAGCACAGGCAGCGTTGCCGTGGGTGATGTGGCTTTCTGAAAACAGTGGACAATTCCTGGTAAAGCACTGAGCAAAATAAAGTCTAATCTTCTGTAATGTGCCCGGCAGTTCCATTCTTAGTGTATACTCAGCACACATGAAAAAATCCTTGTGTTAACATAGAAAACAACATTACATTTTAAAGATCAGATGATTATAAAGAAGTTTCCAGCTCTAGGGGCACCTAGGTGGCTCAGTCGGGCAAGTGTCTAACTTCGGCTCACGTCATGATCTCACAGGATCTGACAGCTCCGAGCCTGGAGCCTGCTTCAGATTCTCTCTCTCTCTCGCTCTCTCTCTCTTTCTCTCTCTCTGCCCCTCCCCTGCTCACACTCTGTCTCTCTCCCTCAGAAATAAAAAACACTTAAAAATTTTTTAACTTGATATCTGTTAAAGATTCTTTCATTCTGAGGACAAATTCATTCTGAGGACAAATGACCTATCAGGAGTAGATTAACAGATTGGAGATCAGCTATCATAGATTGGGTCCCTTGGAAGTTAGAACCGGAGAGTTACTAAGTTCTACAACTTAGTTATATTTAGATAAACCCAGAAAATATTGCAAACATGAGAAATTACAATTTATTTATATTTTAAGTGTTTATTTATATTTGGCAGAGAAAGAGAGAGAGCACAGTGGGGGAGGGGCAGAGAGAGAGGGAGACAGAGGATCCCAAGGGGGCTGTGCACTGAGATGGAGAACCTGACGTGGGGCTCAAACTCACAACCCCTGGGACCATGACCTGAGCCGACGTCAGAGGCTTAACCGACTGAGCCACCCAGGCGTCCCTTAGATATGATCATTTAAACAGAATAGCTGTGGTAGGCAGCCTCCAAAAAGGCTGCTTGGTATTCACATTCTCATTTAGTCTCCTCCCATATTGAATAGGGCTGGTCTTTGTAACCAGTACAATGTTGCAAAATGTTGGGTATGGAACGTGCCTTCTTAGGCCAGGTCATAGAAGACCTTGAGTCTTTCACCTGGTCTGTCTGGGCTCACTCCCTGGGGTTGCGGGGAGGGGCTCCAGTCTCTGTGTCACTGGGACACTCAGGCAGCCCCACATGAGGAGGTGCCTGTGCTGAGCAACCTCCAGGCCGGCTGCTGCCCCAGACACTTGGCATTTGTGGATTTCTCCGCTGGGATCACTCTTCTTCCAGACACTCAGTGACCTGCTCCCCCACCTCCTTCAAGTCTTGGTTCAAAACTTAACCTTCTCAGTGAAACCTACCCCGAACACTGTATTTAAAATTAAAACTCTTTCCCTCTGGCAGTGCCTTTTCCCTCCCCTGCTTTATTTTTTTCCCATAACCCTTATCACCATCTATATTTTATTTATCCATCTTACTTATCTTTAGCTTCACAAGGATAGGGATTCTTGTGCATTTGCTCATTGCATCCTTAGAGGCTAGAGCTTACTGCCTAGCACACAGGAGTTTTCAATAACTGTATGCTAAGTGAATGAATAAATGAACTAATCTAGTTAACTTAAAAGTGAAACACATTATATGGGTTCCTTATAGAAAAATTAGAAACTATGATAAGCCTTAAGAATGAATAAGGACCATTATCTGGTAATACCTAGTGCTGGATTTACGATGGATCCATCCCGACTAGTCTCTTGGATGCCCACTGAGTTGTAAATCCACTCTGACTGGCCCAGACACAGGAATATTTATCAAAGTCTGCTGTGGACTCTAGAGAAACAAACCCACAGGGCACAAAGTATCTCTGGGCCTCAAGGGAACTAAACTCCAACAGACACCAAAGCTGCTCTCTCGGGCTCCAAGGGGGCCTTATGACCTCCCTCCCAGGACACCTCTGCTTCATCTGTCCCCTGCTTCAATCCTCTGTCTCCGAAGACCACTCTCCTCCACCCACTCATTAGCTCACATGTGGTCCTCAGGTCTGCTCCAGGGCTTCTAGGAGTTTTCAGTCTCACTGGCTCAGGCTTTCATTGTCTCAAGTCCAAGCGCCAAGAAGACCCTGCCAGCTTAGGCCAGGAAGATTTATCTGGTAGACAGGGTCACAAATCTGTATTAGTTTCCTAGGGCTGTCATAACAAAGAACCATACACTGGGGGGCCTAAACAACAGAAATTCCTTACCTCATAGTTCTACAGGCCAGAGGTCCAAGGTCAAGATGTCAGTAAGCTGGTTCCTTCTGAGGGCTTTCAGGGATGACTTGTACCATGCCTCTTCCCTAACTTCTCATGGTTTGCTGGGATCTTTGGCATTCCTTGGTTTCCGCTGTGTCACCCCATCTCCGCCTTCATTTTCTCACAGCACTCACCTTGTGGGTTTATGTCTGTATCCAAATTTCCCCTTTCCATGAGAACACAGTCCTATTGGATTAGGGTCCACCTTAATAACCTCATCTGGATTTGGTCATCTCCAAGGATTCTATTTCCAAATAAGGTCACATTCACAGATACTGGAGGTTAGGACTTTAGTATCTCTAGAGGAAACACAATTCAACCCATGACAGTCACATTGAGATCGTAGATTTGCACCTTTAAATGGCTGTAGTGGAACCAATAATGTTTGGTGCCAATGTTGTTTTCTATGTAAATATATTTTTTCTTGAAAAATGGAATCACACTGCACATTTTCCCTTCAACAATATATTGTGAAAATGTTCTCATGTCAATAGCATATTTTACCTTGTTTTCAATGGCATAGTATTACACTGTGCAAACATATCATAATTTATTTAAGTGACCTCTTATTGTTAGATTTCTTCCAATTTTTGTTATTTTGTACAATACTGCAATGAATATCTTTGTCGCTAAATCTTTGTGCACACTGATCATTATTTCATTAGGATAAATTCCTGGAAACAGAATTAGTGGTTCAAAGAATATAACATTTTAAAAGCTTTTGATATATTTTATCAAGTTGATTTCCAGGAAGTTTGTTGAGAATGTTTGTTTCCCAGTATCTTTGCCAGTATCCAGCCTAGTATTTTTGGTCAGCCAAAGTCAACGAGATTGTAAAATATCTTATAATTGTTTTAATTTCTACTTTTGCACTGAGATGGAAGTGTTTCCACGTATTTATGGGTCATAATCATTTCTTTTTTTTTAATTAAAAAAATTTTTTTAAAATGTTTTTTATTTATTTTTGATACAGAGAGAGACAGAGCATGAGAGGGGAAGGGGCAGAGAGAGAAGGAGACACAGAACCGGAAGCAGGCTCCAGGATCTGAGCTAGCTGTCAGCACAGAGCCTGACTTGGGGCTCAAACCCACGAATGTGAGATCTGACCTGAGCCAAAGCCGGAGGCTTAACCAACTGAGCCACCCAGGCGCCCCAATCATTTCTTATTTTAGGAAATTGTCTATGCATTTACTTTGCTTAATTTTCTATTGGATTTATTTGTATTGTTTTTCTACCTTAGAAAGGTTAACCTATTCTATGTTATCACTGTTGTTTTATGGCTTGAGTTTTATTTTCTGTTTTGTTTATAATGCTTCGGAAATACCAGTGAGCTCTATCAAAATTTGTGTCTGTTTCTTTGAATCCTCTTATGCTTAGGGTTTCCCTCTCCATAGGGGGGACAAAGTATCATGTATATTTCCTTTTATTTTGTTCCCCCAATGGTTTCTATTTTTACATTAAAGACACTGATCTGGGGGTGCCTGGGTGGCTCAGTCAGTTGAGCATCTGACTCTTGATTTCTGCTCAGGTCATGATTGTAGGGTCATGAGATTGAGCCCCGTGTCAGGCTCTGCACTGAACATGGAGTCTGCTTGAGATTCTCTCTCTTTCCCTCTGTCCCTCTCCCCTGCTCGCTCTCTCTATATATATAATAAATAAATAAACAAACAAACAAATAAATAAAGTTGATCTGTATGTTCTCAGTACCTCTGGTAGACTGAATATGGCTGCATATCCTTTGCTCTTACTTCTAAGAATTGGAGTCTAATCTTTCTGTTGAATCTGGCTTTAGTGACTTGATTGACCACAGAATATGATAGAACTGATGTCCTGGGATTTTGGAATCAAGGTTATCCCCCTGTTGCACAGGCTCATAAAATCCCAAGTCTCCATGTAAAGAGTCAGACTACCTTAAAAGCCACCTTGCTGGAGAGGTGATGTATAAGCACTTGACCATCTCAGCTGAGCCCAGAATTCTGGCTATTTGCACCAGGGCAAACTCAATACCACCGAATAACCTCTGACAACACTAAATGGAGCAAAGGAACCACCCAAACCAGCCCTGCCCACATTCTTGACCCATAAACTCATGAGATATAACATATAGAGTTGTTTTTTTAAGCCATTATATTATAGGGTAGTTTGTTATGCAAAAGTAGATAACTGGAACATTACCTCTTACCTAGAGTATTATTACAAAAGTTGTGAAATGTAGGAAAAAGCGCTAGAGCTGCAGGGAAATAAGAGTCAAGAGCTTCAACGAAGGTATTTGCATCAATTGGTAATGACTGATGATCTTAAAAGTAGCAAGGTTTATAGTAGCCATGTACTTTGGGGCAGAGAAAGAGGCAAATCAATCCCAGCTCAAGCATATTTTGAGAAAAAGCTTTCCTTAAATAATTAAAATTGGTGGAACATTTTTGATGTATTATACACAGTGCTAAGTTCTTGACACAGATTTTTTTCCATTTAATCCCCAATGAACTCCCTGTGAGTAGCGCCAGTTATTGTCCCCATTTTATAGACAAGGAAATGAGGCTTCTAGAGGTTCAGTAATATACCTATGGTCACAGAGCTGGAACTAGGATTTAAGCCCTTTGTCTGAGCCTCGATGCCTGGCCACAGGGATAACATCATTTCCAGGGTGGTGCTCTGATATCAATTTGCAGAGAGAGCTACTTTGCTAAGGGACAGATCTGGACACCAGATCCTATAAGATCTTCTACCCCCCAGATCCTACCATATAGATGTTTCTAAGTCTGTAAAATCAGAGAGATGAGCCAGATACCCTCCAACCTTTTTTTCCAGATCTTGCAAAACTGTAGTTCCTAAAATTAAGCCATTGGCCTGGCAACATGGACAAGGCAAAGGAAAACAAGTGGTGTGGTCCCTCTGGGCCCAGGATTTAGAGTGTCTTTTCCTACCCAGGGTTCTCTGTTTCCAGACACCTACAGGGATGCTATAAAGTCACTTAGCCAGGAAGGGACCTGCAGGGAGTGATCATGTCCATTTCATCCCTGTATCCCTAGAGCCTAATACAATGCCAGGCCCTTCAGGACATGTTTAATATTATAAAAGAAAGTGCTGAAAATTACAGTGTCCTAAGCTGAGACCTTCTCAGATCATTCTGAAGGCTTCTCAGAGTGCTGCTTTACCCATGGTTCAGAAACCCATTGTCCATGATGTTCTTTCATTCTGCCTTATCTGCAAGCCACTGCCTCAGCCATTGACTTTCATGACATTCCTGTTGGGTACAGCTGCCTGTGACTTCCGCTGTTTCTACTTCTCTGGCCTCAAGGAAGGGGATGCTGCTCACCGCTCTGCTACCGGGTCCCAAGCGGTTGTCAGCTGCTTCCTTCAGCTCAGACAGCATCACTGAGACCAGGTTATATATCTTAAGGAGACTTTTCTTCAAGTCCAGGATTAATGAAAGGAAATTATGAAAACCGAGAGTTATCAAAAACTCTGGCTCCCATATCAGGCTATTCCTTTAAATCAATTTCCTTGCTTGGCTCCTGGTTGGCCTCCATTGACAACCTGCTCCAAATTGTACTCACACCAGAAATATCCTGGGGCTGTTCTTGGCCTTGAGGCACCAGCTGAAGAGATATCTTACTTTGGGGAGAACAAATATGCTATTTTTCTTCCCAGTGTAAGTCCCTCCCTCTTATATTCTTATAGCTAACAACTGATTAAATTCTTGCCAGGATGATTGACAATGGAAGTATCCATCTGCTTCAAGGGCACGCCATCCCTCACCTCCCCCACCCTGCCACCAGAGTGTGTCTGGCCCAGATAAGGCAGCAGAATTGTCTGACATTAATCCATTCCTTCAACTGGGTTCTCCAGTCTTACCCACGTGCACCTTATAAATGAATATCTGGCCCAAACCAAGGTACCCACCCTGAGCCCCACCAATCAGCCCTATACCAAGCATCTTCTTAAGTATTCAGAGAGCTTCCCCTTCACACCAGAGCTTATAAATTCTTAGCACAACCCCCAACCTCATCAACACTGTCATCCCCTGCTCTGGCCATTGTCTATTCCCCAAGCCCTAGACCATTAATCACTTTGCCGCTTGCCAGGCCCTTTCTGTCAGCAACTGTGCCCTCTGACCCTCCTTGTCGATCTTTCTCCCTCGCCCCAGCCTCTGACAGAGCAGAGTGGAGGCTCACACCTGTGGGAATGGGGTGGGCAAAATCAATCAGCAGGATTGTCAACTCTTCCACTGCCCTTCCCTACCCTCCACCATTTCATCCCTCTGCTTCTCAGGAGCATGCCAGGATTTTAAATTTCCTTCTGGGATTGGCCAAAAGGAAGTGATGACAAGAGGAACTGGGAAAGGCTTTAGGGGAAAACAAGAACAACAATAATTGGAGAGCCCTGCAGAATTCTGGAAGCATTCTGATATCTGGCTGCAGTAGGCACATGGAAAAGTTCTCCAACTTGGACCCAGATTCCCATAGAAGAAAAAACCTAAGTAGGAACCCAAAGAAGAAGCAGAATATGATACTTTGCTTGTTAGCATCTTCACCTTATTTTTGTTAAAGCCTGCTTCCTAATTTCTTCAAAGCCCTGGTCATGTGGGCATGAATGAATTGAGTGACTGGTGTCTCAGTAGGAGCCAAAATTGTAAAGTAGGCCAGCCTCGTCTTCTCTGAGCTCCTGGCAGTGTTAGCTCTTTGTGCTAAAAGGAGCAGACACAAGGGCCTCCCTTTCACTCCCAGGAAACCTGCTTTAACGGTGACCTGCTGGGAAACATGCTCCATCGTTTGTCATCTAAAACCTTCGAGACACTAATGGCAGGAATTGCAGGCCCGATAAGAAGGGAGGGTGTCATAGGCAGGTGGGTTGAGGAGATATTTTAGGCAGCCAGAACCTCAGAGAACCCATCAAATCACAGAGGCCCGCCCACTCCACCTGTGTCAGCTTTAAACTTGGATTGAATTTTTGGTGGCACAAAAGATTTTGTGCCTCCTGCCACTGGGAGGGCCTGTTCTCCCACTCTGCTGTCTCCAGTTATTCCACCCTCTAGCATCCAGCTGGCTCCGATTCAGCCTGAAGGAGAGCAGGCAGTTGGACCAGCTCCACCAGGCAGGCCTTCTGTCCCAGCTGAAAGTGAGGGTCCCACCCATCCCAGGGCTTCCCAGAGCTGCGGACACAGCTGCTCCAGGAAGAGATACTAAAGCATGTGTTCTCAGGGGTGCCACTGACAGAATATTTGGATGTTGGGAGAGCAGTTTCTAGCACCCAGAAAAGCCCAGCCAAGCTCCCAGTCTCTGCAGGGAGCTTCAGAAAATGAGACCCAGTATCTGGTAGGTGAAGCGAGGGAGAATTCATAGGGATGGAGTGGTCAAGAGACATGACTTCTGGTCCTGGCCCTGCCACTCTGGAACAGTGTGAGCTTGGTAATCATTTCCCCTCTCAGAGCCTCAGTTTACTCCTGTACAAAAATGAAAAAGCCAGGTAGCAAGTATCTAAGTTTACTTTTAACATTTTCCTTTTATGGATCCAATATCATTCACTTTGACCAAATATCTACATGAAGCATCCAGGCAAAATCTACAATGAGTCAGTGGAGTTTGAAATTGCGAGAAGTTGTCCACATTTGGGGCCAACCTTTCCTTAGTTTTATTAATATTTTAGGTAGGAGTATTTTGTCATACTTGAGAAAAGTGGGCTGAGGTTGGGAAGTACCTTATTCTATTTAAACTTGCTGCCATCTACACGGCCAAAAGATTCAGATTAATTTGGGTGGACTGGTATCATAAGTACTCATGTCTCTTATTTACTCTGAGGTGACTTTCTGATTCTGGAAGCTCTACTTCCATCTGTATCAGTTAGATTATTTTTTAATGTAAGGGACAGAAAACCCAACTCTAATGGACTAAACCAAGCAAGGAAAATGTATTGTCTCATGTCTGAACTATTCTCATTAAAATACATTTCTTTTCTCCTCTCATCTCTGCATCCTCTGTATTTTCTCAAGTTGTAGGTAGGATGTCCCTTTGTGATCACAAGAGAACGTCTAGAAATCCCCAGGGTCATGTACATCCATATTAAAGTTTTTTTGGCTGGGATAATTTGAGCTGCAAACAGCAGAAAATTTGACTCAAATTAGCTTAATCAATAAGGAAATTTTTCACCTTACACAACAAGCAATCCAAAGATGTAGTGAGATCCAGATTGCTTAATTAAGTGCCTCAACAATGTCATCAAGGAGCCAAGTTTTTTTTCTCCTTCATTTTCAGTATCAATTTTTTCTCTCAGAATGGCTCCCCTCATGGTCACATAATGGCTGTTGGGATTCTAAGTGTCATATCCAGACATTGCAATGCACAGGAAAAGAAGAAAAATTACCTCTTCCTCCAGGTTTTTCTTCAGAAAAAGGAAGTGTTCCTGAGAATCTCCTAGAAGATGTCTTATGTCCTACAGGGCAGAAATGCCCCCTTGCCTGTTTTTCCACCAACCACTGACAAGTGAAATACAATTATCATGTTAGCTTAGACCAATGGTTTTCAACAAGGAAGATATTGTTCCATAGGGGCTGTTTGACAATATCCAAAGACATTTTTTGTTGTCACAAATGTAGTGGTCATCTCATGGCTAAAGGACGGAGATGATACTAAGCATCCTACGTTGCACAGGACAGCCCTCACAATATAGAACTATCTGGTTCAATATGTCAGTAGTGCTGAGATTGACAAACCTTGGCTTAGACAATTACCTAGAGTCGACTGGTTAGTGAAGAGTCAATCATAATGACTTCTACAATGTTCTATCTGTAAAACAACAGTCTCTGTCCCAGCATTTCTAGCAAAATCTCACTACAACATCCATCCCTGAGCCAATTACTGTGCACAGCAGAATGAGGAGCTATGATTGGTTTAACCACCTCTGAGCCAGGGATAAGACAACCCTACCTGAAGCTGAGAATGGGGGGAGAGAGGGTGATGCCCTACAGAGAGCTGGGGAGAGTAATCAAGATGAGGTGAATAGATGCTGGGCAGCAAAAACAACAGATGCCCACCACCCACACTCCTCTCATCAAGAGACTACAGAGGCAAGAACTGTGTTTGTACTTGGACTCAAAATAGCAGCAGCAGCAGTGGGAGGTCAATGGGACTGTCTAGGAAAACTGTGGGCTGGCGCCAGTGAATTTTTCATTGCACATGGTAGGTTGATGTCCTGGGGCTTTAATTACCTCCATGAAGGCAGCACTTTTTACCTAAGGAGATGCTCAGTCAGCCTGGCAAAGTGAGAGCAGGAGAGGCAGAGAAGGGGGAGGGAGCGGAGGAGGTAGCAGCTAAGAAGTGTTCAGAGAGAGGAAGAGCTGGGGCACCCGTGTGCTATGTCCACAATCTCAGATGAGTTCTCGGCCCTGAAACTGAGCTCTGTGGGACTGCATTGCACAGGACCCTTTGTCCTCTGCCTTATGGTTGGGTTCAGTCAATGGTTGGCATCACCAGGAGATGAAAGGGAGGAGAGGAGATTTGGATATTTTTTCCTTCTGATTCTTTCCTGCAGTCACAGTTCTTACAGTGGCCACATTCCATTAAGACCAGTGCTTCTGTCGAGTTTTTCTCTTTTTATGATGCCTCTTTCATTTAGACTTCATAATACCATTCCCTCCTTTTGTTCCTTTAGGTCTAAAGATTGCATTAACTCCCTGAGGTTACCTTCTTGAGTGACTCAATACTTCCTGTTGGTTCCTTTATTCTTACCTACACATCTGTATGTAGTACCTTCAATGGAAAGTCTCTGAGTGTGTTGTCTGGTTCCTCTAAGAATCCTAACTGATACAATAGGTAGATGACAGGTACAGGATCCATTCAGCCACCCTTTCATACCAGGTATCAAATGCCTTGATCACACCCAATGTTCTATAAGTCTAAAGAATAGTCCCTCCTACCTGTTCTTTTTTCTTCTCTTTCTCTAATTAAAATTTTTTTTAATATTTTATTTATTTTTAGAGACACAGAGACAGAGAGTGCCCCATTTCCAAATTTTTATTTTAATTCAAGTGACTTAGGGGCACCGGGTGGCTCAGTCAGTTACGTGTCCGACTTTGGCTCAGGTCATGATCTCACCATCCATGAGTTCAAGCTCCACGTTGGGCTCTGTGTTGACAGCTCAGAGCCTAGAACCTGCTTCAGATTCTGTGTGTGTGTGTCTCTCTATCCTCCCCCACTCACACTCTTTCTCTCTCAAAAATAAATAAACATTAAAAAATATTTAAATTCGAGTTAGTTAACATAGTGTAATATTAGTTTCAGGTGTAGAGTTTAGTGATTCATCACTTACATACAATACCCAGTGCTCATCACAACAAGTGCCCTCCTTAATACCCATCACCTGTTTAACCCACACTCCTGCCCACCTCCCTTCCAGTAACCATCAGTCTGTTCTGTGTAGTTAAGAGTCTGTTTTCTGGATTGCCTCTCTTTTTCTCTCTTTCATCTATTTAGTCTGTTTTTTTATTAATGTTCATTTATTTTGAGAGAGAGAGAGAGCAGGGGAGTGGCAGAGGGAAAAAGAGAGAGAGAGAGAATCCCAGGCAGGCTCTGTGCTAATCTATGAACCATGAAATCATGACCTGAGCTAGAATCAAGAGTTGAATGCTTAACTGACTGAGCAACCCAGGAGCCCCTATTGTTTTGTTTCTTAAATTCCACATATGAACTCACACGTGTTCTTTAGGACCTAGGCTTCTGGGGAAGCCTAATCGTTAAAATTATGAATTTGAGAGTTGTTATCCCTCTCCACTTCTAGTCCCTGCCAACATTTGTTCCCTGTTGTCCAAGCAAGTAGAAAGTGTGCTAATAATGCTATATTTGATATTGCTACATACCATTTCTTGAACACTTATAACGTGCCAGACCCTGTGCCAAGCAGTTTATATGCCTTACCTCATTTAATTAGCCCAAAAAACTTTTGGGTTAGGTCCTATTATTTTTCTTGTTTTATAGCTGAGAGAACTGAGGCTCTGACAGCTAAGTAACAAAAGAAAACAGCTGGTAAGTATGACCATTAATACCAGTGGTCACCAACATTTCTGATTACCTTCCCTTTCCTGGATACATGGAAAACTGTATTTCCCATCTTTCTTTGCAATGGAGGAAGGTCTTGTGACTAGTGTTATCAATAGGTTGTGGCTTCAAGTGACGAGGTACACCTGGGCTGACATATTTCAGAGCTGGCATGTGATCCTCCATTCTGATTCCTCCACCTGTGTAGTCATGGTAGCATGTGTTGAGATGGGATAACATTAAAGCATCCTGGACTGCTGGGCATTACATGAAGGCAGCTGTCCTGCAGAGTCTCTCAGACCTTCCCGCACTGACTTGGTAGAAAGGCAAAATAAACTTTTATTGTGTTAAGAAACTAGAAGTGTGGTGCTATTTGTAACTGCAGCATAACCTAACCTATGCTGACTAAAACAGTGGAGGAGCTGGAATCACATACAAGTCTTTCTGAACCAAAACTCAGTGTTTTTAACTACTAGGCAATACTGCTTCTCTCTGTATTTTTTAACCAAGAAGACATCTTGGAAATTGTCACCTTGGAAAGATGAGAGAAAGGGGACATAAGAAAGAAATGTGATACTCAGAAGCCCTCTTACTAGAGGCCTAAAAGAGTTAGGAAAGAGATTAGTAGAAAATCATGCCTGTCTTTCCTTTGGTCATTATGTCAATAAAAAAGAATAAAGAAAAAAGTATTCCTTAGAAAAAATTTTGTAAGTAGGGCGTCTCAGATTTTTGCATATGGTCAGGAAATTAATTGTGGCTGCTCCTCATTGACAATAATTTTGTAGCTCATCTCTGGGGAAACATAAGTGAGAATACTCTCTGCTTTGGAAGAGAAGCTCCAAGCTATAGCCCTCAGCCTGCAAGCAGCACAGAACCTCTATCCTGTCACTGCCCCCCCCCCCACCGCCCCGTGTGGCTTTTCTTCTTCTTGGCTCAATAAAAAACAATTTGTTGGTTTACTATTTACTAGTATCAACCACCTTCTCATTTCAGCTTTCTTTTACCTGCCATTCCCAAATCCCAAGATTTACAGGCCATGTCTTTATATCTAAGTTTGAAAAGAACTCAGGTAATGAGGCCAGTGTCCTCATATCTAAAGGCACTTTGTGTAATAAGTCAGAGTTCCCCAAGGTACTAGGAAACCTGAGTTTAAAGGGATTACAGTGGAGGAAACCAAGAGGCTAAAATGACCTTGTTTTCTCCACTGAATAAGATAATTCTATTGTGGGGGGAAAAAAGATGGACAAAGAAGGTTAGGAAAAGAGTTAGGAAAGAGATTGCCCACATATTCATATACCTATGGATAAGAAGAATATGGACTCACCCATATTCCGAAGCATGTGTACATGGATCCCCAAACTGGGAGCAGCTATGGAGAAGATGTGCTAATTAGCATCATGTTTACACATTTATTGTCAACTATAATTACTTGTTTATTAGAACAGAGGCTTCCCTGTTTATTACAGTCATTATGGTTTGTCGGTAAGAGATAATGTGCTCGAATTTCACAAGTATGTGTGAATTGCACAAATCTTGCCAGTCGTAGCTAGGACCAAGTCTCAATGAAAAAGCTCAGAGAAGATAATTCTCAAGGAGGCACACAATTTTATTTCAGCAAATAAATAGTTATCCTGTTCAACAGAACTGCAGACTGTCTCCTAAGCAAAGACTTTGCAGCAAGCTCCCTTCTCCTTTGCAGTAATCTGTGTTTCTCATCAGTGGTGTTAATGCTTAGCACTGTGCTTGGCACACACTTGCTATGTGTGTTCTTTTCCATTCTCATCACACCCTCTGAGGTAAGGATCAATGGTCCCATTTTCTAGGTAAGGAGACTAAGGCTCAGAGTGGTCAGGTTATTTGCACTGAGAGGCATGCCTAGGATCAGTATCGAGACTTTTCTTACTAAAAAGTCCATGCTTTGTTCATTCTTTACACACACACTGCTCACATACGTTTGCTACATAAGTGAACTGGAAGAGAATGTTGGTTGGGCTGGTTTTTCTGGGACACATAACTACAGGGGTGCGTATAAAGGGGAATTGCTGAGGAACCGGGAGGTAGAGTCTCAAGATTTGAAAAAGCAGAGCAGAGGTGTGACAGTATGTTAATGTTGGGGAGCTGGTGATGGGGAAGGATTGTGTTGCTTGCTGAAGTCGTTAGAAAACATGGTGCCCAGCTGGAAATTTGAAAGACCAAAATGTATTCATTTGGCTCTTATGGATGGAATTGGACAGCCAGGACATTAAAAAGTCATTAGTTAGGTCTCTGATTATATTATTACTTTTGCTTTGCTTTTGCAGATCCTTTTGGTGGGATGGAGGCAGAAGTTGTGGCATGTAAACAGTACTCTGCACTGAGTGGCCTCTGGCTATGTCAGCACAAGGATTTAGGGGTCACTATGATCATAATGAAAATAGCCAACTGTTACTGTGGGTTCACTGTGCCAGATACCATGTGAAGTGTTTTACATTAATTTTCTCATTTAATCTTTATATCATGTTACAAGGTTGGTTCTATTTAGTGTACAGATCAGGAATTGGAAACAGAAGGGTTATGTAATGTGGCCAATGTCACACTACCATGAACTATCAGATTCAGATTTGTGTCCCACCTTACCTGCACTAACAGAATTTTAAGACACACCGATACATTAAGTGCCCTTTATTATTCTGACTCTATTTTATGTGACTGCATCCTGGATTTCAAGAGGCAAATGTGTGTTGTCTTACATTTTTATATTGGGGTATTTACTTATACACAGTAAAGTGCACAAATCTTAAGTGGATAGCTTAATGGGTTCTTACACAATTAAATACTTATGTAACAGCTCTCTATATTCATAGCTATATCTAATCTGGAAAGGTGGAGATGATAAATATTGCAGGAAGCGGAGGTACAATTTAAAAATTTCCAGGTAATATTGTTTAGAACATAGTGAGATAGCATGCACATGGATGACATTACATACATCTTCTCAGTAAAATTTATAGAGCTCAAGTCTTCCCTGTGTTGGAGGGTATATGAATCCAAACACTTGGGATGTAGGAGGTCCAAGGTGGCATAAATCAGGACAGTAAGGGGCTCTCTTTGGTTTATATTAACTCTGTTTCACATCTCATGCACACATAAACTTTTGTGCTTTCCACATAGGGGAGAACAGCATATCCTGTGAATTCCCCAGGGGAAGGAGGGTATATAAATTCAAGGTCTTATTGCAATGTATGTATCTAAAAAATCAATGTTTCTATCTTTCTGGCTATCGATCTACATGTGCACATCAGGCAGCCGTTTAAAGTAGACTCTTTCTAAAGCCATGTTGCATTAAGTGAGTTCTCTGTTAAAATGGGTTGTATGCACATGGCTAAAGTTTCCAGACTGTGCATGTGTGAACTGGGGGTGGTTTGTGATATACATACAGCTTATATTTCTGTTTAGGATTATATATGTCTGTGTACATCTCAGGTGTCTGTAATTCCATGCATAGTCACATGTCACTGGAATAAGATAATATATTCCCCAAAAGCGTTGGTGGGTGAAGAGCTTTGTCCCCAAAGTCTTCACGTTCTGGACCAGGTATGGGGTGGACACATCAAAGACTTATCCAGAGGAGCCCAGGGAATCTTCAGCTGAGACCTCCTCTCTCTTTGCTCTAGGATGACTCTGCGCAGGCAACTGCCCTCTCAGCATAACTGAGAAGCAGATTCCATCGTTCATGTCCACTGTCTCATTGCTGGCTTTTTTGAATATTTAATAATTTGCCTGTCCAGAAACAGAGCTTGGAGAACCCTGAGCAGTCATTAGTACAAGAGGTGAGTAGTAGGGCTGTGATGCCCCTCTAGCAGCATCCTCAAACTGAAAACCCTAACAGGTGGCTCTGAGCTAAAGATGTGACAGAGAAAGGAGGCCATGCAGGTGGGTTCAGACACCAGTCAGGAGGCTTAGAGAGGAAGAGGAAGTGCTGAGCTGATATCAGGTGACAATGGCATGTGGTAAGAGGGAAATCAGAGACTTATTTTCCACTAATGCATAAGAGCTTGGCTCAAATTCAGGCTACAGCAGTATGTTTCACTGAATGGTGAAGGTCCCAAGCAAGTGTTTTACAGACTGGAAAACTGAGACCCAGAGTACAGCCAATCTCTGAAGTCGCACAGCTGAATATTGGCCAAGCTGTTTATATAACCCAAGAATCAATTTCCATTCTTGGAATGGTTAGGTTATGCTGCAGTAACAAACAATACGACGTTTTAAGTTTCTTAACATAGTAAAAGTTTATTTTGCCTCTCCAACAAGTCAGTGCAGGCAGGTCTGAGTGACTCAGCAGGGCAACTGCCTTTATGTAGTGCTCATTAGTCTGGGCTTTTTTAATGCTGTGGCATCCCATCTCAAGACATGCTCCTGTGACTCTGGAGGCAGAGGAATTAAGACTGAAGATCACATGCCAGTTCTGCAATGTGTCAGCCCAGAAATGCCTTGTCCTTTGTAGTCACAGCACATTGAAGGCACTAGTCATAAACCCTCCCCAACTGCAAGGAGAGGTGGGAAGTAGTTTTCCATGTATCCAGGAAAGAGAAGAGGATCAGAAATATTGGTGACCATGGGTGTTAACGATCCTTGTCACTTATCAGTTGTTTGATCTTGGGCAAGTTGTTTAATTCTCTGAGTCTGTTGCATCTTCTATAAAATGGGAAAAACAGTAGTATCTAATCCATAAGGTTTTGGGTGCAGAATCAAATGAGATAAAGTATAAAAAGTGCTTGGCAAAGTGTCTGGCATCCTGTCAGTGTTCAAGAAATGGTGGACCTCTAGTTCTTTTCCTGCACAGCCACCAGAGTGACCTTTTAAAAATGAAAATCTATTACCTAAAATCCTTTAGTGGCTTCCCAGCTCATTTAGAATTAAATGAATTTCTCTCACTATTATTATAATCTCTACATGATATAATTCTTATCCTTCTCTCCAGTTTCATCTTTCATCACTTCTTCTCATTCCTTAGTCTCCCGTTACTTTGGCCTTCTCACTGTCCCCCTAACAAGCTACATCATTCCTGCCTCGAACTCTGTGCTTGCTCCCTTCTCTAACTGGAACACTGCCTCAGATCTTCACATCATTAGTTCCTCTTCACATCTTAGTATAAATTCAGGAAGCCTTCCCTGTTCTTACCATCTATTTTCCACCAGTCAATACACAGGCTAGTGGGTCACTCTCCATCTCATTACCCTGTTTAGTTTCTTTCTAGCATTTACCCCCATATGAAATTAACTTATTTATTTGCCTACTTCTCTGTTTTCCATACTAGTATGTGAACTTTATGAGAGTAATGCCTTCATCTATCTTGCTTCTTACTGTATCCCCATCACTAAGAATGGTCCAGGACTTCAGTGGGAATGCACAAATTTCTGCTCAGGCATCTTTTCCATGTCATTATGTTGCCTCTTTTGGATATTAATTTGGAGGTTGCTCTTTCCTCACTCATATCTGGAGAAGAATATCAACTTATAGCAGGAAAGTGGCCACCCTACTCATGTGGTGGCTGGTAACTGGGGGTGGGGGGTTGGGCTTGGCTTTGAACTTTCTCCTCTAAGCCAGTGTTCTCCACAGTGCAGTTCAAGTACCACCTGTTTCAGAATTACCCAAGGATCTCATAGAAAACACATATCCCAAGTATATACTTGATAAAGAAGTCAGAATCTCGGGACATGACAGTCTACTGGGAAACCTGCACTTTTAACAAGTACCACAGATCATCTTAGAGGCATACTTAGGCTTCAGAGGAGTTCTCTTAGGTCTTAAGTTCAGTCCATCAATTATGCATACAAAATACTTTTGTTTTTTCTCCTGGTGAGTTCTCACATTGATACTTGGATTATCTTGTGAATTATCAGACTCTCTGTTTGACATCAGAGTAGTGTGTTTTGGGGCACAGAAAGCATGGGTACAGTGACTGATGTACTCAGTGCCCTTATGTATGAGTTATCAATTGCTGTGTAAGAAATAATCCCAAAACTTGTGTGCTTCTCACATTTGGGACGCTTTTTTGCTCATTAGAAACTCCTTGAGAAGGATAGGATAGGGTGATATGAGTAGGGGCAGAAATAGAAGAGAAAACTAAAATCCATTTCAAATGGCCCCTTATCAGTGGCTCAGTGAAAGGTTTAGATAATGAGGGAGACTGGGATATTGGTTAAGATGAGGCTGTAATATTGCTCTGGATTCTTGTGATCCACAATTGAAAGAGGTCTATGGCTTGGAGTAATGACTTTGGTGATGGTGATGATGGTCATAGTCCATTTAACAAGTAAGTTTTGAGTGCCTACTACATGCCATCACTGACCTAGGCATATAGGATTGAAATTGACCAAAAAAAAAAAAAATTCCTGCCCCACAGACCTTAAATTCTAGAAGAGGAAATGGAAGAAAATGACACTAGCATCTCCCTTCCTGTTTGAAACATTTCCTTCTTATGAGTTCTTGGTCAGGAGAGTCTTAGTCTTCAAAAAGTCCTGAGGTTCAGTGAGGGATTTCCAAAACTTTATCTTCCCCAAGGCTTGCAGATGGATATCTACTCAAATACTCATGTATTTCCTTATACACAGGGAAATGGCCTCTGGTTGAGAGGTACATGTCTCTGTGTATGTGTGTTAGGGTGGGGGCTTTGACAGTGTACAGAGGCCTTAAAACAACTACATTTATCTCAAACTTTCTGTAGGTCAGGAATTTGGGTGCAGCATAGCTGGGTCCTCTGGCTAAACTTCTTTCATGAGGCTACAATCAAAATGTTGGCCTGGGCTACCATCATCTCAAGATTCAGCTGGGGAAGGATTCATTTTCAAATTCACTTATATCATTGTTGGCAAGATTTGATTCTTCATGAGCTGTTGGACTAAGGGCCTTGGTTCCTCGCTGGCTGTTGGATGGCTACATAGTTGAGGCTATCTTCAGTTCCCTGCCACATAGGCCTCTCCATAGTGTTGATTACAACATGGCAGCTGGTATCTACCAGAATGGGCAAGTGAGAAGAGCCAGAGAGAGAGTGAGAGCAGTATGGAAATCGGACATCAGTCTTTTGTAACCTGATCTCTGAAGTGATATGCCATCACTTTTGCCGCATTCAATTTACTAGAAGCAAGTCACTAGGTTCAACCCACATTCAAAGGAAGGGATTACATAAGAGCTTGACTACCAGGAAATGGGGATCATTGGGAACCCTTTTAGAAGCTTCCTTAGCCTGAGTTTTGCATTATCATATGTCATGGGCAGACAGATAATAGGTGTGTCTATATTCTATTGGCATCGGGAAATTTAACTTAAAAGGCACTGTTGCATCATAGGAGCATAGATCTTAAGGTGAGAGAGGCCTGTCAGTTTTGGTGTTAGAATCTCAGCTTTGGTGTTCATCAACTGTATAATCTTAGACTTAGTTTCTCTGAACCTCAGTTTTCTGACCCAAAAAATTGTGGAAAATACCTACTTCCTAAGGAGTTTTGAAAATTAAAAAAAAATCACTTGGGCAAGGCACTTGTTAAGATGCACATTCCCAGGTTCTCCCCAAGAAATTCTTACTCAGTAGACTTGGGTGGCACCTAACGATTTCTATTTTTAATAAATGCACAGGCATTTTTAAGTACATACAAAAAAAGTGTGTGGCTCAATACATGGTAGCTACTAGTAGGCTGCATAACAGTAATTCTGCAGTTATTCTTGAGGAGCTATAAGTTTGAAGAGACCCAACTGTGATATAGTGGAAAGCAAACCGTACTGACAATTAGATGTAGAAGTTTGATCTCTTGTCTGACAATTTGGCGCAGGATCTTGGACACAGAGCCACCTAATCCTTCTGGACCACTTCCCCAACCCCCCACCCCCACCCCCACCCCTGTAAAAAAGTCTTCTAGCCTGGGTACTCTTTGTCTAGATAAAGGAGAAACAATAGCAGTTAGCATGGGTTCACTTTAGGACTCCCCTGGTTGGAGAAGTAAGTGCAATGGCCTCCATAATAGTCTTTTCTGAAATCTTCACCTTCTAACCTTTGTTCCAGAAGACTATTCCTTGGACCCTCTCATTCTTCTACTCTTTTAATTCATATGACCCCGGTATCTCTGTATGTAATGAAATATATCTGAAAAACAACCTCGTTTAAAAGAATAAATCTATTAAGGAACTGAGAACTTTCTGGCATGAAATGAAAAATATTGATTGCTTCTCACCTGTTAGCAATGAAATCACATCTAGTTAATTAACCTGCTCAGAGATAAAGTTTATTTCTGCCCTTCACCTTCAGCTCCAAATCTTTAAAACCATTAAAACAAGTAACTGGTCAATGAATAAATCTCCCAGATTGGTGTTCAGGGCCTTCTGTGATCTGGCTCCAGCCTACCTTTCAAATTTTACTTGCAGCACTTAATTTGAAGCACCTATTGTTTCAGTCAAATCAAAGAACTAGTGTTCAAAATCCCGATTGCCAGAAATATGCTTCCTTCCTCTGAATTCTATATATATTAACTCAATTCAAGTGTCACTTTTTGATAAAGGCTTTCTTGGGGCTCTGGGGTCTCCACTTCTCTCTACCTATCCTAATTGTTGCCAAACCACAAACATAGTTACCCCCTCATTTTAAACACTTCCCAAACATTTTATACCTTTATAGCATTTATAATTTTATATCTTATATTATGGTTATGTACATATGTATAGTACTAGACCCTTGAGGATGCAATTCTAACCAATCCATTTTTGTGTTTCCATTTTCTAATACAATGCCTTGCCTACGATTTGTCTTTAGTAAATATTTTTTGAATACTTGAATGGAGAGCCATTGATTTAACATTTTCTTTACTGTGGCTTTTACTCTTGGGGCTCACAGCCATTGCTTAATTATCAGCATAAGGAGAATCTAACTCAGTGAGGTGCTTTTCAGGATTTATATTATATTCAAAACAGAATTCTCAAGCCTTTTAGTCTTTCTGAAGACAGCCCTGTCTTTGCTCCACATCCTTAGCAGCTTTCTGTTTCTAGAGATCTTTTTCCTTTCAGTGGAAGGGTTGGGAAAGACAGTCCTATGGATATCACCCCTTTCTATAACTCTGAATATAGGCTTCATATGTCTCTTCTATCTCCTGTCCCAACGCACTTGCATGACACACTTGGATCTAGTATTTTATGAGTATTAGTATTTTACAAGACCCTGAAATTCAACATTAGGTAAAACAGATATTCAGTCATGAATGAGACCACTCACATGAATGTGTTTATGTTGAAGGGGAAAAAATAGGGTAGCTTCACTAAAACAAAAAGGTCTTTCATTTCACTGCTGTTTTCTCTATCACACATTGGGCTTTAGGCACTGTGTTATGTGCTGATGATACAATATAAAACTGGTCCCTGCCTTCAAGGAGCTCTGTGTCTTATAAAGGGAGATGAATATATAATGAGATCATTATTATAGAGTGTAATTTGTGCAATGTCAGAGTCAGGCACAGGGCGATGTGGCGCACAGAGAATTTTCTTTGAGAGCAGATGGATTTTTGTAACAAAGAAATTCTCTTTTGCAGCAGAGTGGGTGTGCTGATATCCATAATGTACATATTATTTTGTAGTTGTTTTGTAGTTATTTTTGTAGTATCCTCTTCCAACCATTCACCTTGGGCCAGGTTTCAGCATCCATGGTGGGTGCTGAGGCATGATTCATAGAAGCAGCCACCCTAGCTTAATCAAGACCGAGACTTAGGTCCTTGCTCCTTAGCACTTATAAGTATAAAACATTCAAGGAGATGGCAGCAAAGGGGTAGTTTTCTTATGATTCATAGGGCTGAACTTCATGCCAGTGATATTTTGGTGCAGAGATTTTGAATGCTTCTCTGTCTGTGGCTCCAATATTTCTAAAGGCATTATCACAGCTGTGTAGATGACTCATTGGGATAGCTTGTCCAAGTTTATGACCCTGGAGGTGTGTGTGTGTTCAGAGGAAGGGAGGTTATGAAGAAAGGCAAGAAAGCAAGCTTAAGTTTTAAATGACTGAAATCTACAGCTATAAGTACTGAGAATTTGTACAGACGACTTTGAGTTACTGGGAACTCCTTGAGAAGGATGCAGTAGGGTGATATGAGTCAGAAACAAATAAAAGAGGAAATTAAAATCCATTTCAAAATGCCTCTTGTCAGCAACTCAATGAAAAGCTTGGATCAGGGGATGTTGGAGATATTGGTTAGGATGAGGATATAATACTGCTCTAGATTCTTATGATTCACAATTGAAAGAGGTCTATGGCTTGGAGTAATGATGACTTTGGTGATAGTGAGGGTGGCATAGTTGAGTCAACAAATGTGTATTGGGCACTTACTACATGCCACCACTGACCTATGCACATATGATCAAAATCGACCAAAAAAAAAAAAAAAACCAACAGCAAACAAACAAATCCTGTCCCTTGTAGCTTAAATTTTAGAATAAACTGGTAGAAATGGTGTTGGTATCCCCTCTCTCTTTGAAGCATTTCCTTCTCATGAATTCCTAGTCATGAGGGACTTAGTCTCCACCAAGTCTCAGTGTTAGTGCGAGAATCACAAAACTTTATCTTTTGCCAAGCTTGCAGACAGATAGTTGCTTTAAAATGTTTATATGAGCAGGGAAATGGACTCTGGTTGAGACGTAGAAGGCTCTGTGTATGCGCGTTGAGAGGGCTGGTGATAGTGTCTACTGGGAAGAAATTCTACAACCTAACTCTCCACATTGATACTTTCAAGCTAGGGGAAAATGCACCTGAATTGCTCCCTTACACTCCACTTGCCTTTCTCCCTCTTCCACCACTTTGCTCCCTCCTCCCTTCCTTCCTAAATCCCTCCCTCGCCTTCTTCCTTCCCTTTCCCTTGGTCCCTCCCCATCCCCTTCCCTCGAACAGTTCTACTCTCCCTCTCTCTCCCTCTCTCTCTGTCTTTCTCTCCCCTCCCTGGCCCCCCTCTCCCTAGCCTCTTTTCCTCTTGGCCCCTTTCCCTCCTCTATCCCTCCTCGGCGTCTGCGTCAGGCCCCTACTTGCGTGACGCGCGGGGTCTGGGTGGGAGCTGTCCACTCGCCTGGGGTGCTGAATGCAGCAGCGGCGGCGGCGGCGGCGGCAGCGGAGATAGATGAGAGCCTTCTCGGCTCCAAGAATCTTGTTTCCATTCCTCGGACGGTCAGCTCACCGCCCCGCCACCTCTCTTCCATCACCACCCCTTTGGGAACTGAGCCAGGGGGGCAGCAGTCGCGGCGGCGGGTGCTGAGCAACGGCGGAAGACGAGACAACACCTGGCAGCAGCCTGGAATCTGATTTGCTTCCTCTCGCCTTTTATAAGAGATATATTTATATACGGTTTTGAGGAGTCGCAAGGACCAAGCCGGAGCCAAGTGCGGGCTGTCTCCCACCTCGGCCACACTGCTTCATTTCCCCCTCCCCACCTGCAACTGGCACCGCAAACAAGCCTTACCTCGTTGCATCTGCGAGGAGGTAGCAACAGCGAGCCCAACCAGCCGGAGGCAGCGGAGAGGAGGGAGGGGCGGGGGGGGGCAGGGAGCCGGCCCAGGCCGCCCTTGGGGGGGGGGTAGCGGGGGCAGAGCTGCGGTGAAGACCCGGCAGCCGCCCTCCTCCACCCCCACCCCTCCAGAAGCACTCTTGCCTGATTATTTGAGAACTGAATTATTATTCTTCCACTAGTTTTATTTCATTTTTTATTGCCCCCCCTCCTCACTCCCCAGCCGCCCCCACCCCTACGCCTGCCTCGCCTCCGGTTGCATGGCAGCGCTGCCCGGGCGCGGGGGCTCAGAGCCGGCCCCCAGGGAAGGAGGAGGAGGAGGCGGAGGATCATGAAGCCGGGAGTCGCGGACGCGCCGGACGGCGAGCAGCAGCCAGAGGACGAGCCGGAGCAACCCCCGCCCCGGAGACACCGGGACGCCGACCAGCGTTCACTGCCGCCGCCACAGCAGCATCAGCGGCCACGGGCAGACTCGGAGCAAGAGGAGAAGGGCGCCAGCGGCCCAGAAGAGGAAGAGGAAGAGAAGGAGAGGCCACTCACCCGCCCGGATCTGCCCTTCTCCCGCCCCTTGCCTCTCGCCCCAAGAGACCTTTGATGGAGCCAAGGGGAAGGGGCCACGGATTTACAGACTGCCTCAGGGGTGGGCTGGGGGCTGAAATCATGTAACTACTCCTTCCTCCTGTCTGTTCCCACACGCCCCTTTTCTCTATCCCATCTCTCTGCTCCACTGCCTCCCGTCCCCTATACACTCACCCTTCCTCTAGCCAGGATCCTAATGCTCAGGAAGGAAGCAGATCTGCAAGAGTTAAACGATCTTTTCTTCCCTCCTTCTTTCCCCCTCGCCAGCCCATTATTTTCCCACTTCTATTCTCCTAATTGACTTTTCCCTCTTCTGTGCAACCCTTTAGCTGCAACAGCAAAGCACAAGCCCCTTGCCCAATTTCACCGGCAATTCCTCCTCCCTGCCCCCTCACCCCCCATCCAACTGCTCTCTTAAAAGTAACTCTGGTGCTTCTGGGGATTAATTGCCCCAGTTTTCTGCCCAGGAGAATTAAAACTTCTCCCAACCTCCTCTCCTCCCCACTGTACACCCCCCACCCCCACAACCGATCACCTGATACCTGAGGAAAACTATTTCTCTCTGCACATGCAGTACTCAATTTTTCACTGGGCTGATTTGCCCTAAGCCCAGCTCAGTCCACTCCAAATTTGATTTATAATCTTCCTCACCCTTTTATACAAAAGAAAAGAAATTTCCCACTGCCTAGGAATTTGAGAAGAACCCAAAAATCTTCTCCTGGGAAACTTTCTAACAACTAGACCTTGATCTCAAGGCCTAAACAGCTCTTCCTCAACATTTTTAAAACCCCCCTTCTCCTCCCAGTGCCCTCAAGTCAAAGGCCAAAAGGAGACACCCTGAGCAAAGCTAAGGTTGCGGGAGGGAGGAAAGAAAACCTTTTTTGTTGTTGTTGGGCTTTCCGGGGAGAGTTCAAAATCAGTGACTTACAGTTCTAAGTCCTGGGGGCAGTTGATTTGCTACTTGGAAGGGGTTTAAGAGGAACCAGTGAGAAAGCAGATCCTCCCAAAACACAGCTTCGCTGTGGACCCCCCCAAAACCATTCTACTATCTTCTTCTGAAAAGACTCCAGCTGCCCCTCCCGGGCTCTCTGCTTCCACTGGGCACATGCTGATGCCCCTGAGTGGGCTGTTCTGGTGGTGGTGGTGCTGCTGCTGCTGTGCCTGGTACTGCTGTGGATTGTGTGCCCCGGCTCCCCAGATGTTGCGCCACCAGGGTCTCCTCAAGTGCCGCTGCCGCATGCTCTTCAATGACCTGAAGGTTTTCCTACTCCGGCGCCCCCCTCCAGCGCCCCTGCCCATGCACGGAGACCCCCAGCCCCCCAGTTTGGCGGCCAACAACAACACCCTTCCGGCTCTAGGTGCCGGGGGGTGGGCAGGCTGGAGGGGCCCTCGAGAAGGGGTGGGCAGGGAGACCACCCCTCTGCCACCTCCACCACCTTTGCCACCTTCTTCTGTGGAAGATGACTGGGGTGGCCCAGCCACAGAGCCACCCGCCTCGCTGCTCAGCAGTGCCTCCTCAGATGACTTCTGTAAGGGGAAGGCTGAGGATTGCTACTCACTGGGCAGCAGCCTGGACAGTGGCATGAGGACCCCGCTCTGCCGCATCTGCTTCCAGGGGCCGGAACAGGTGAGACCCCTTTTCCCTTTTCCTGCTGCCTTATGGTGTCTCCAGGTCTTGTAGACTACTACTTACCTGCTTGTCCTTGGGAACCATTGTGCCATCTCTAAGGGCTCCTTGGTGATGTTTCTTTTGGTTAAGTTTGTCCAAAAGGTGTTTGGTTTCCGGTAGAGCCTGCTTGGTGGGTCAGTTGTATCCCAGTTTTTGCATTTTCCTTCCAATGCTAGTGTCTGCAATTCCATTCAAAAATTCCATAACCATCCTCAGAATAGATGGTTCAGAAGTCAGAAGTGATAAAATGAAGGAACTTGGTGGTACATTCATGCTTGTGGCCAAGGTATCTTTTTATCTGATTTGTTGTTTACTGACATTTACCCCAGCCCAGTTTCAGTCCCAGACTCAAACTTCTTCCCTCTTTGGAGGGAAATATGCAGAGATCTTTCCCTATTGTCCACTTTCCCTTTTCTCACAGACTGAAACACAACAAGCTTGACCTTATTCTTTCACTTTGAACTGCCCCCTCCCATATTACATTGACATCCTCAGCAGTATGTTTTAGTCACTGAGGAGGACATGGAGAGAGATTCTAGGTCCAAGAAGACTCCACGGTTTGCTAAGACACTTCTTGGCAGACTCAAGTTTTTCCTAAGTTGCAAGCAAATAGGGAAGTAAGTTGAGAGTGAGTTGAAGGGATATGGAGAAGGAAGAAAGGGAACCTTGTCAAATCTACTCCTCTTCTTAGGCCTGAAGCACATCAACTTAGAATGTCCCTTAAACTCTCCGCATCCAGGATAGAGGATGCCAGATATAATCATGGACCAGTCTTCCTAAATCTGAACGTCCTCCCTACCCCATTCATTCAGATTTTCAGACTCACACCAGCCCTTCCAGCTCCACTTCCAATCTAGTGTGTTCTAGAGACTGGAGATAGCAGGTGGACACTCTCCCAGAGTCATGAATTCTGGAAACACTTATCACAGAATCCCAGATGGAAAAGACTCACCTGAAAATTGAACCTAGTTAGTGATGCTGGAGAAGTAACATTCAATTGCACCTTGTTGTGTGGTCACAATAGCCACTTTTTCAGTAGTTTCCCAGAAGTAGGGGGAGGACTTCTGGGTGTTTCCTGAACAAGTGGCAGAGTGGCAGCAGGCCATGCCAGTTATCTTGAGTGGCTTTGGCTCTTCCTGAAGGCTTGCTCTGTGAGAGACAGGCTTAGCTGACATTTTTATTCATTTTATCTTTGCTCTTAATGGGCAATACACTTCTGGGACAGATGATGACTGGAGCCTCCGCTTGGGCATGATGAGAGGAGGTGAAATAGATTTTGGTGAATTAATGTTTCTGAGAGGCTGAGGGTTGGGTTCCTCCTTCTTGTGACTAGGCTTGCCTGGAGACCCAAATGAAGTCCTGCCCAGAGCTGAGGACTCTGTTAGGTGAGAAGGTCCAGGGTCCCTGCTCAATGCTTTTCTTCCAGCCTTTTTCTCCACTTCCATTGGTGGGCCTCCAGCAGAGGTACAGACTGTAGTGGCTTGGCTGGCAGCAAGAGGGAAGCCTCACTTTGTGGTGCTCCTGTTCAGCATTTTGCCCCAATCAGGAGCTTCATCTTTTCCAAAAGAAAGAAGAATTATTTAGCTTCCTAACTCTTTAAGCTGTTTCTTTCTTCTCCCATATGGGTTGGCTTAGTTCTGCATGTCACAGAGGCTGCTGGAAGTGTGGCTTCTGGCAAAAACATCCTTGTCTCTAGAAAACGGTAGGACTTGGAGCCTGTTCTGGATGATATTTCACCTGCTGTGAGAACTTCCTCAAATTGCTTTATGCCTTGGGGCCCCTTTTCCAACTTCTGTGATTTAGAGGCACCTTTTTTTTTTCTTCTTTTTTCTTTATAAGTCTGTTAGGAGGATCAGAAGATAACGAGCCTGAAAACATCTTGAGAAGGATTAAAATATAATGGCAGGTATTTTGATCATGGAAAAGCAGTATTTTGTTGAAGAAAGAAGAAGAAAAGGATCATTAGGGCTATTGTGAAATATCCTCATGTGATACAGGGTCTAGGCAGAGGTTAGGAGTTTCCTTTCTTCTTCATTATTTTTATGGTGTGTCATAAATAAAGCCTTGAATTAAAACACTAATACCAATAAAGAAATTGGCTCTATTATTATGTGCAAGGTGTAGGGGGGTCATGTTGGCACATTATGACGGGATTAAATCAAGCATTTCCTGCATACGATGATGGTATTTTAGGGGTTTGCATTATTTGTGCAGGGGCCAGGAGACTTTGATGAGATTGTGTCCTCCTAGTAATGAGTCACATGTGTTATATATGGACACATTGTCCCACTTTTACGTGTGTTTCTTCACAGGGTATCAGTGAGGAAGAGCGGCAAAGGGGAGATGGGGAAAACTCTTTAGAGTAGGAAGAGAAAAAGACAGAAAGACAAGAGCTGAGATGTCACTATTTTATTTTCCGTTCAGGAAGCAAGCTATCCAGCAATTGTCCACACATGGCTCTCAACGGAGGGCAGTCTGCAATCCCAGTGGCTGAATGTGTTGGTCTTTTCTTTGCTCAAACAAAGGAACCAAAGAGCTCCCTAGTCATTTCCCACGACTCCCAAGGGCTAAAAGACTGCCCTAAATGAAGATTTGGTCTCTTCCTGATAAGAGTTTGTTTGTAATGTATGTGGTAAAGGGCAACTGCAGGAGCCAGCCAGTTCTACTTTTGCACATACCTATAAGGGACTTTACACTCATTTGTTCATGCATTCTTTTACTTTTACTTTAAAAATATTTACTGGGAAGCTACAGTGTGCCAGGTACTGTTCTAGGCATGAACAAAACAGGTAAGATCTCTGCTCTTCTAAAGGTGACATTCTAGTGGAGATGCAGGAACAGACCAGTAAACTAGTAGATAAATAAAGCTATTCCAGATGGTTTTGAGTACCATGATGAAAGTTAAGTAGGATAATGACTTAGACAAAAATGAAAGGGAGGGCTTGAGAAAGATGCAGCAACATTCGAAAGAGGGATCAGGGTCAGCCTTCCCAAGAATGTGCCATCTGAGCTGACCCCTACATGATGAGAAGGAGCCACTGATGTGTAGGCCTGGGGAAAAGCATTCCAAGTGGATGAAATAGCAAGTTCAAAGACGTGAGTGCGAACAAACTTAGCATGTTTGAGAACCAGAAGAGAGGACAGGAGGAGGCAGATGGATGGTGTGCATGAACAAATGCTTTGAAAGCCAACTTGGCTCCATGCTCACAAGCTGACTGAGTAGCCACCCTCCTCCTCTCAGCCATTCATTCAGGTTGGATGGGGGTCAAGGATCCATGGAAGTGTGGGACAAGAGCCCAACTGGCAGTTCTTTATTCTCCATTTCTGGCTGAAGCAGCACCGGTTCACTTTGACGGACCATGGTGGATAAGCTGAGATCTCCGAAGCCAGATGGCCCCAGTTCGAGGCATGAACAAGTAGGACAGCCTCTCTCTGCTTCAGGTTCTTCCTCTGTAAAACGGGGGTAATAATGATAGTCCTCAATTGATGGTCATTCTGAGCATCAGATCAGTCAACACAGAGCCATGCTGTCACAGTATTTTGTTGTTATTATCTCAAAGGCAAGACAGTTCTCCCCTGCCTCATTTAAAAGGAGAAGTGTACCCCATTTCCCAGTCTAGTCCCTGGCAGGACTGCTGTGACTGTGGTCTGCTGGTGGTAGTAGATTGCTTCTTGTGCACTCACAGTCTTCTAGGTTAAGAGTGCTGCTTCTCTATTTCCATCGTTAAAAGTCTTTATTAAGTAAGTGCCTACCTATGTCTGCTGCTCTGCTAAGCAGTGTCTGGAGACACAGGGCAGATGTGGCCCTGCCCTTCGGGAGCTTGACAATCTAACCCAGACATCACAGAAGCTGATAGGGATCAAGAACTCAGACAGTGGGTCACAGGTGAATTATAGTAATATTGGATACAAGAAAGAGGTGTGTGCTTTAAAGCGGCTAGTGTGTGGGGTGCCTTTTCAGAAAGACAAGTGGAGGAATGTGCTATTCTTTCCCCAATTAGTCAGAGAAGTCTTCTCTGTTTCTGCTGAAGACTAAGTGAGAAGAAATAGATGTAGGTTGAGTTTAACAGCTGGAAGCAGAAGAGCTGTGAGACACATGGATACCTTGACAAAGAGGTGAATCCATCTTCTAGGTAGGGTCAGCTGTGGATCACCTAGAGGTTGGTACAAGGATGAAATCCACCATGGCAGTTGTGGTGGATGTGGGGTACCTGCTTTGGACCTAATGGAAAAGAGGAAATAAGTCTGGGAGAGATGAACCTGTGTGGCCTGCCTCCCTTATTCTTCCTGGGGTTTGCTTCCTTAGAGCTCCACATGGAGAGGCAAGAGTAGTGTGAAATATTTTAGTCAGTGTTTTAGATCCTGGGGTAGTAAGAGAAGAGCTCTGCAGTGCTCAGGGGAAACTGGAGACCAGGAGATGTGATAAGAACCCTGAGAATGGGGATCAACTAGAGCATTTTAGGAGAGATCCATAGAGTATATTATTTTTCTTAGTGTTCTGGTTCCATTTTACATTGTGTGTGTGTGTGTGTGTGTGTGTGTGTGTGTGTGTGTGTGTGTGTGAGATTATTTAATTACTATCAGTCTCCACAATGACTGGGCCCATCCCTAACATTTATTGACTTTAGAGCAAGAGTATAGGTGGAGGCTCACATACCATAAGCCAAAGTATTTAAAAGTTATAAGTCCAACTAACAAACCATTAAATAAAATGAATTTTATCCTCCTTTTCTGCAAATGTCAAAAAAAACCTGGAAGACAGCTTTGAATTTATAATTATTGGATTCCTTAGAGTTCTGTGCTAGCCAAATGGGGGTATCCAGCCCTTGGTCTACAGGCCACTTGGATTCTCTTTACTCTTCTGGCTACATTTCCACCAGGATCAGCCTTTGTCATACATGCATGGACACTCCAGCTGGCTTACCCAAGCTCTGTTTGTCCTAACCCTAAACAGTTGTCCCTTGCCCCTTTCCCTTTGAACTTGAGGAAGAGATACCTGAATGTTCTGGACTCAGGCTCATGTCTAAATACATAGGAATTCCAGGGTCGAGGTCAATGAAGCATGTTCAGGAAGAAGGGTATAGCTCCTCAACATCGCAGACTTCCTATGCGAAGGGTGCAGCTGAAGAAGGGCTAGAGTGGGGCCTTCTACAGCAAGGGACCCTCTTGCCTGGGTGTAAGGGAGGCACTGCAAAGGGACTGTAAGACCCCTGGAAGCAGCAACTTGTGTGTGTTTGCTCATCATTGGGCCATCAGCTCCCAATCTACTGCCTGGCACCTGTTTCATACTCAGTAAGCTTTTGTTGAATGAATGCGCTTCTAGAGCTCATCCAGTGGGCAGCTCCACAGGGAGGGAAACTGGGGAGAAGAGACTATCAAGGAGAAAAATATTTGCTGGCATCAAATGCTGAACGTGTGCTATGCAGAAAGGGCAGGAAACTGTTCTGTGGAATAACAAAGGGCAGTGCCTTGGCCAGTGATGAAACCTTCAGGGAAGCCAACTTGGGCTTAATATTAGAAAGAACTTTCTATCAAAGCTGTACCACAATAGTATAGGCTGCCTTAGAAAGGGGGCTCAAGTGGGTGACTGAAACTAGTGGCCCTCAAGATCCTTCCTGAGCTTGAAAGTCGGGGTTCATTACAATGAGATTGATTGAGGACCCAGAAATATTTCTTAATTTTTAAAAATGTTTGTTTATTGTTGAGAGGGAGAGACAAAGCGTGGGTGAGTGAGGGGTAGACACACACGCGCATGTGTGCGCACACACACACACACACACACACAGAATCTGAAGCAGACTCCAGGCCATGAGTTATCAGCTCAGAGCTCGACACAGGGCTCAAACTCAAGAACTGAGAGATCATGACTTGAGCCAAAATCGATGCTTAACTGACTGAGCCACCCAGGCACCCCTCCCGGAAACATTTTAATCTAAGCAGAAGGAGATGAACTTGCATCCTTTTTCAATTTAAAGGGGTCATCTTGTCCCAGTATCTAATGCCAGTGTATGCTATACATGGCATGTACAAATGTGTCTTCAGCAAAGATCACAAAGAACAGTCTCTGTCTTGTGTTCATGGAAATACCAAGTTGTTGGCAATCATGGATTTACACCTGACACATACCACAGTAGGAAAGCAGCGTATCACGAATGACAGACAACAGATGCCAACATGGAGCTAAGGATGCAAAACCATCCCAGAGAAGAGGAAGCCCAGTTAACCCCTTGCCAGAATCATGAGAGGACTGTTTTCATTTTCCCATCTTTGACCTTCCATGGTAGTTTTCTATTCCTACTTTGGCCACTCCTGGTCCTGTTTAAACGGAAAGCTCCAAGGACCCTTTCCTCACCCAGGGTTCTCACCAGTGCACTCTCATTCTTTACTAGGAGATGATGTAAGGATGTTCAGCCTCCACCATCACATCCCTGGCTGCTTTTCAGGTGTAGCTATCTATTTTTTTACATGCACATACATGCACACACATGCACGGGAATAAAGCACTGAGTGCAACTGTCTCACCTTCACAGGCAGAATCAGGGATTAGAGGAAGGGAGGTACCTGGTGTCTTGACAGGTGTGGACTGATTCTCACCTCAGTTGTCTATAGATCCTCTACCTGATGTTCACTTTAGAGTCATCCTTCCCCACTTGCCAGCCTGCCTCTGCTTCTGGTGGGTTGGCTAATTTATTGGGTGTGGCTTCTAGCTGAGCCCCCCACCCCTCAGGAAAGTACTTAATGAAGCTGGTAGGGCAGGAGTAAAATATGGATTTCTAAAGAGCCGTGGGTGGAGAAAGGCCAGATACTAGGACTCTCTTTCTCTCTCCTCCCCACCCCCCAACCACCGCCCTCCTCTTTTCCAGCTGGTATGTTGGAAAAGCCCAGCTGTGGCCTGTGAGTTGGGGGAGGGGGAGCTGGCTAGAGGGAGGAGGGGCTATTTGAAGGAGTGTGGGAATGAGCGAGCTTCTTGTTTGCTGGGAAGGAAGCCAAGTTGGAAGCGAGCCTGGATGTAAAGAAGCTGGCAAGTGAATACTGTGTGGCCTGAGCTGCACACCATCCCCCTCCTGAGTGTATCACATGTAAGATGCAGTCTAAGAGTACATATTGCATATAGTACACATTTGATACCTCCCTCTGCATGTGTTAAAAGTGAAAATGGGGTGCACGTGGGACTGGCTGCCTTATAACAAAATAGGCACAATCCAATTAGCTACAGTTTGAGTTCCAGGTAGATGCAAACTGCCAGAGAAAGAGAAGCTCCGCAAATATAGGTTCTAACTCCATGATTCAAGCCCTCAAGGGGGCCACACAGGTCCCAGTCTTGGACCCAGCTCATTGCTCTCATGAGGATTTTGCCAGGTTCCTGCTCGGAGATGTTGAGGTGGACAGATCAAATTAGTTTCCTTCTTTATGGAATGGTCACTTTAAATGTGGTTGAAGTGAATCAGCATCAATTTCTGCAAAAGAAGCCTCTCTCCTAGCCACCCTAGTGGCCATGCATGCAGTAGAGGTTAAATATTTGTTGATCTTTTGGTCTCTTTTTTGGCACATATTCATTCCAGACTTAACAGTGCTATCTTTGGTTCCTAGTGCATGCACGGTGGAAGGTATATTTGTGTGTGTGTCTGTGTGTGTGTACACATGCACATATGTGTATGTGTCTGTATAGAAGTTGGGGCACTTGGGTGGCTCAGTGTCTGACTTCAGCTCAGGTCATGATCTCATAGTTTGTGAGTTTGAGTCTCGAGTTGGGCTCTGTGCTGACAGCTCAGAGCCTGGAGGCTCCTTCAGATTCTGTGTCTCCCCCTCTCTCTGCCTTTCCCATGCTCGTACTCTGTCTCGCTTGTGTCTCTCAATAATAAATAATAATAAATAAATAATAATAATTAAAAATTTTAAAAAGAAGTTAAAATGCCAGGCAAAAGGAATATGGATGCTATCCTGAGACCCCCTCCACCTCATCCCATCTCCTTTTCAGATTCTATAATGGCAAATAATGATGACTCTTATTCTAGTAATCATAGTGATCATTGTCCTGGCTTGAGTCCACTTGGCCAGGAGCAGACCTTTTCTTGTTCTATTGCTGAATGATGAGAGGAACACAGGCTTTGAAGTCAGAAAGACATGAATTTAAATTCCAATTTGGGCCTTACCCAGCTGAGTGATCCTGGGCAAGTAACTTAACCTCCCTGGACTTTGTTTTCATTGTTTATAAAACAGGAATAAAATACCCAACTTGAACACTTATTATAAGTAGCGGCCATGCTGTATTGAAGTTTTAAGAACATAGCAGCTGCTCATTAAATGGGAGCCATATATAGCTCCACCTTGTCAATATGGCTCAGACACCCGGAGTGGGACCACCAGATCACACTCCTGCCTTTCCTATTACTCTCTCTTACTGCAGCCTTAAAAAATCAGATGCTCTAAGTGCTGTGCTTTGACCACACAATAACCCCCTAGCTGTTTTTCTGCCTGATATCAGGGATCCAGTTCAGATCAGTGTTCAGATCCAGTATGTCTGTTTAGCTGACTTTTTGCCTCTGTATCGCCTGATTCAGTTCAACCCCCCAGCTCTCCTGCTCAGGTCTGTCTCACTCCCAACGTAGTTGTCTTTATCTACCTCCATCACAGCCGTGTTCCTGTCAGATCTTTATTAAGCAGCACTCTCTTCTTGGCAGGAACTGTGCAGAAAGACACTTTCCTGGACTCTGAGTCCCTAGAGGCCAGGAGCAGACTATGCACGCAGAATAGCATGTAGAGGAAGTGGCAGAAAAAATGCTTGCCCCATGTGTGACAGAACTGTTTGCCTTCAGGGTCATCCCTAGACTAGTGTTTCTGAGAGCCTGGGATGAGATGGATGCCCCCGACAGACACAATGTTAAGTAATGTTGATCAAGTGAGAACGTTGTTCTCTTTTCAGTTTGTTTTCATGCCTTATGATTATGTCTAGGAGAAAATCTCACTGGAGTGATAATATGTCTTTAACACCTTTTTCACACTTGTCAATCTTCTCTGTAAACAAAGAGAAGGCATCAGCCTTAGAGTACTTGGACATACAGTAATATCTAGCTAGAATGTGTTAATCTTGTTTTCTTTGAAGTTGTGTGCATCTATTCCGTTTTTTATTAATCAACTATTTTTTTTAAGCAGTTTTAGGTTCGAAGCGAAACTGGGCTGGAAGTACAGAGTTCTCATGTGTTCCCTCCTTGTGAGTTCCCCCAACCCAATCTCATCCTGCATTAGAGTGGTGATGATTCACTATAATGGATGAACCAACACTGATACATCATTATCACTGAAAGTCCATAGCTTACATTGGGCTTTGCTCTTGGCGTTATAGGTTTGAAGGGTTTTGACAAATGGATAGTGGCATGTATCTACCATATATGGTTTCATTATAGTTTTACTGACTTAAAAATCCCCTGTGCTCCACCCATTCATCCTTTTGCTCCCACCCCTGGACTCCTGACAATGTAGCCTGGTTTTTTCCAGATGTCATATGGCTGGAATTATACAGTGTGTAGCCTTTTCTGACTGGCTTCTTTCACTTAGTAATATGCATTTGAAGCTCCTCCACATCTTTTTGTACCTCAATAGTGCATTTTTTTCTTCTTAGCATTGAATAATATTCTATCATATAAAGACAGCTTGTCTATTTCTTCTTTGGTAAGTGACATCAGTTTTTTATTTATGGTAGTGACAAAAGTCTCCTTCAGAAATAAATTTATTGAAGTGAAAATGTAAGACAGAAAAAAATGTTACATGTGAAGTAAATAATAGGATAGATGGTACATGTATATGTTAAAAAGTGTTTGTGACTAAATTTATGTGCCACAGTTCTGGGATGTACCCTTTATAATAGTTCTGAAACATTTGTGGATACCAAGAAGTGCCTTAAGAAGGGGGCAAATGCCAAGTCTCAGGCCATTGTCCCCAGGGTGGCACCCTGGAATCTGCATTTTCAACAACTGTTTTTGACAATTCTAAAGTAGGTGAATCAGGAATACTGTGTATTAGGCCACAGTTTGGAGGGGAAGTCACATGGGGAGGATAGAGGTCTTCACCAGACCTGAGGTTCTCAGACATACAAGGAACAGGGGACTGAACCCTTGAGGGGGAGGGGGAGCACAGGGCCATGTGACAAGGAAGGAAATAACATGTGTCACTCAGGGCAGAGGTAGGAAGGGATACTTCATGCATCTCTCTCTTTCCCTGCTTCAGTGACCTGAGAGCTGTAAGTTTCAGATGGGATAGACACAAGATGGAAAACTAACTCACACAGGATTGTAACATGAGGGAGAAGTAAACTTTGATTGTGTTCACATCCTAAAACTCAGAGGTTTGTCTGCTGCCCAGCTAATATAAAATTCCCTGGCTAAAGAACCATTAATTCTTACTCCTGAATTATGTTCAGAGAGTACTCTTGAGTAAAGTCAAACCAGGGGCCTCCCTGGGGAAGTCCTAGGGTCTCAAAGCAAGGCAATAGGAAGTACATAGCTTGCCACCCCACAGCTCATTGAGTACCCACAACGACATGTGTCAGCTTATGAATAACATCACTTTTGCCTATACCCCATTGGCTGGGTCTAGAAACATGGCTCAACCTAATGGTAGTAGGGATGGGGCTGTCATCCTCTTGTGTGCCCAGAAAGGAAGGAAACTCAGATGTAGTGAGCTCTAGAAGTCTCCCACTCAACAGTATTAGTAACTCTGTCTTAGGGCTCTAAGAAAAGTAAATGAAAGAATATATTAGAGCATGCAGAACATGGCTTGACCCATAGTGAGCACTCAGTAAATGCTAGTAGTTTTGTTATTATCTCCTCAGTTATACAAGGAGGAGGTTGTACTCAGAAATATCCAAGCCCCTTGTGGTTCCCGTTTTTTTTTCTTCATGCCATATCAGGTGGAGGAGCAATCCCCAGGGCTGGCATACCAATATTGCACCACCAACGGCAGTCTTCCTAGAAGAATGAACTTAGAACTGCACCTTAAAGACACTATCAGGGAAAGGATTTGGGAAATAGGAAAATGAAGACTGTTCCAGGCATAGGAACAATGGGAGCAAAGAATCAGAGATTATTTTGCAGAACACTGGCAGGGTGGATAAGAACATGGGGCCTACGTAGCTAAGTAGAACTTTCAAATCTCACTGTTGCTGTGCAGTCACTGTGTGACCTTGAGCAAATCACTTACAGACCCAGAATCTTCATCTCCTATGCTCTAGAATGGGAATGATAATAGTATCTGTTTAGAGGTTACTGTGAGGCTTAAAATGATACAACACATGTGAAACTCTTGGCATAGGGGGGAATGCAAACATATGATAAATTTACTAATGTCCAATAAAGAATAGCTCTTGATGTTGTTATCTGATCTCACTGACTATTGTCTTCTTCAAACTTTCTTTGAGAATTTCTTCCTTGGGGTGTGTGTGTGTGTGTGTGTGTGTGTGTGTGTGTGTGTATGCCTGTGGCTGCTGATCTGAGGAGGTGCTGCCAAGACATCATAGGGGTAGATGAAACTAAATATACCCAAGCACTGCTGGTAGACTAAGTAAAAATTATCTCACAGATATACATACTTTTTCCCTAAATGTGTGAAAGCCATTGTGATAAACGAAATCAAGAGCATCTCTCACTTTAGTATAGTATTTTGTCAATAAGCATATTCTCAATAAATATATTCTCAATAAATAAATTCTCAATAAACAAATATATTATCAATAGATAGACTACAATTCTAGTCACTTGAGGGTTTGTGAAACTTTAAGCATTAAAAGGGACCCAAATTAAGTGATATTCTACAAAACAACTAGCCAGTACTTTCCAAAAGTATCAAGGTTATGAAAAATGAAGAACAATGAGGGAAATGTCCCAGATTAGAGGAGTCTAAGAAGATAATGATAATTAAATACAATGTGTTATCTGAATTAGTTTCTGTACCAGATAAGGGGCATTGGTGGGACAGTTGGTGATACTTGAGTAAGGTGTGGAAACTAGTAAGCAGTATGCTGTTACCATTAAGTTCCTCATTTTGGTTATTGTACTATGGTTCTATAACATATTAACCTTTGGGGAAGTTGCTTGAAGGGTCAATGGGAACTCTGTGCTATTTTGACAAGTTTTTAGATGAGTCTGAAATTATTGTGAAATAAAAAGTGAAAAAATAAAAATAATTTAAATGGAGTTGGTTACTCATACTTGGAAAAATTGGGAATCACTAGTACAGAAAAAAACCCATGGGTCTTAGAATTTGGGCTCTAGAACTTCCTAGCTGTGGGTTTCAGGTAAATCATTAAAATCCTTTGAATTTAAGTGTCTTCTGTCTGTACCATGGAGCAAATACTTCACAGCATTGTTGTAGGAATTTGCGTAGACAACACTGACTGTAGTGCATGAAGGGGCTCCCCAAAACGTGAGCTCGCTGTCTGGTGTCTCCTTCTACCTCTATCCAGGGAGGATGACAAACATGCCTTGCACATTTCCCCAGGTATAAGTACTGTGTGCTAAGTGCTTTGAGATTGACAGGGTGACACCTGAGGCATGAAAGTGTTGCGTGGGCAATAAAGTTGTCTCAATGTGGGCTCTTAAACATATAAACAGAGTTAATAATCATCAGCAAAAACAACATTGGCCATTATGCAGTGTTCTTTAACAGTTTTTAACCTAACACCCCAGAAGGAGCTCTTTGGCACATTGAGTTGTATATTTTGATACATCCTGTGGCGATCCCTCCAGGAGCTGAAGAATTAAGCCTACATGGAGCATTGTGCTACTTTATAAAGAAAAGCTTTCTAGTACTGGGGTGCTGAGTTATCCAATGTGTTTAGAAAACAGCTGTCCAAACCAGGCAGCTGCAGGTGAATGTGAGCAGGTGTGTGTGGGAGCGCAGAAGTGCCCACTCCTGTTGGGTGCATGTTTGTGGGAGTGAGCGAAAACAATGAAGAGGAGAGGGAGTGCTGGTATGTGTGCACGTGGAATACAAATATTTAATTCAGAAGAAAAAGGCATTTGAAGGTGTTGATCCCTTGTCTTTTCCAGCCTTTTGCACACCTTTGCTCCAGAGGGATCCCGGAGTGTCTAGTCTTTGCGAAGTCAGTGCTGACATTTTACATAATATACACTGCCTTTTCTCTTGCTTTGGACACCCATTAAGTGTTTGCTAGTGAAACAAATCAGCTTGGGACTTTGTGGACAAGTATGTAATACAATTTCAAAGGTTATTTCTCTCTTCCCCCCCAAAAACACCACAGAGAAAGGTTATTCATAGTTTAAATTAATTTTCATCTTCCCTATAACTATAAAGGAAGTAAAAAAAAGTGTTTATCAGACATGATAGCTGGTATTTGCTTCCAAACAATCCAGTTACTATAGATGACACAGGACTGATCATGTGTTTAGAAGTGCTGAAACTGGGTGATGGGTTTATTCCACTATTTTCTCTACTTAAAGCTTTTCTTTACATTAGATTTTATTTATATTTATATGTATTATATTATGTATACTTTATGTATTTTCTCTACTTTTATGTGTGATTGAAATTTTCCATAATAAAAATAGTTTGACGTATTATTTGCTCTAAAAAGACAATTTTAAACTTTTTTGTTAAAAAATTTTTATGTTTATTTTTGAGAGAGAGAGAAAAAGACAGAGAGACAGAGCATGAGCAGAGGAGGGGCAGAGAGAGGGGGAGACACAGAATCTGAAATAGGTTCCAGGCTCTGAGGTGTCAGCACAGAGCCCAATGCAGAGCTTGAACCCACAATCTGTGAGATTATGACCTGAGGTGAAGTCAGATGCTTAACCAGCTGAGCTATCCAGGCACCCTGAAAAGACAATTATTTTAATTTTAAATTTTATTTATTTGAGAAAGAGGGGCAGAGAGAGAGAGAGAGAGGGAGAGAGCGAATCCCAAGCAGGTTCTGTGCTAACACGCATACCATGTGATACCATAACCCTGAGATCATGATTTGAGCCAAAATCAAGAGTTGATACTCAACAAACTGAGCCATCCAGGTGCCCTTAAAAAGATTATTTTTAAACAGATTTTACAAAGGGGAGGTGGAGTTATCTGTGGGTGGACAAGAGAGCTTTGGGCACAATAATACTGGGGACCCGAGTCAAAGACAGACAGAACTTGAGTGTGTCCTACTGGGCACTTCATCAGCCTTGCTCAATTAGAATACATTTGATGACCTCTTAAGGGATCTTCCATCCCCAAGGTCATGATTTAAAGATGAAAACGTCCTGACATCCATTTCCTTTCTGGTCCACCTGGTCTGATGGCAGCAAAAGGATCAGTGTGACCATTGACTCAGCAGACAGTGACTGAACACCACTGGGTGCCAGGCCCTGGAATGCGGAGATAAATGGGGAGCTCAGAGTCTAGTGTAAGAAGCAACCAGAAGATGACATTATGAGTTCCTTAAACCAGTGTTGCATCCATTGTGCTTGATGAATGACCACGTTGGACGGGTGACTAGTGATGCCTGAGAAAACTGGACAAGCATTGTCAGAAAAGCTAATCTTCAAGTGGCCAAATAGGGTTGAGAAGGAGGAATTCCCCTCCCAATGGAAGTGTATGACAAAGTATAGCAATACAAGACCTACCTCGTTCTCCTCATTAGAAACATATTCCTTTCCACTTGGCCTCATCCTCTCTCCCTCTCATTGCTTTTCAAATTGCCCTGCTGTGTTTTAAGACCCAGTATAGCTTTCCTCAGAGAGCTGGGCAGATAAAAGTGTGGGCAGGGTACAGAGAGGGGAGGAGTGAGTTTACTCCTCTCTAGCAATTATTCTCAATGCTAGCTTCTCTGGGCTTGGTTCTAATGACCTTTCTGTAATAAGAGCCTTGTGGTCTGGTGGTGCTTGGGAGCCACCTGCCTGGGAATAGTAATGCCACAGAAACTCTCATGGTTAATTGAACTGTTTTTATCTGGGAAGTTTCAGGAGAGTCTGGAAAGACTCTTGGGATTCAGGAGCTTCCTTATCCTCCAACACATGCAGAGACACTAGCTCATATTCCTGTGGTAAGGAGGGAAGAGCAGATAATATTTTCCTAATTTTTAGATTGAGAAACCAGGATCCAGAGAGGTGAGGTATTGTGCTCAAGATGAAAGGCAAATCCTTAAGCTGGAGTCTCCTATTCTCAGACTGGGAAATACCAGTAAATATTTTACAGCCTCTTTCAGCCATAAAAATATTTGTTCGGGGCGCCTGGGTGGCTCAGTCGGTTAAGCCTCCGACTTCAGCTCAGGTCAGATCTCATGTTCGTGGGTTCAAGCCCCGTGTCGGGCTCTGTGCTGACAGCTAGCTCAGAGCCTGGAGCCTGCTTCCGGTTCTGTGTCTCCTTCTCTCTCTGCCCCTTCCCCTCTCATGCTCTGTCTCTGTCTGTATCAAAAATAAATAAAACATTAAAAAAAATTTGTTCATTCACTTCCTAATACACTCCTATATTGTATTAAGGTGTTATTTTACAAGAACATTTGGAGTATGGAAAAGATTAGGGAGGGTACATGGGCAAGAATAGGTTAAGCTCATGTTTAATTTAATTTTCTAGTGAATTTGGGAATAACTCTCTAACTTATATTTTAACTCTTATTGTTGAAAATCTTTACAAAACATAAGTCCACCTTGCAGTGTGTTTGAACATTGCCCACATTTCTTTTATGTTGAGGGCTCGTTGTTTAACCTTAGGCTCTGTGGTGAAAGAAGGCAAAGGAAATGAAGCTCTAGCTTCACAGAACACAGATACCTTGCAGAAGTTATGAGTGGACTTTATTTAAACTGTGATATCAACTTGTTTCATCTTTCTCCCGCCGCAGTTGAGTAAAATTCCTAATTTAATCGTGCAGCAAGTATTTACTCCAGAACTGTGTTTAGGATTCTAGATATGCTAATACACTGGAACCTGGCTCCTGTCCTCTGGGAGCACTCAGTCCAATAACTGCAGATAGGGCAGTGACAATATGGGATGGTAAGGACTAATAGTTGTGCAAAGTGCAATGGCATGCAGGCTTGAGGATCAGGGAGCCTTCTCCCAAGAGGAGATATCTGTGCTAGACCTGAGGCTGGCCAAGATGAGAGTTGGAGGGGTGCCTGGGTGACTCAGTCAATTGAGCATCTGACTCTTGATTTCAGCTCAGGACATGATCCTGCGGTCGTGGGATTGAGCCCTTTGTTGGGCTCTGTGCTGAGCATGGAGCCTGCTTGAAATTCTCTCTCTACCACCCCCTCACCCTTCTCCCCCATTTGCATGCTCTCTCTAAAATAAAAAAAATAATTTTTTAAAAAGATAAGAGAGTGGAAAGGCATTCCAAGCCCAAGTAGGAGGTTTCCAAAAGCTTGGAGGAAGGAAAGGGATGTCACCTCCAGGAGGAATGGAAAAGCCCAGTTTGCTTCAAGACATAAGTATTCATTCATCTTCCTTTCTTTGTGTCCTCTGGGTGGTTAAATTGGGTCTGCCTTCCACGGGCATCAGTTGCAGAAACTGTGAGTCTTGCTTAGCTTGGGGCTTATCTGTGCCCATTCTAGTCTAGTCCAGCCTGGCTTCCACCAGGAAGCTGCCTCAGTCCACTTGAGGAGGAGGACACAAAGGTCCCCCGTTGTGGGTGGCCACCATGGCAACCACCACCTTAGGTTGCTGGGGAGTGCAGCAGGTTGACAAAAGGGGTGCCCAAGAACTGCAAACATGTGGAGGTGTGTGTTCCACTGCAGTCAGTAGATAGTGTCTCATTCAAGGCCCAGGCACATATACCTCTCAGCCTTCTAACCTAGAGGCCATTTTCTGGCCAGAGAGTCAAAAAAAAATGTCATCAATATAGCCCTGCCCCATAGTTTTCCAGACTTTCAGTGTCTCCAGCTCTTCCATCTCTCTGTGCTTGCACCTACCTGTGGAGATCAGGGAGACACAGAGCCAGGGTACTATGTTTGCCTTTCTTTTTTCCTTTTTTTAAAAATTTTTTTTATTTTTTTAATGTTTTATTTATTTTTAATACAGAGAGAGACAGAGCATGAGAGGAGGAGGGGCAGAGAGAGAAGGAGACACAGAACCAGAAGCAGGCTCCAGGCTCTGAGCTGGCTGTCAGCACAGAGCCTGATGCGGGGCTCGAACCCACGAACGTGAAATCTGACCTGAGCCCGAGTCGGAGGCCTAACCCACTGAGCCACCCAGGCGCCCCTCTTTTTTCCTTTTTAATTAATTATAATTTCTTTGAGAGAAAGAGAAAGAGTGCACACGTGCACATGACTGGGGGAGAGGCAGAGGGAGAGAGAAGGGGAGAGAATCTTAAGCAGATTCCACACCCAGTGTGGAGCCTGACTAGGACATGATCTCATGAACCGTGAGATCATGACCTGAGCCGAAACCAAGAGTTAGACACTCAACTGACTGAGCCACCCAGCTACCCCTCTTTTTGCCTTTTAAAATTATCATTCCCCAGTTGCCATCAGCATGAGTGCTATCTATGCACATGCTATAAAATGTTATTAGATTTTGTTGCTTCTAGGGGAGTATGTTGGGAGAAAGGGATGTCCCATCAATTTTGAGATCAAAGGAATCAAGGTCCAAAGAGGCTACATGATATTTCTTTGCTATTGCTCTGCACACACACTGAACTGGGCGTAGATAAATATAGCCACAGACAAAACAGACAGGGCCTCAACTCTTATGGAACCTGCAGTCTAGAGGTGACGTCTAGTGGAATTACAGGCCCTGTTCATGCTAGTGGTCCTGGAAGGCCTTGGCCATCCTGGGCAAACTGCTCTAGCTTCTTGCCACAGTTCTGTTTGTAGCTCTTTCCTTCCCTCTACTGACAGGTCTTCATCCTCTCCTGTATAATGCAAATGTCTTGATAAACTTTCTGGTCCCTTCCCCACTGCATTTCTGCTTCAAATATGCACAAGAGGTGCTTTTACTTTTCTTTCCCTTGGTGATGTCTGGCATGAAGCAGAACTACCAGGGGTAGCTAGCAGCAATATGTCTGTTGTTGCTCTGTAAACACTCCAGACTCTGAGCAAAGAATTAAAAGTGAGGCAAGTGTGATGATAAAACTTCAGCTCTTATGTTCCGTGAACATACTAGAGTCTTTCAAGACAAAACTATGAAATAGAGACTACCATCCTTTACTCCTCTTATGGCTATGGAGGCAGACTCAGATATGGTATCTACATTGGTTTGTAGGGCTGGACTTTAGATTCTGGGCTCCTGGCTCCTAGTCCAGTGCTCTTTCTACTATTTAATTGAAAATAATTAAATCCAGCAGTTATTTGTTAAGCAGCTATGATTGCCAGGTATGGTACCAACCTTAGGAATATAGAGAAAGAAACTTGGCTCCTTGTGTTAGTGACATTTCAGAGGGATAAGTATGTGAGGGAACTGTTGTAATAATAGTGATGGAGAGATGTTCTAGTCACAGTGTGGGAAGCAAAGAGGGAAGGGTCAACTCTGCCTGAGTGAATCAGGTGGGTGGCCTCATAGACAAGAACCTCCAGCTGGTGCTAGGGGAATGAGCAAGAGTTCACCACAGACCTGCAGGGGAAGGGGCACCCTGGCACCTGTAAAGGTGAGGTGGTGTGGCATGGTGCGGTGGTCATGGTCCACATGAGGAGTGTCAGGAGACAGCAGGGCAAAGACCAGAGTCCCTTGAGCATGTCTGGAGTGTTACCTTCACTAAAGCAACTCCTTTTGGTAAGGCAATAAGGAACCATCCAGACCACACCCTGACTCCACAGAATGAGTTCTGAGAAGTTCACTCTCCTGCTTCTTACTGACATGGAAAAAAGCTAAATGCCTTTGGTACGGTGACAAAGACTATTGGAATTTGGACCTAACCTTTCCTTCTGGCCTCCAGCCTCCATCCTCAGCACCTCTACATCCATCCCATCAGCCTCTCTAGCCAGTCCTCACCGCCTTCCATTTTTCATTCCCTGAACACATCCCTTGGCTTTCTGCCTTTTGATTTCCATTCAAAGGCTTTGTTTCACTAAGGACATTTTTCCCCTTTTCCTTCACCAACCCAAACCTTAACCACCTCCAAGCACTACCTCACCTGTCACCTTCTCCACGAGGCCTCCCTCCTATATTTTATCTCCCCCTGGCTGTCCTCCCATAGCACTTACCACAGGCTGCCTGCCCTGTTAGCACCATTTACTTCCATTTCCTTTTCCCAGTGGAAGATGAGCTCAAGAGAGCTTGTTCCACATGTATGTAGTTCACTTTTTATCACTCACTGTGCCTAGCAATATAATCTACAGAATCTAAGCCAATTGGGTATTTGAATACTTTCATGGATCCACTCAAGAAAAGCACCTTTTCCCCCCTAACCAACATTCTCCCCTTTCTGCTAATGCGGGTGCTATGGCCTGAATTATTTCTCTCTCTCAAATTCACATGTTGAAGCCCCAACCCTCTATGTGAGGATATGTGGAGATAGGGCTTTAGGGGGGTGAAAGGGTTAGGTGAGGTCATGGGGGTGGGGCCATCATAATGGGATCAGTGCTCTTACAAGAAGAGACACCAGAGAATTGCTGGCTCTGTCTCTACCATGTGAGGACACAGCAAGAAGGTGGCTCTCTGCCAGCCAGGGTTCTCTCCCCAGAATCCAACCATGTAGGGACCCTGATCTTGGACTTCTAGCATCCAGAACTCTAAGAAATAAATACCTGTTGTTTAAGCCACCAATTTGTGGTCTTTCGTTATGGCAGCTGAGCAGACTAATACCACAGGAGAGGGGAGATTATGAAGAATGTTTTTAACCATCTCAGTGGCTGGCACATCACCCTCCCTTCAACACACTCAGTACTGCTCCTGAGACTAGGACTCAGTCAGCGAGTAGTCAGACATGCCCCTGCCCATGAGGAGCTTACCTTCTCACTGTCAGAGGCAGAAACCCGAGGACGCCACACAGGTGGAATCGAGGGACAGTCAGCAAACAACTAGTCTTCAGGGATTTTAAGATCCTGAAACACAGGAAAGACTGAGGGCCTGTCCCAGATGGCAGGTGACCAGAGACATATAACCCAAAATGCTGTGAGAGAGCCTGGAACCCAAACCAGCCATGCTCTTGGGAGAACTGGTGAGGTTTGAGTGGGAGCTTTCATTTGGTGATTGTGTTTACCGTAATTTCTGGTTCTCATAGTTGTGGGGTGAATATGTTCGATGTTAGCATAGGGAGAGACTCAAAGAGGGATATGCAGAAACTATTATTTTTACAACTTTTCTGTAAATCTAAAAGTAGTTGTAAATAAAAAGTTAAAGGGAAAAAAAAAGCAACCTGAGCATCACCCTCAATTCCTCTCTTTTACTCTGCCCTTTCTCCATCATGGGTGTTTTTCAATCAACATATTCTTCCATTGCTTTTACTTCCAAAAGACCGCTCCAATCCATCCACTTCTCCGGACCTAGACTGCCACCATCTCCATCAGAGCCGTACTGCTTTTTCTCCCAGACTCCTAAGCCTCTACTTTCGCTCCCGTTTACTCCATGTCTTCTCTACAGAATTGCAGTGACTCTTCACCCATATCTTAAAATTAGCCTAAAACTAGTCTGTGGATCCTCTTTTCTCTGGACTACATCCCAGCTCTTTGACCTGCCTTACAAGGCCAGCCAGCCTCTGCTTACCTATCCAGATTCTTTGGTTGCCTCCCCTCCCCTCCCACCTTCCCCTTATCCTTCTTCCCAATTCAAAGGAGCTCCCATATTCTTTTTATCCCATTCTTTCTGCTCTGGAAGCATTCTGCCCCTTATGTATGCATTTCTTCCTCACTTGATTAGCATCTCAGATCCTGATCCTTTTGAAGTCTCTAGTCCCCTTATGAGTTGAGCTCTCCTCCTTTTTTTTTTTTTTTTTGAGCTCTCCTCCTATAAGCTCTGCGGATCCCTGCACTCACCCTGCCAATCACAGCCCCCACCCCACTGCTCATGTATTTCTCCTCAGACCTTAAGCCCTGTGAGGACAGGTGTTGTGTCTACTTGGGTCTTCTTGCTTTCCAGCATCTTACACCAAGGTTGATACACTGAAGACACTCAATGGACTTTTGCTGAAAGAATGATCCAACATTTCTAAGCATTAAGTTTATGTATCAAAACACTACCTCCAAGTTATGTGTGTTCATGAGGGGTGGTGGGTACCAAAGAAACAGATCTTACCTTTGACACATATGTGTATGCATGTGCATGCACGTGTGTGTGTGGGGGGGAGTGTAGATTCACAATAGTCTCCTGAGCTTTCCTGGTATAATCTGAAACTGGCCTTGTACACAAGGGCAAGGAGAGACTGAAGAAAGAGATTGGCCATTCCATGTTCGTGGATGGCAATTTTTTTTTAATGTTTATTTACTTTTGAGAGAGAGAGCATGAGCAGGGCAGGGGCAGAGAGAGACACACACACAGAATCCGAAGCAGGCTCTAGGCTCTGAGCCGTCATCACAGAGCCAAATGCGGGGCTCAAACTCATAAGACTTTGAGTTGTGAGATCATGACCTAAGCTGAAGTCAGCTGTTTAACGGACTGAACCACCCAGGCGCCCCTCATGGATGGCAATTTTAACAATAGCAAAGGGAACTTATATATGAGGCTTGTCTTGGTCAGCAGCAAATCCAAACCTTAAAAGCTTATGAAGTGGCCCTAACTGGGCTCAGCTGTGTATACCATGCAAGCATTTTCAATACCACATCACCATCTCCAGACTGTGTCCTCAGAGCAGCCTCTGAGAGTGAGGAAAGCAAGTAGAACAACATTCGAAGGACAGGGAAGGAGATGGGGAGCCTCTGAGTGCCCAGGTCCTGCTCACAGGTCAATCAGTGCTTACTCTTTTTGATCACATTCCCCAACTCTGTGTGTGTGTGTGTGTGTGTGTGTGTGTGTGTGTGTGTGTTTGTAGAGTGGGGAAAAATCAGTTCTAAATGTTACTTGACATTATCAGGATGGTCAACCATCAACCATTCCAGTTTCCTGGAAGACTGATGAATTTCCCACAATGCAGGATTTCACGGCGTTTATAAACCTAGGATAGTCCCAGATGGACCTGGACCGTTGGTCACCCTACAACAATGTTCCAGCTAATTGCTCTGTAGACTGTTCCTTCCAGGGACAACAACTCAGTGTCTGCTTGTTATATGTCCAGAAGCACTTGTTGCTTGGCTGATAGATGCCTGTTTTCACTCTCTAGGAGAAAGCAACCATCAGCTGTCTGCCAGGCTGCTTAGAGTCAAGGAAGTGTGATCTCTGAGACCCTTCTATTAGATCTTACACAGGGCAGGAGGGAGAGCTTAAGTTAGATCTCTAGCATAGAGCTTCTCAGACTTTAAAATATGAATTGCAGGGAGTCCCAGCTGAATTGCAGCATCTGATTCTGAGTGCTTGGGGTAGAGCCCAAGGTTCTGCATTTCTATACGTTCCCAGGTCAATGCTGATAATTCTGGTCCAGAGAGCACATTTTGAGTGCAAGGGGCTCCGTGGTTCTCAGTCTTAGCTGGCATATTAGAATTATCTGGGGAGACTCCACAGATGCCCCGTCACAAACCCAGACTAATTAAGTCAGTCCTTAGGGTGGGAACAGGCCTCAGTATTTTTAACTCTTCCCGGGTGATTCCAATGTGCAGACAACATTGCAAATTTCAGGGAGGGGAAAGAGAAAAAAAATACTGCTGATGATACGAGCTGATTGATTGGTCCAGATGGGCCAGGCTGTGTTGTCAAGTGATTTATTGGAAGTAGAGTCAGAAATCTAAAAGAGGCAGCTTATTTTGGAAAGCCTAGAGGCAAGATTCTTAAAAATAAATAAATAAATAAACCAGGGCATGATGGTTTGCATTCTTTGGCCGTTGAGCTGGGAATCAACAACATTGTTTAAACTCCCAGGGTGATGGAGCCCAGTGCACTACCCTGGGTGGGAGGGGCCCTGCTCTGGAAGCAGCTGATAGGTGAGGGCAGAGGTCTTCTGAAACCCATACCAATAAGTTTCACGGACAATCATCTATGACGGTCTTCCAACTATTCAGAATTTCTCTTGTTTCCTTGCTTGTTCATGCTTCCTAGCAGCTGTGCCACACATTGCCCATGCTCATCAAATTGCCAATCTCATTCTTGGCAGATGAACTTGCCTCCTACTTGACTGAGAAATTTGAGGTCAGCTATCCACATTCCATCATTTCCATCACTTCTACCTGCCTCTTCACTTCTGCAAATGCATCTTTACCTAGTGTCTCCCTCTCCCTCCTATCTGCCTCCTTCCCGAAATGACAATGTCAGTGTCCTTTGTCCTGGCTTGCCCCAGCATCTTGTATCTCCACTGGGACTTGGAATCATCCATCACCACCTTCACTAGCACACAATGCTCTCGGACGTTTCAATCATGTCCTCTTTGCTGGCCCTGCCGGCAAGCAGGTGTGCTTAGGTCTTTAATATCCCTTGAAGGTGTAGCGCTCTTTCATCCCTTCATGTACACTTCTGTTGTGCAGTCTGGTTTCTGCCTCCACTACTGTCTGAAAATGTTCCTTGGAAGGTCCCTGATGACCTAGTTCTAAAACCCATGGCCTCTTAGAAGCTCTCCCTCAGTGGTTCCTCTGCCCATTAGACACCCTCACTTCTTCCCTCCTTGCCTCTAGGCTTTTCTCTCCTGGGTCTGTCTTTGTTAATGTTTGTGTGCGGTGCACATAGGACTGGCCACTCATCATCCCTCCCACCCGGCTTCTGGAGAAGACTTGTCCCAACAGCGGGCCGTCCTGGAAGCATGGGTCATGAAGTCAACTGTCCAACTGTGTTGTAACCCACATTCTCTTTCCCCACCCTCCACCATCCCATGAGATAGACCAGAATAGGATAGGATAAAATTCAAGTACGTTATATGTAGGAAGGGTAAGTATTGTTAAATGTGTATTTTTACTGCAGATTAGTAAAAAAAAAGTTGAGAAGCTTCTGTTCTACTTTGTCTTTCTGTACTGCCAAAGTGGGAAATGAAAACGACATTCCCACACCTCTGCAACATTTCTGAAATCACAGGAAGACTCTTCTGAGAACTGAGCCCTCCTGCCAAATTCCCTATATGCTGCTGACGGTCTCTCCAGGGTTCCCATGCCCGCATCCTGCATCCTATGACTTCTCCCTCTTCTTCTCGCTCCCTGCACACCTCCACGTGACCCGATCAGTCACCAGGGCCCATTCTGAGGACTAGGGTCCATCCCCTCCCCTGCATTTCCCCTTGCTTCCGCTGCAGTTGGAGATCTTTCTATTCATACCCAGAATATTTCAATAGACTTCTAACTACCCTCCCCACCTCCAGTTTCATGAAGCGCATCCCCCCGCCCCCCACCTCACCCCACACCCAGTGCAGTTACAATCCTGAACTGTCATTTGTGAGCTGTTTGACCTCAGGAATGTTGGTTGATATTTCTGAGTTTCGATATCATTACCAGCAAGGACTTTTCTCACAGGATTGTTCTCAGGATTCATTGAAAGCTATATAAAGAGTATATATAGAGCTGGATGAAGGATTATAAAGAGTCTGGCACAAGTTAGGGACTCAGATATTAGCTACCAGTCTCCTAATTCACCAGGCATCCTGCTATCAAATCTTCTATGGCTCCCTTTCACCTACTGAATAAATTACCTCAGCTCTGGTTCTAGTCTTCTAAGAGAGTCCTTCAACTTGGCCAGAGCCTTCCATTTAAACCTTTACTTTCTACTAGTTCCTGTTTTTCTGGACAAGGGGACAGGCCGCCATTCCTGTCACAGACCTGCAGGTTCCTGTCTTCATGCTTTCTTCTTTGGCAGCTCCTTGTGTTCCACTCATTCCTCCCCTAACTTGCACCTGCCTCCTGCCATTGGCCTTCCAGTGCAGTCTTGTGGAAGGAGAACACAAGGGGAACACAAGAGTCTTCCCACCCGTTGGTGGCCACACTGGAGACAGTGGAAGCTGATTGGGTTCGGGCCCAGGTGCTACACCTGTCCTAGAGGCGAGGTACACTGCTGCACAGGGCAACAGCTCCCAGGGCCCCGTGCAGAGAAGAAGGTGGCATGCGGATCTTTCCACACCCCCTCCGTGACCCCAAATCACTTATTCCTCTGACCGGAATAAGCCCCAGAGTTTCTCTCACATCTACATTCTCATTCCCACTTCCACAGAGAGATTTGTGCTCCCTTCCCTGCCGCTCCTACAGTATGGCATCCTAGGCCAGTCACAGTCACCTCAGCTCCCTTGCTGGTCCTTCCGCAGGTCTGCCCTCAGCCCAGCCCATCCCATCCGCAAGACAGGTGCCGACTGGAGCACCAGAACATTTGTGCACCGAGGGGGTCCTTTCTCCTCCTCCAGACAGGTAGCTCTGGGTTCAACTGGCTGCCCTCTCTTGTGGCAGACAGATGCCCTTGTGATTCCTGTCCCCCACAGACAACTGATCCTTCAGGCTTCTCCTGTCAGCTGGAGGGAGTAGCTGGAGGGTGGTTGTGAGGGTTAACTGTAGTTATAACCTGGAAAGCCCAGCCCAGTTCCTGGTCGTCCGAGGCCACAGGGCTCAAACTCAGGGCTCTCTGAGGGAGTGTGGGTAAAGGTACATTTTCTTTGCCTGGGGCTGGGTATATAATTTATTTATTTTTTATAAAAATAATACACATACACCCTAGAAGTGACTCCTCTTGAAAAATTGTCAGTTTGGGCCTTTTCTTCCCAATTATGGGCCATCCCTAAGTAGTGGTTACCTCTAACTATGGGCAGTTAGCTGTAGTCCCTCCGCACCCCTCTGATCTGACCCTCCATGTATATGGCTGATACACACACACACACACACACACACACACACACACATATATATTTAAGTTTAGTTATTTATTTGGAAAGGGAGAGGGCGAGAGAGAGAGCACACAAGTGAGCAAGCGGGGAGGGGCAGAGAGAGAAAGGGAGAGAGAGAATCCCAAGCAGGCTCCACACTTTCAGCACAGAGCCTCATGAACCTGAGATTCTGACCTGAGCCAAAAATCATGAGTCAGATCCTTAACCAACTGAGCCATCCAGGTGCCCTAATGGCTGATGTTTAATATTGCTGAAGTGCTGCAGTTTTTGAATGCCGGCTAGGGAGCGGCTGCTGCCTGGAGCTCTACCATCCCGCGCCTCCTCAGCTCTTCCCTTGGGATTCATGCTTCCTGATCTCCATCAGGATCCAGCAACTAAAGGGTTACTTCCCCCAGAGTAGAGGAACTCTGGGACCCTTCTCAGGGCTACAGAGAACTGATTGGGTGGTGTCTGTGCAGGTCCAGTTGATAAATATTTTGAACAATGTCACTGCCTGGATGTACTAGAACCTGTGTCCCATGTTCACCTCTGAGTCCCCAGCAGTGACAAGAGGACCCAGCACACAGTAGGTGTTGTTTGTTGACTGGCTGACAGATTGACTCTGCCTCATCTTCTCAACAATGTTAGTTTCCCCTTGTTAAAGAACTAAAATTCAACTGAGTAAATTTGAAGATCTAACTGAATGAGGCAGCATCCCATCTCCGAGGGGCCTCTGAAGAGCTGTAGAGAGGACCTCCGAGGAGCTGTACAAAATGGAAGGTTTTGGGGCGCATTGGTGGCTAAGTCAGTTAAGTGTCTGACTTCAGCTCGGGTCATGATCTCGCGGTTCATGGGCTCGAGTCTCGCATTGGGCTCTGTGCTGACAGCTCAGAGCCTGGAGCCTGTCTTCAGATTCTCTGTCTTTGTCTCTGTCTCTCTCTCTGACCCTCCCCTGCTCACACTCTCTCTCTCTCAAAAATAAATAAAACATTAAAAAATTTTTTTTAAATGCAAGGTTTTTAAAGGAAGGAGGGTGGGGCAAGAGAGTTATTAGTAAAAGAAAAGAACAGGTCACCTTCCCTTTGGGGAAGGGCAGGGGGTCTTGTTTGGTGGATTATCTCTTGGGGGGGTGTGGTTGAGAGGGTGCGTGCGACAGATAACCTCGCTGGTGCTGATCAGGAAACTCCTGTCTACATTCTGGGGGAGGCTGAAATTGCAATTAGGTTAGGGATGAAGCCCCGGTTTGGTGATCTGGCCTAAGTGATGCCATTTTGGGCCTGTGATTTTCTTTTTAGCCCACTCTGTTGCCTTACCCTCCCCTACTTCTGAAGCTAACAGGAAACTGGGTCATCCTGGATCTTGCCCTTTTACCCAGCCTTCTCTCCCAACCCCTCAATCCACACCCGATTTTTGGGGGTGGGCTGGGTTGGGTCTGGTGGTGTCCCTGGGCCCACACCCCTCGGCAGCAGGCAGGCCTCTTCCAGAAGCCAGCGGTATTGGAATACAGATGGCGCCTTCTGCCTTGTGGGCAGCCAAAATGTAGTCATGCACGAGAGACCGTGGGTGTAATCAAAACCATTTTATTTCTCAGACAATAGAAACAAACAGAACAGCAATCTCAGTCAGGACATAGAAGGACCAGCAGGGAGCACGCAGATTGGAGGAACTGCAAAATGGTATAAATTAATGAAAATGATTCTTCTGGCACTTCTCACAGCCTGCCTGCCTCCTTGGAATGGTTCTAGCAACTGCTTTCCTGGGGCCCAAGCACTTGGGGGCCAGACACTCTGAGAGGGCAAAAACTTGAGGATTTGATAACAGAAGGGAGTGTCATTAGAATGAGGGGCGGGGAAGAGAGACTGACAGCCACGGAGCCAGTTCACAGCCTGGGGAGAAATGTGCACGTGTCCAATTTGAGAAACCAGGAGGCTTCTGTGTGAGTCCTGTGCTGCTCCCGGCTGGCTGGGGGACCTTGGGCAAGTTGCCTCATCTTTCTCCCCCTTGGTTTTCATGTCATTGGATAGACTAGTGGAGTTTGCAAGTCCCAGCCAGCCTTGATATTCTGTGGCCCCTGCAATACTTTTTCATGCATTCCTCCACCTCTATTTCCTCGGTTGAAATTATTTGGTTTATATACCTGTCTTCCACATATGGGAGTTGTCCTTAAAGCCAAGATCATTTCCTTTCTCCTTTAGGGCATGGAAGGTGTGGCGTCTGTGGAGTGAGGGAATGATGGACAGAGGGACAGTCATAGGCATGGCTAAGGCTGTTACAGGCAGTAGCCACGGGGGTTACTTACAAAGTAAGGGTGGGGTCAGATTAGGACATCGCTTAGCTCTGGGGGGGGGGGTGGAGGTGGGGGATTCATTACATTCCCACTGAAGCTCTGGCCTGGAAGCCCCCTCTGCCTCTTCCTCTTCCTCCCCCACAGATGCCGTCTGGGTGACGGCTGCAGGGGAAGAGGGGTGGAGGGCATCACGTGTGAGTGAGTTCCTGGCTGAAACTGCACTGCCAGCCCTTCAAAATCATTCTGGGTTTTATATTCACGTGCTACCCTATATTCGGACGACAATAACAATACCACACAGATGGGCAAAGTTCCCCCCCAGCCCACCCAGAGGTCCCTCAACTGGGTCATAAAATCTCAGCATGGCATCCAGAACCCAGGCTGTAAAACCGATCAGGCAGCAGCTTTTGCTCCAGGAGGGACGTGTCTGAGCAGCCGGCCCCACCCTCTCGACTTCCTGTTTCCTTTGTCTGGGGCTCGGGGTCTGGGAGATGGGGGCTGGAGAGCGGTGCGCTGGAGGGAGGCTGCAAATTCGGCGTCTCCACCCCAGACTCCGAGGGGGCGGGCCCTGGGGGCGGAGCCAGGCCCGGGAGCCGGCAACCGTTGGATTTACCGAGCAGTTTTCAAATCACCCCAGCGGGAGGCTCAGGGTGCTGGGGGAAAGTAAGTGCACCACTCCGCCGCCCCCCAACCCCTGCCACGAGGCTCCCTGGTACCCTGTGGCCCGCCAGAGTCCTGGATGATAATGGGCCCCCCCCCGGAGGGTCTCCACGGACTTCCTCGTGATGCCAGCTTTATACTTGAGAGGCCCCAAGCCAGTTGCCCAATATGGCCAAATGAATGGACCAATGAGCAGATGGATGAATGACCAGGAGGGCAGATGAGGGTTTGAAAAGGATTACAAAACTGCCAGCCTCGCGGTGTTAATGCCACTTTCACTCCTGTTGAAGAAAAGCACTTCTCAGCTGAGCAGCTAAGACAGTAAAGCATGTTTTAAAGAAGGAAGGGAAGGGTGGGGGGGATGAAAGGATGAATGGATTTTGTATTTTGACATATTTACTAGGAAATGTGGAAGCTGCTTAGCACCTGCTAATTAGAGTCAGAGCAACCTGAATTCCCTGTGATGTGCAAATGCCAAGGGAGGGGAGCCGGAAGGATGGGTGGATTTTCCAAGGGGGATCATGGGCTTTTCCCAATTGACAATTGAGGACTGGAGAAGGTGGGGAAGGGTGGAGGTGCCCAGAAGGGCAAGATCATTTAACATCTTGGCATCTCCTGTGACCCTCCAAGCACTCTCTTCTCACAGGTGCCAGGATCATGGCTCTGCAGCTGGGGAGCATCAGGGAGGGGGTTTGGTGGCCAGGTCTGTTTTTTCAACTACTGCTCAGGAATTGCAGTTCTGAAGGTCAAAGGACTGGTCCAAGGTCACTCTTGTGTTCTTTGTGCTTCACTCACCTGTCTTGAGACCCTCTCCCACCGCCCTGCTCCCTGCTGTCCAATTTGGGGACTGTGGAGTGGTTGGAGATAGAGGCCCTGGGCTCACACTGCCGAGATCCTCAAACTCTTCCCCCCCGCCCCCCACAGGCTGGCTCTATCTTTGGGGAAGGTTACTTTGTTTTCTAGGCCTCCGCTTTTTGTCTTGTAAATGGAAGATAATAATAGCACTCACTTCTGAAGGGTCCTTTAAACAGGTGATCCACTTGACACGCAGCTGGGGCACCTGGGTGGTTCAGTCGGTTAATCATCCAACTTCTGCTCAGGTCATGATCTCCTGAGTTTGAGCCCTGCGTCAGGCTCTGGGCTGACAGCTCGGAGCCTGAAGCCTGCTTCGGATTCTGTGTCTCCCTCTCTCTCTCTCTGCCCTCCCCTGCTCATGCTCTGTCTCTCAAAAATAAATAAATGCAAAAAAAAAAAAAAAAAGGCCTTGACACATAGTTAAATGTGCAGTGGGTGTGGACTGCCATCTTTGAAGACTTTGGTGTCCAAAGGGCTCTGAGAGTCTTTGCTCAGGCAATGAGTAGCTGTGGACTGGATGGATCAATGTCTGTTTAGGAATGAGAGCACATGTTAGCCTGTTCAGGAGAGGACTAGTTATGGTGTGTTGGTGGAGCCGTAAGTCCAGCAGGAGACTGAGTCAGAGCAGAGAGGCAATGTAGGAAGGTGGCACCATCCCTAAGCTGGAGGGACAGGGGGAGGAGGCAGGTTACTGGAGCCTTCCTGGTGGGATCCAGGACCACTGAGGAGCGGTTGGATGGGGTACCCAAAGCTGGAAGGGAATGAAGAACCACTCTGGCTTCTCCCTAGCTCTTACCCTCCAACCTCCCACTTGGCTGAACCAGTTGGCAATGGAGCCTCAGAAGTGTAGTTTACAGGGGTCAGTGCACTGTGACATTGAGCAGAACAGGGCAAGGCAAGGAGTGACCCACACAGAGACATGGGGCACATGACTTACCCTCTTATATCTTAGTGTTTTAAACTGCTTAAGAAAAAGTGGGGGAAGGGAGAGGAAGGCTGATGATCGATGTGGTGTGACTGCTGTGCGGCTCCCAGGGGCTGAGGCTGAAAAAGCCCAAGGTGGTGTTACCACGTATTCAATAATGGCAGGTTCAGTCTTCTCCTTTTCGGTACGAACTCTTTTCTCTTCTGGAAGTCACCGCTGACCTCTGTGACCTTACATTACCTTGCACATACTTTCAGTAGAGCTTTTATCACATTGCAGTGCCATTTGGGATCAGGTATCTGTCTCTTCCACAAGAGGATGAACTGCTCGGAGTGACTTCCTCTGCTTGGCATCCATTGCTCCCACAGGGCCTGTCATTCAGTAGTTATTGGATGAAAGCTTTGTAGATCCACATACAACATATAACTGTTGAAATCATTTTGTAAGCAATGCTGGAATTCATGGGATGTGGATTTGCAGAAGTAATGCATCACTAACAAAATTTTAGTAGGGGGAGGGAAGAAAAGATAAGAGAGGCATTACGTTCAAGGAAAATGGGAGGTATGAAATTTTGGAGAAAGACAAAGGGACTTACTTATTCAAGGTCACACACCTAGTGAGGATTGCCAGATTCTCGGCTTCTAAGCTAGTGGGTGATTTAAAAAATCTAACTTTTGGGGAGCCTGGGTGGCTCAGTTGGTTAAGTGTCCAACTCTTTATTTTTATTTCTTAATTTACATCCAAGTTAGTTAGCAAATAGTGCAATAATGATTTCAGGAGTAGATTCCAGTGATTCATCGCCTGTGTGTAACACCCAGTGCTCATCCCAATAAGTGTCTTCCTTAATGCCCCTCCGGCAAGTCTCAGTTTGTTCTCTGTATTTTAAGAGTCTCTTATGTTTTGTCCCCTCTTTGTTTTTATATTATTTTTGCTTCCCTTCCCTTATGTTCATCTGTTTTGTATCTTAAATTCCTCATATGAGTGAAGTCATATGATATTTGTCTTTCTCAGACTGACTAATTTTGCTTAGCATTATACCCCTAGTTCCACCCACGGTGTTGCAAATGGCAAGATTTCATTCTTTTTGATTGCTGAGTAATACTCCAGTGTGTGTGTGTGTGTGTGTGTGTGTGTGTGTGTGTGTGTATCACATCTTCTTTATTCATTCATCCATTGATGGGCATTTGGACTTTTTCCATACTTTGGCTATTGTTGATAGTGCTGCTATAAACATTGGGGTGCATGTGCCCCTTCGAAACAGCCTCCATACTGTTTTCTAGAGTGGCTGCACCAGTTTGCATTCCCACCAGCAGTATAAATAAGATCCTCTTTCTCCGCATTCTCACCAACATCTGCCTAAGTTGTTAATTTTAGCCATTCTGACTGGTGTGAGGAGGTATCTTATTGTGGTTTTAAAATTCCCCGGTGATGAATGATGTTGAGCATTTTTCATGTGTCTGTTAGCTGTCTGGATGTTTCTTCAGAGAAGTGTCTATTCATGTCTTTTGCCCATTTCTTCACTGGGTTGTTCAGCTCAGGTCATGATCTCAGGGTTGTGAGATCGCCCTACTGGAGGCTCCACTGGACATGGAGCCTGCTTAAGATTCTCCGTCTCCCTTTGCTCACTCCCCTGCTTGAGAGCATGTGCATTCTCTCTCTCTCTCAAAAAGAATGTTTTTTAGCTTTTTTCTCTTTATAAAAAAATAACACATGTTAACAGTGGAAAATTTAGGAAGTCAGGTAAACAAAACAAAGAAAATAAAAATTAAGCCTAATGCTAAGCCCCAAAATAATCACAGTAAATATTTTCGAGTTTATCTACTCAGTCATACACATATGGCAATTTTTTCCTACTAAGAGTAGAATCAATCTGTTTTGCAATCTATTTTTTAAAACTTAACAATAATGCTTGAGCAACTTTCCAAGACATTACATACTCTTTTACGGCACAAATTATAAAGCATCATAACAAACAGTACACTGTACACATTCATTTGATTTATTTAACCCACCCTTTCTTACTGAAATTTTTGCTTGTGTTTAATATTTTACTGACTAGAAAGTCCTGTGAGGAAATGGATACAGCCTAATCCTTTTGCACACTGTCATTATTTCTTCAGGATAGTTTCCTAGAAGTGGAATGACTGGTTAAAGCACATGCACATTTTTATAGCTTTTAATAAGCATTGCTGATTTGCTTTCTAGAAAGTTATTTTTCTTTTTTAAATTATTTGCATTTCCATTTGTTGTAGAGGAAATGGTTCTGGGTAAACTTACCGACACTGAATTGATCTGTTATTTTGCCAAAATCAATTAATCAAATGACCCATTTACAAAATGGCCAGTTAGGAAGATGATAGGCAGACAGATAGGTGGATGGATGGATAGATAGATAGATAGATAGATAGATAGATAGATAGATAGGGCAAGTCAAAGCCAATTTATTAAAGGACCTATTAACAGAATAAATAATTTAACAAGTGTACTTATTAACATTGTGGCAAAGCAATTTCTATTGCATGAGAAAGTTTCCCTGTGCTGTGGAGCTTGCCATCACGTGGGAGTGGACTGGTCTCATTTTGTCCCTACAGCAGCAGGTCTGGGGGTGCCTGGGTGGCTCAGTGGGTTGAGCATCTGACTCATGATTTCAGCTCAGGTCATGATCTCACAGTTCATGGGATCAAGCCCCCAGTCAGGCGCCATGCCCTGCTTGGGATTCTGTCTTTCCTCTCTCTCTGTCCCTCTCCCTGCTCACACACTCTCTGTCTCTCTCTCAAAATAAACAAATGTTGCTCAGATTGTTGTAATGATGGGTTTTTTTGCAAGTATCTTTAGCTTTTTATTTGTTTATTCTTAAGATTTTGTTTTTAAGTAATCTCTATGCCCAACATGAGGCTTGAACTCACGACCTGTAGATCAAGCGTCATATGCTCTGCCAACTGAGCCAGCCAGGCACCCTGAGCGTATTTTTAATAATCAAAAAAGTGTATTTCCCCATTAGAAACTAAGTTGCTGGCATTGGAACTAGGAATCTTCCTGTTTTTACTGATTTCTTTTGAATTCCTTTTTACATCACTCTCTGTTGCTACTCTTTCAATATTTTTATGAGACGTCAGCTCATTTCTCAATGGTCCTTTGATTGATTTCTAGCAATTAGTAAACAAAATTTAATATGTGATACGGGTACTACTGTCACTTCTTAGTTCCCCTGCTAGCTTAAAATTATCCAGCATTTTTAGGACTGGTAACCAATTTACTTCTCTTTCCTCAGTCATTGTGTATTGATGGCAAATGGTTGTCATATTTGAGGCACTGGTCACACTGTTCCTTCTCTTCTGGATTCTTGTTCTCTTTTTTGCTGGTGCTTGCCCTCTCATGTCTAGCCTTCCACAAACTTCTACTAAGCCATCTCATTCCAATTACTCCATGTTAGAAACCTACATCTCAAGATTTCCTATTAGATGGGCCTGTGCTCTCTGATTTCTTTAGTGAATATCTTTTAAACTTTGTTAATTGTATGCATTTTTAGCATTCATTAGCTAATTCCCCAAATTGCATATCAGCCTTAATATGTTTCTAGCAGTTAATTGTTCACATTTCAGCACTGGCTCTGTGATAAGATTGTTTTGGACACCAGTGCATGCCATTTTCTGGTTTTCCAATCTTCCGTCATTTGGGAGCATTCTTTGATCAGCTCCTCAAATGACATCAGCTTTAATTTTGAATTTCTGGAATTAATGGATGCAATTGTTTCTGCCTCTTTCTCGCTTAGCCCATCTTCTGGTATTCATAAGATTTGGGGCAACAAACGTTTGGCTCCGTTCGTTGTCAGCAATTTCGTATCTGTGGTGCACAGATAGCAGATTTAATGATTCTGCTCTATCATTGGTATCTTCTATTTTGTATTTTGACCAATTTTGTCTTAAATTGCGAACTATACAGATTTTCTGCAAATTGCTACCAAGCTGATATTCCCGCTTGTTTTTTTCCGACATGTAAGTCATACATCATTACTAGAAATAGCACATGGCCACTTGATAGAGGGAGCGGCTCTGAGGTTCTATCCCCACAGAACTGCAGAAGCCACAGCTTACCTCACAGTGAATCTGGTCAATTTGCCAATTTATTGGGCTAACTGGCTATTTGGAAAGTGCATGTTTTAGTGAATTCTTTTCTGATCAAACAGCCTGTTTCTCTGCAAAAGTCCCATCTCCTTGCGTCCCTGCCAGCTATATTAGTTTTCTGTTGCTGCTGTAACAAATTGCTATAATCGTTGTAGCTATAAATAGCACACACTTTTTCTCTTACAGTTTGGTGGTTTCCAAGTCCAGTAGGGGCCTGTCTCCCCAGACTAAAATGAAGATGTTGGCACATTGCATTCCTTTCTGGAGGCCTTTGGAGGCAATTTTTCTGTCCTTTTGGGTTGTTGGCAGAAGTGAATTCCTTGTGATGACAGGACCGAATGCCCTACTCTCTTGCTGGTGGTAACTGAGGGTCCTCCCAGCAATTACAGGCCAGCACATTCCTTAGCTCACGGGCCCCTTCCTTCATCTTCAAGCCAGCAACAGCAGTTAGTACTCCGAATGTCTGTATATGACCTGTCCTCTTCCACTTCGAAGGCTGGTATGGTTAGACCAGGCCCACCTGGTTGGTCTAGGCTAATCTCTCTAATTTTAGATCAGCTGACTAGAAATGCTAACTCCTTTTTCTCATGTAATATAACATATTCACAGGCTCTCCAGTTTAAGATATGGGTGTCTTTGGGGGGCTGTATTCTGCCTACCACGCCAACATTATCTATTGTTGTTAAAAAAGAGAATCACCTCAGCTAGGCTTGTTTTAGGCCTAGATGTAGAGCTTGGGAGAGGGGACCAACGGTTGCTTTGGCACTGTGTTACAAAAACGGTTCTCCCCCAAATCCTGGGTGGAAGTGATTTCAAGGTGTGGTCTTTTCCCGAAGGTGCCCAGGGCCCTCTTTGCAATAAGCAGGAGGAACAGCCTAGGGACAGGTATCTCCCAGGGGCCAGACAAGCTAAATATAGCAGAATGGAGGAGAAACAGGTGAGAAGAAAGCTGGAGGATTTTAGAGAAAATGGGGTCAAAAGAAATCATTTTAGAGCAGAGAGAAATGTGTAAAGCAGGAGTAATCAAGAGGCTGAATTTGATTCACATACCTGGCATTTGCTGGAGCAAGCGGTATGCACGTCCCCTTTGAGTATAGACTGCCAGGCAGTGTCCATATTTGTTGTAGATTAGTACTCTCCCGCCCCGCCCCTACCCCTGCCCCACCCTGGCCCCGCCCAGTCCCCCCCCCCTCAGGAGACAGCCTGCTCCTCTTTTATGGTCTCTTAATTTTAGCCAAACCAGTGGGGTTATGTTGTATGCCATTGTGGCTTTAAACTATCTTTTTCATAATTACTGTAGCTGAGCAGTTTTTTAATAAACTTATTGGCCAGTTGGCCAACTTCTTTCGTAAAATGCCTGTTCTAGCCTTTTGCCCCCTGTTCTACTGAGTTATCCGCCCCTTTCTTTTTGATTGGTCAGACTTCTCTATAGGTTCTGGATTTAAGGCGTTTGTTATACCTGTGTCTTGAAAATAATCTTCTCCTATTGGGAGTTGCCTTTTTCCTTCCTAAATTTAGTGTTTGGATAAAGTTCTTAAGTTCACCAAATGCTCCCACCCCATGGTTGATGCTCTTTGGGTGCCATGTAAGAAAACTTCACCCATCCCAAAGATCATGAACATACTCTTCTTTGTTTTCTTCTAGAAGCTTTACAGATTTTACCTTCACATTTAGAATTGCCATCCATCTAGAACTAATGTTTGTGTAGGAGATGAGGTGGGTTCAAGATTCCCTTTGTTTCCAGATGGACATGCTACTGGCTTGGCACCATTTATTGGAAAGACCAGTCTGCCCCCCTTGGCCCTGCCATTTCACATTTGTCATAAGTCAAGTCATCATTGATTTGTTCTGTTTGTGACACCTTTCCACTAGTCTCTTTGAATTAGTTCAATACCACACTGAATTAATTACTGTGGTCCTGCTGTTGGTCTTAAAGCCTGGTATTGCAAACAGCTCAGTTTTTCTTCGAGACTGTATTGGTTATTCTTGGCCTTTTGCATTTCCACATATGTTTTAGAATCCACCTGTCAATTTCCACAGAAAAGATGGGATTTTGGTTGGTACTACACTGAAGCCACAGATGTGCTTAGGGAGATGAACATCTTTATATTTTATTAAGTTTTTCTCAGCAAACTTTTGAAGTTATCAGTATAAGGTTCTCCCATATCTTTCACAAGATTTATTTTTAAGTATTCAATATTCTTGATGCTATTTTAAATAATATTCTAAATGTTTTACTTTCTTTTTACCACTGATATATGCATTGATTTCCAATTTTCTATTGGCCCTAAGAATAAAGAATTTTGCCAGATCATTTTTAATTATAATAACATATAGATTATTTTTTCCTATGTGCATGATCATATTGACTACAAATAATGGCAACTTTACTTCTTTCTTTCCAATTTTTATATAAGTTTATGTCTTTTCTTCATTTACTTTAGTGGTTAAGACTTCCTGAAGAGTTTGAATAGAAATAAAGGTAATAAGAATTTTGTCTCATTTCTAATTTCAGAGGAAAATCTCTTAATAGTTCTCCATTGAGGGCGCCTGGGTGGCTCAGTCGGTTGGGCGGCCGACTTCAGCTCAGGTCATGATCTCACAGTTCGTGGGTTCGAGCCCTGTATCAGGCTCTGTGCTGACAGCTCAGAGACGGGAACCTGCTTCTGATTCTGTGTCTCCCTCTCTCTCTGACCCTCACCCACTCATGCTCTGTCTCTCTCTCTCTCTTTCAAAAATAAATAAAACATTAAAAAAATTTTTTTAATAGTTCTTCATTGAGTATTATTTTTGCATTAGAATTTTTGTAGATAGTCTATAAAAGTTTGGAAATTCTCTTCCAGTCCTAAATCACTAGCAACTTTAATCATTAATGGGTGTTAGGTTTATTAAATCTTTTTTCTTCATCTAGCAAGATGGCTGTATGACTTTTTCCTTTATGAATAAATAAACATGTTTATTATGTGTATGAAATGAACTACATTGACTGGTTTTCACTTGTTAAACAGTCCCTGCCTTTCTGAATAAGTCTACTTGGTCCTTGTGTTGTTGTTCTTTTTTATGTATCACTGGATTCAATTTGCTGATACGCATTTTGTTTGGGATTTTTGTGTCATGTTCATGAAACAGATTGACTAGTAATTTAATTTTTCCTTTCCTTTCCTTTCCTTTCCTTTCCTTTCCTTTCCTTTCCTTTCCTTTCCTTTCCTTTCCTTTCCTTTCCTTTCTCTCTCCCTCTCTCTCTCTCTCTCTCTCTCTCTCTCTCTCTCCCAAGTTCATTTATTTATTTTGAGAGAGAAAGAGAGAGAGTGAGCACGTCCACAGGGAGGGGCAGAGAGAGGGAAAGAGAGAATCTCAAGCAGGCTCTGCACTGTCAGAGCACTGGGGCTTGAACTCACTGGCCAGACTCCTGGGACTCCTCACTTTGTGGGGCTAGAACTGATGAACCATGAGATCATGGCCTGAGCTGAAATCAGGAGTTAGAGGCTTAACTGACTAAGCCACCCAAGCACCTCTTTTCTTTTCTTTTCTTTTCTTTTCTTTTCTTTTCTTTTCTTTTCTTTTCTTTTCTTTTCTTTTCTCTTCTTTTCTTTTCTCTTCTTTTCTTTTCTTTTCTTTTCATGTCAGATTTTACTATCAAACCTATACTGGCTTGATAGGATGTAGTATTCTTTTTTCTTTATCCTTTCTTATTCCCTTCCTTCCTCCCTCCTTTCCTTCCTTCCTTCCTTTTTTTAATTAAAAATTAAAAAAAATTTTTTACATTTATTTATTTTTAAGAGAGAGAGAGAGCACGAGAGAGCGAGCACGAGCATGAACACGGGCAGGGCAGAGAGAGAAAGAGACACAGAATCTGAAGCAAGCTCAAATCCACAAACCGTGAGATCATGACCTGAGCCAAAGTCGGATGCTCAACTGACTGAGCCACCCAGGTGCCCCTAAAATAATTTTTTAATGTTTATTTATTTTTGAGAAAGAAAGAGAGAGAGAGAGAGAGAGAGAGAGAGAGAGAGAGAGAGAGAGGGCTGAGGAGGGGCGGAGAGAGAGGGAGACACAGAATCCAAGTCAGGCTCCAGGCTCTGAGCTCTTAGCACAAAGCCCAAAGCAGGGCTTTAACCCACAAGCTATGGGATCATGACCTGGGCTTAAGTCAGATGTTTAACCAACTGAGCCATCCAGGCACCTCTTTCTTCCTTCCTTCCATCTTTCCTTCCTTCCTTCCTTACTTTTAATTTATGTAATATCAGTATTTTTTATTTATTAAATATTTGGACCAATTTACCTGTGGAGACATGGGGCTTAGGGTTTTCTCTGTGTGAAGATTTTTAGTTAAACATTTATTTAGTAGATATAGAAATATTAGATTTCCTATTTCTTTTATATTAGTTTCCTAAGCTGTACTTTTCTAGAAAATTATTTATTTCACCTAAATTTTCTAAAACTTTTGGCAGAGGGATTTATAATATTCTATTATTAACTTTTTAATGTCTTAAAGGTCTGTGGTGAACTTAATTGCTGATACATATAATTTGTGCTTTTTTTTTTTTTTTTTTTTTTGTCTTGATGGATCTTGCCAGAGGTTCATCCATTTTATTCTTCTTCTCAAAGACCCAATTTTTGGCTATGTTGGACTTCCCTCATGTGCATTTATTTTCTACTTCATTAACCTTTGATCTTATTTTTATGATTCCCTTTCTTCAACTTATTTTGGGTTTAATTTGCTGTTCTATTTCTAAATTATTCAGTTGAATGCTTAAATTACTGATTTTTTTAGTCTTTCTATTTTCCAATATAAATGTATAAGGCTCTAAGTAAAGTTTTGGTTGTATCACATCTTTTTGATATGTGACATTTCTGTTATTAAGAATGGAAATTTCCATGTGCTTCCTTTTGTGACCCATGAATTAGGTAGAAGTTTATTACTTAATCTTTAAACATTTGGTAATATTCTAGTCATTTTTTTGTCCTTAATTTCTTGTTTAATTGGAGATGCTCAGAGAAAACTGAGTGATTTCAGTTCTTGGAGTTTTCTTAGAATTTGCCTTTTAGCACAATATATGTTCAAATTTAGAAAATGTTTTATATGCACTTGATAAGAATGTACATATTGTCATGAGTACAAGTAGTGTTTTGCCTGAATCTGTAGTTCAGATTTGTTTGTCAATTTTGTTTTTCAGATCTTTCATATCCTTACTGATTTTTTTTGATCTGATTATTCTATCTGTTATTAAGGGAGATATGTTAAAAGTTTCCTTTGTGATTGTGGCTTTATTTCTCCTTATTTAAGTTCTGTCCATTTTTGCTTTGTATATATTGAGTTACATATAAGTTACATATAAGTTAAGAACTGTCATATATTCCTGATAGGCTGACCACATTATCATTAAAAATGTCTCCAGTAGTGCTTCATGCTGTAAAATCTACATTGTCTACAGTTTTCTTTCTTTCAGTGTTTACATTCTATCATTTTTCATCCTTTACTTTCAAACTTCTATGTCATTATATTTCAGGAACATATAATTGGGTTTTTATCTCTTTAATTCAGCCTGATAATGTTTATAAATTTTTTAAAGATTTTCTTTTCTTTTTTCTTTTTATTTGAGAGAGAAAGCGCAAGCATGAGTGGGGCAAAGGGGCAAAGAGAGAGAGAGAGAGAGGAAAATCTTAAGTAGGCTCGATCCCACAACCTTGGGATCATGACCTGAGCCAAAGTCAAGAGTCAATGCTCAACTGACTGAGCCACCCAGGCACCCCTAAATATTTTCTTTTAAAAAATGTTTTAATGTTTATTTATTTTTGAGAGAGAGAAAGAGAGAGACAGATGTGAGCAGGGGAGGGTCAGAAAGGGAGGAAGACAGAGAATCTGAAGCAGGCTCCAGGCTCTGAGCTGGCAGGCAGCACAGAGCCTGATGGGGGGCTTGAACTCACAAACCGTGAGATCATGACCTGAGCTGAAGTCAGATGCTTAACCTGCTGAGCCACCCAAGCACCTTTAAATATTTTCTTTTAAAGTAATCTCTGCATTCCATGTAAGGCTCGAACTCACAGCCCCCATATCTAGAGTCTCATACTCTATGGCTCAGTCTGCCTGGTACCCTGATAAAATTGATATTTTAACTAAAGTATTTAGTGTATTTATATTTAATATAATTACTTATGTAGTTGGGTTTATATCTACCATCTTTCCATTGTTTTGTTTGTCCTACAAGATTTATGTTTTCCCCCCTCTCTTTTCTTGTCTTCATTTGTATTAATCCAATATCTCCCTTCTCTTTTAGTTTTTTAATTATATATTCTTTTATTTTTTTGAGTTGTCAACTTTACTTACTGTAGTCTAATATAAATTGCTACTTTTTTCATTTTTGAGACAATGCTAAGAATTATCAAACCTTAGAACATTTAAACCTCTCAACCACTATCTTAGTCAGTTTGGGCTGCTAGAACAAAGTATGTCGACGGCATAGTTTATTTCTCACATTTCTGGAGGCTGACTCTGAGGTGGGGTGACAGTGCAGTGGTCTTCTGGTGAGAACAATCTTGAAGGTTGCAGACTGCTGTGATCTTGTTGTACCTTACATAGCAGACAGAGGGCCAGGGAGTTCCCTGGGGTCCCCTCCTAAGGCTCTAATTCCAGCCATAAAGTCTCCACCCTCATCACCACCATCTTCGAATACTGTCATACCAGGGGTTAGAATTTTGATGTATGCGTTAGGGAGGGGCACAAACATTCAGTCCATTACAACCATTGCTGGCCATTTTAATTTTTATCATGGATTTAAATCCTACAAATATTTAAAACCCTATAAAATATCCTTGTTATTGTTTTGTGCAGTCAGTATTCCATTTTATTTATTCACATATTTACTCTTTGAATTGCTCCTCATTTCTTCCTGCATTTTCCATCAACAACTGATGAGCTGTGGGTGGTGGCCTGCCCCCTGAGATGTGGACAAGGGCTCTCACTGCCCCTGGAGTCAAAGCTGGAACGTAGCAGGAGAAACAGTGAGACAGAACCATGAGGCCTGCGTTCTGCTGGCCACATAGACTAAGCAACTTATTTGTCATTTCTGATAAATTTTCATTTCTTAAAAACCAGATTGTATACCTGCTGGCCTTACCTGTCTTACAGGTATATTCAAGGTTAAATGAGATAGCAAATGTGAAAACACTGTATAAATTCTAAAACAGAGATTGTAAACTGACCCATGCCTTGCACGCACGCAGGTAGCAGATATATATAGATGTAGATATAGATAGATAGGTAGATAGATAGATGTTTGGCCTACAGAGTGCTACCTTTTTTCAACCAAGGCAACATTAAAAAATTACATTTTACATAAAAATAAGGATTTCTGCCTTTCCTTGTGGAAAAATATCTAAACATGTGGCACCCACATGAAGACCTGGCTTCCCACATGTGACCTGAGGACTGAAGCTGAGCACTCTCTGTACCCTATCCCTGCCCTCCAATTCTCAAAACATACCCACGTGCACTCATGTTGCTGATTTTATGTATCTCTGCCCACTTTTCACTCAGTGGCCCTTGCTAAGGCATTCTCAATATTAGTTGTTACTACTCATTTTCAGAGATGGTCAGGGACAGAGTTTTCTAGTGTTAAGTGTTGCCCTGGGCTGAAACAGGTGACTGAGGGCGGTTGTAGAAATACTTTCTTTTGAGATCTAAAAATAAAACAGATTTATGCACAGCCTCTACTGAATGCAGGGGAAGGGCGAAATGACTGCACCAAGTTCCTTCCAGGTTTTAAATTGGTCTGGGGGTGGGGAGGAGCTATTTTAGAAACTGTATGTTGGAGGGAGAGAGGGTGGAGATTTTTTTATAGATAAATTATATATTGTAATATAACTCAACATTTGGGAAGCAAAAAGTTTCACTAAGTAGACAACAGAAAGAGCATGTCACTTTGTTTATCAAAAAGATGCATGAGTTTGTCAAAACTTATTAAACTGTCCACTCAAATCTGGGATTTTTGCTGTATATAAATTATATTCAATTTTAAAAAGCACACAGTGAAAACAGAATTTTAAAAGGGAGGCATGGGGTAAATTATAATTTTAACTTGTGTGGAGCACTTACACGATAGTAAGTACCTTATGTGGATTAGCTGGATTATTTTATCCTCACAATACCTTCTAAAGTAGATACTGTTATTGTCCCCAATTTGCCAGGTGTTGAAATTAAAGTTCAGGGTGAGGAAATAAACTACTGATTTTTCCAGTTGGTAAGTGGAAGAGCCAAGTCTTGAACTCCACATTTAAGGACTCCAGTGCCTATCTAGATGTTCATCTGTTCTATTCTGTGTTCTAATCATTTGAATGATTGCAAAGAAGGAGAAAATTAATTGCTGTAAGCTTAAGGAGGTAGACTGATGTGAATGTAACTTCCTGAAGGACCAATGTAAACATCTGTTGATGGACACACATTGCTTTTTCAGTTTTAGGAATTCTCATTCAGAAAAACAACCCACTCAGAATTACCATCGGGCAGAGTAGTCAAATTCCACACAAGAGGGAAAGGGCACGTTGAGGCATTGGTAGCTCTGTTCTCAAAGACAATTATGACTTTGTTGGCCTTCATAGTAAGTAGCTTTGCTTCTTGGCAGGACATTTCATAACAAGATGGATTTTTAAGAAAAATTTTTTAATGTTTATTTAGTTTTAAGAGACAGAGACAGAATGTGAGTAGAGGAGAGATAGAGAGAGAGAGAGAGAGAGAGAGAGAGACAGAATCTGAAGCAGGCTCTAGGCCCTGAGCTATCAGCACAGAGCGTGACACAGGGCCCAAACTCACCAACCAACAGATCACAACCTGATCCAACGTTGGCCACTTAACTAACTGAGCCACCCAGGTGCCCCGGAGACTAAGATGCTTCTATCTTTACAGAGAATTCTCTGACCTACTCAGGGAAGTCATCTGTATATCCTGTGACCAGTGGTTCTTCATTTGAGCATCTGATGCTAAGAACCCTCCACACAGAAAAAAAAAGTGTTCATGTACACTTATGTGCAAATTCAGGAATCTCAGAGATCCCCTGAAGCTCATTCATGGATGTGAAGTTAAAAACTTTGCTCTAAACCAGAATGGGGCCAGGTTGCAGGAACCAAACCAACCTTCAACTTCTTTGATTATTACAGGCACCTAATCACCAGTCACCAGTCATCTGGTGTTGGTTTCCTTCTGTCCTAATGGCTTGCTGTCCACCTCTTGCTTTCTCCTTGTCTATGATAAACACATTTCTCCTTGTTACTGGTTCTGGTAAATACATTCCAGGACAAGCTAGTTTTGCTGACTCTCATTCTTGTTACTCCCCTTGGACTTCTCTAGTCATCTTTAATGATTCGCCTTTATTCACCAGAACACACACACACACACACACACACACACACGAGTATTCATTGTACACAACCCTTTATTGTCTAGTCCTTGTTTTTTTTAAGTTTATTTATTTATTTTGATAGAGACAGAAAGAGAGAGAGTGAGAGAGAGAGAGAGATCATGAGCAGGGGAGGGGTGGAGAGAGTGGGAGAGAGACTCTCAAGCAGGCTCTGCACTGTCGGCGCAGAGCCCCACATGGGTCTTGAGCCATGAGATCATGACCTGAGCCAAAGCCAAGAGTTGGACACTTAACCAGCTAAGCCACCCAGGCATCCCTAGTCCTTGTCGCACAGCTATCTCAGTTACAGAGACTTGTGTAACAGAGATCTGTCAACAGGTCTACCATCTACAGATATGACAGTTGTTCACTGGACAAGAATGTCTGAGGGAACTAGTTGTGGGAGTAGCAGGAGAGAATACTTCTCAAACCAGATGTCTTGGCCTGAGTTGGGTCTTCCTTGGAAGAATGGGTGTCTTTTTCTAGCTCAGACAAATGCAGTGTGTGAGACAATGGCTGTCCTGCCTGATTAGCAGGGTTACCAAGGAGTCCAGAAGACTGATATACAGAGGATAAAATACCAACATCCCCATTCTGGTTTTGTATCACCAAGTCATCTGATCTCTTCTTTCTCCTTAATGAATAAAACTTTCAGTGTTCCCAGGGCTACATTTGCTTGGAAAAATGAGACCTGAGGATCCATTTCCTGTAGAATCCGATCTCCATTTCACAGGATTCAGGTTTCTGCCATGGCAAGCTGAGAAGAAGAGAGGATGGGAATGGGTGGGTAATTCTATTAGCATTTTTCCTTCTTTTTTGCCTCCTTAACCCCTAGCCGTCATTCATATATAGCTTGACTCAAGCATCACTTTTTCAAAGTCAGACCAATCCCCTCTTACATGTTTTCTAGCACCGTATAGCTCTCTTGCATTGGACTTACCCCCATTACAATTTCATATTATTTGGGACATTATTGTATGTAGACATATGCTTCATTAGAGTGGGGATCATTCTGTTTTTGTTTGCCATTGTATCTTTGTTGCCTGGCACATGGAAGATGTTAAATTAAATCTTTGTTTGAATGGATGAATAAATGGGAAGTACTTAGTCCAGGTTGCGGGAAGCTTTGGAGTTTTGACTGGGGAGTTAAAGTCCTTATACAAACACTAGGAAGTCTATTTCCTGGAATAAATGACCCTCTTGTCACACCCAGCCTTCCATTTTGAACTCCTATTTGTGTATTACAGCTGCGACATTTTAACATCATCATTCCCCTCTGCTCTTACCTAACTTCAGACAATTTTTTCAGAATCTTACTTAAAGGAAATGAGGCTACATTATACACCCTTATGTGCCCCAAGAGGCTATCTAGTGTGACGGTTAAGATCATGGGCTTTGGGATCTGGTAGAGGTAGGTTTTAAACCAGGGCTGTACACTTGCTGGATGTGTGATTTTGAAAAAATGGCTTCATGTGTCTTAGTCTCAGTTACTTTGATCTGCAAAATGAGGTAATACTGTATTCCTTGTAGGATTAATTGAGTTAAGTTATGTGATATGCTTTTCAGAGAACCTGACCCATAAGGTGCTCGATCAGTGGACATTTTTGTTACCATCTAAATTGGATGCTCATAAGAGAGGTAATCACCCATAGGAACTGGGTCATAAAAGGCTAAAATGTGACATGTGCCTTTCTTATTTATTTTCCAGAAAACATCACAAGAAGAATACCTTAACAGCTGACATAACTGATGGATTTGTTTAACATTGAGTCCTTTGTGTTCTCTGAATCTACCTTTATGTCTTACCATGATCCTAGGGTCTAAGCAGATTTTTCGCTTTCCCTTTTGACTCAGCCCAGCACACTAGGGAGATGAAGAAGAACTTAGCCAAAGTGTTGGTACTTGTACAATCATAGGGGCTTCCAGACTGGATGAGGATTTCAAGGGCACCAGGCAGCAAACTTGTTGTGTTTCTCAAAAGGCTAGTAGATGGTCTGTAGCCTCTTTGCTCAAAATCAGAGTGTTCTCTTCTAGCCATTGAGCTCTCTACAGGCATTGTTATTTGAGACCTCTAGGATGAAGTACAGAGGCTCAGATTATACTGAGCTATTTAGGAAAGACCTGAGGAGTTTCTTATTCTCCTGCTCCAGACAGAACATGTAACCCATCTCAAGAGGCCCACTGAGTCCATGAGCATCCATGAGAGACATGCATTTGCATGCAACTCCAGGTACTAGGGATGCAGAAGCTGCCCCTGAGCTGGTTGACTTGTCTCAAGGAAAACACATGATATATTCTGCAAGCATTGCAATAATCACCAATTTGGGTTTTTTTAAAAAAGAAGATAAATTCCATAATCCCACTGCCCTAGCACGATTACTTTCATTTTTGTGTGTCCCTTTTCCAATGCCTTTGTTTTTTAACAGTCTCTAAAGAAGTAGTTTTGATTATTTTTCTTAGTCACATCACTAAAGTTTTGGGGAGAAAATCTCTTAAGTTGTAAGTGCTTAGCCAATTCAAAGTTCTACCCCTGGCCAACAAGGCATGAGGGGTGAAGCCCCTGACCGCCGCTCTGATGTCATTTTGTGCTTCTCTTCATGGAGGCCATCATGGGGTTCTTTGCTCACGCCAGACTGCTCTCCTTCGGCACATGGGAACTTGCACTCCTCTGTCTGGAGCACGGTTCCACTGATACTCACATAGTTCATTCCCTCACTTGTTTCTGTGGCTGCTTAAACTTCCTCTCCTTCCAGAGGCCTTCCTTGATTACCCACTAGAAGCTTCTGTCACTCTCCATCCCTTTATCCTGATATAATGATCTTCACGGCATTTATGGCACCCAACGTATGTGTTTAAATGTTCTTATTTGTGGTCTCTCTTTCTGTTGGATGGAATCACCAAAAACAAGGGTGCTGCCTGCCTGGTTTCTTTGCTGCTGTATCTCCAGCACCTGGCGCTGTGGTTATCCTGACAGATGCGAACCTGACTCCTGAGTGACTCTTCTGCTTTGGCCCCTACTCCTTGCATTTTGCTCAATGCAGGTGGTGAGGAACTATCCACCTCCCTTGGCATCACTTTTTTTTAGGGATGAGCTGCTCCAATATAAGCACTAACTTGCAGAGTCTGGAGATGAAAAACACAGAGACCACTCTGTTTTCTAAGTACTTACAATGAGCTTCCTGCTGCAAGAAGGGAAGATGCTCCGATGAGCCACACCCTGTCATTTCTGCAGCTCGCATCCCAAGTCAGTTGGCAAGGGCTGGTTGCATTTGCTTGGCAAAACCTTCTTTTCCCTGGTAACCTGTTTTCTTTATTATTGTAGTAAGAACATGATATCTAGACATGATATCTACTCTCAAAATTTTAAGTGCACGGTACACTATCTTAACTATATGTGCTTTGTTCTACAGTATATCTTCTAGAACTTACAGTGTAAGGATGCAGGTCTGAAACTGACTCCATGAGACAATAGAAGGGCACACATTGCCCAAGGCAAGAGGGACCACCCTTGTAACACCCAATCAGGAAAGGCCAGCTAACATTTCTAAGGGCAGGCCTAGAAGGCTAGTCACGCCCTAGTGAGGGTCCTGGGTTCACTCTGTAATTGGTTAACACTCTAAATGTTGTGATTGGGTCCCGCCAAAAGTAACAAATACTCTAGGCAATGTGAATGGTTAAACCTACTGTCAATAATGTTGTATAATAATAATTGGATCACTGTACTTATGTCACAATTTCCTGTAACTCCCCCTTCCCAAACTCAAAAGCCCTACCCATTCTTTGTTCAGGGCTCTCCGCATGGATCCACTGCACTGGTAAAGTCTGTGAGCCCGAGCTTATAAGCCCGTAATAATAAAGCCCTTTGCTTTTGCATGCGTGACTCGGTCTCCCTGGAAGTCTCTGGTTTTTGGGGATGATATTAATAATCTGGGTATAACAACAGTAATGCATTACTGAAACTATACCCATTTAAACAGCAGTTCCTCATTCCCCTCTTTTCCCAGCCCCTGACCATCACTATTCTACTCTCTGTTCCTACGAGTTTGACTGTTTTAGATACCTTGGGTAAGTGGAATTGTGCAGTATGTGTCTGGCTTATTTCACCTAGCATAGTGTCCCTCTGCTTCATCCAGTTGTCATATGTCAGGATTTCCTTCTTTTTTAGGGTTGAATAATATTTCACCATATGTATATACCACACTTTTTCAATAGGATCATCCACTGGTGGACATTTAGATTATTTCCATATCTCAGCTATTGTGAATAATGCTGCAGTGAACATGTGAATACAGATCTCTCTTTGAATTCCTGATTTCAGTTCTTTTGGATATAAGCCCAAAAGTAGGATTGCTAGATCTATGATAGTTCTATTTTTAATTTCTTGAGGAAACTCCATACTGTTCTCCATAGGAGCTGTGCTGTTTTACATTTCCACCAACAATGTGCAAAGGTTCCAATTTTTCTAACTGGTCTTTTTCATAATAGCCATCCTAACAGGTATAAGGTGGTATCTCACTGTGGTTTTGTAATTTTTTAAATATTTATTTTTGAGAGAGAGAGAGAGCACATGAGTTGGGGGAAGTAGAGAGAGAGAGAGAGAGAGACAGAGAGACAGAGAGACAGAGACAGAGAGAGACAGAGTATCTGAAGTGGTCTCTGTGCTGAGAGCAGAGAGCCCAACATGAGGCTCGAACTCATGACTGAGTGATTATGACCTGAGCCTAAGTCAGATGCTTAACCAACTGAGCCACCCAGGTGTCCTTCATTGTGGTTTTGATTTGCATTACCCTGATGATTAATGATGTGGGCGTCTTTTTATATGGCCATTTGTGTATGTCTTGTTTGAAAAAATATCTGTGCTCTGCCCATTTGTCAATCAGTTTTTTGTTTGTTTCTTTGTTCCCAATTTAGCTATGGGAGTTTCTTATATAGTTCGGATATTAACCCTTTCTAGGACATATGGTTTGCAAATATTTTCTCCCATTCTATAGGTTACCTTTTCACTCTTTTGGTTATTTCTTTGCTATGCAGAAGCTTTTTAGTTTGATGTAAGCCTACTTGTCTAATTTTGTCTTTATTTCCTAGGCTCTTGGTGTCATATCCAAGAAATCATTGCCAAGCCCAATCTCATGAACCTTTAACCCTATGTTTTCTTCTAGATGTTTTATAGTTCCTGGTCTTACATTTAAATCTTTAATGTATTTTGAGTTGATTTTTTTGTGTATGGTTTAAGATGAGGGTTCAATTTCATTCTTTCGCATTGTGTATATCCAGTTTTCCCAGCACCTTTTCTTTTTTTTTTTTAAGTTTATTTATTTTGAGAGAGAGAGAAAGATCATGAGCAGGCGAGGGGCAGAGAGAGACTCTCAAGCAGGCTCTATGCTGTCAATACAGAGCCTGACATGGACCTTGAACTCATGAACTGTGAGATCATGACCTGAGCTAAAATCAAGAGTCAGATGCTTAACCAACCTAAGCCACCCAGGCGTCCCTTCCAGCACTACTTGTTAAAGATGCTACACTCTCCTTTTCTCTTTGTGTATTCTTGTCATCCTTGTTGAAGATGACCGTATATGCATAAGCTGATTTCTGGGCTCTCTACTGTGTTCCATTGATCTGTATATATGTGTTTATGCCAGTGCCATATTGTTTTAATTACGGTAGCTTGGTAAAATATTTTGAGATCAGGAAGTTGATGTCTCCATCAGAAGGAGTTGTTCTTCTTCTCTCAAGATTGCTTTAGACTTGCAGGATCTTTTGTGGTTCCATATGAAATTTAAGTTGGTCTTTTCTATTTCCGTAAAAATATGCCATTGGAATTTGGATTGAGATTGTATTGAATCTGTAGATTGCTTTGAGTAGTACAGACATTATAACACTATTAAGTCTTCTCATCTATTAATAGTACAGCTTTCCACTTGTTTGTGCCTTCTTTAATTTCTTTCATCAGTAATTTTTAGTTGTTTTTGGCAATTTTAACACATCATTCCTTTACCTACTCAGTATCAGACAGCTGGAGCAATGGCTGAGATTTTCCCCATCTCTTCCATCACCACTAACTGCTCTGCAACTGCAGAATTCTCTGAAGAGTCAATGTGTCCATTGTTCCCTCTTCCATTTGTATCTTCCAGACCATCACCACATGACCTGGTCATATCTTTTCTCTCCTTTCTCTGCCTGTGGAGGAGCGTAGAAAGAGTTTGCTTTCAAAGGAACAGAAAGCTGATGTACATCAGAGCCCAAACTGGCTCCTCATGGTGGAGGGAGGGTGTTGAGTGAGCACAAGAACTGGATTTGATGTTTTTGAGCCCAGTGTCCCTGCAGCATTTCCTTGACAAAACATGATAAAAGCTAACTACACACAAAACACTCCCATTATCCTGGAAATCCCTATGAGTAGAGAAACGAGCACTGTCAACCACTGAGGCAAACATAGACATACTAAAACCCACAGATGATCCTGAAACTTCATTTTGGCTGATGTTCTCACTTTTCTACTTGTCTCAACCCCCCTTTCATCTTTCAGCAGATTTTGCAGTAGAGCTACAAGCAAAGTGCTGCATGGTCCCCTCTGCCCTGTTCACATTCTGGAGGCAACCACAGTAGGGAGGAAGCAGCCAGAAGGCGGAAACCAGGAAATGAAAGGAAAATATCCCCCCTACATCATATCTGCACCCCCAGCCCATCATATTAACATGGATAATTTAGAGCTAATCACAATAAAAATGTTGTCCACTCCCTAAAAGAGCAGTTTAATATTGGTGATACCTTTCCCTTACATGCCTAGGGTAGCAGTTCTTAGCCTAAGTATAAGAACCAGCTGGAGAATCCAGTCAAAATGCAGATTCCAGGTTCTACCCCTGAGATGCTGTCGCAGGAGGTCTGGAAAGGTCCAGGTGATTTCAATGGAGGTGGTTTTCTACAGGCCACATTTTGCCAAAAACTGAACTAAATGCTTCCAAACATATCTCCTAATTCAGATATCATCCCAAGATTCACTAAGGATAATTAGACAGTATTTAAATTTTTTTTGAGCAAGGGAGGGTCAAAGAGAGAGGGAGACACAGAATCTGAAGCAGGCTCCAGGCTCCAAGCTGTCAGCACAGACCCCAGCACAGGGGTCGAACTCACAAACCATGAGATCATGTCCTGAGCCAAAGTCAGTTGCTTAACTGACTGGACCACTCAGGTGCCCCCATGATTAAACACTATTAACAAGAGCTAAGACTGCATTTTTAAAAAGACCTAAGAATGTTTTCTTTAACTCTTGAAGAGCCAGCCAGTCATTAGAGGCATGTGGCATGCAGTGTTTCTCCAATGTTAATGTGCAAATGAATTAATGGATCTTGTTAAAATATAGATTCAGATTCAGCGGGTCTGAGATGGAACCTGATACCTGATGCTCAGTATTCTTGTTAATCCTGTTTTACTTCCCATAAAATGTGCATAATAGGTCTTACCTCATTATGAAGATTAAGTAATATATGAGGTATGGGAGAGAATTTGCAAGATATTTACAACAATTATTATAATAGTTATTCACATTTAAAATATGGTTGAAGCCATATTTAAGCTCAGGGGTCCAAGTGGGCATCTGGATGTACATCCAGAATTTCCACATTCATCTGCCTATTAGTACCTACTGAAGAATATGGCCTGACAGCCCCCTCCAGTCCTCTGCCTGACCTCCTTGGGGTGCCCTGAGCAGTGGATGCCAGCTTTAGCGGAGAACTTTAAATATCCTGATGCCTCAGATCGGTTTCATCCAAATCTCTGGCGGTGGGACTCACATAGTCTTACCCAAAACTCCTCAGGCGATTGCACTGGGCAACCTGAACTGAGAACCACTGTCTGGGACCTTGCTAGAAATCAGAATCTCAGGCCCCATCCCAGACCTACCGAATCAGAATCTGCATTTGCATCAGATCCTCTTGCAAATTGTACACACAGTGGAAACTCTGCTACGGGCAGACAATGCTTTACCAGAGTGCAGGGCCTGTAGAAAGACACAAGTTGGAGATTATGGCTTGGTGGGGGAACACTCCTACCAGGCAAGTATTTAACAGGGTCAGAAACCACTCCTGGGTTAGCTGGGGCTCCAGTTGCTACAGAGATATGTCGCTCTCATTCCTATCCTTCCTCAGGCAGTCTTCCTCTCACCCCATTCCATCCTTCACTCGATACTTACCTTGGGTGTCTCTGATGTGCTCAGCAACTAATCTTTCAATCATGTTCATCCTTAGCCTCTGTGCTGGGATTTCCAGAGTAGGGTGCACAGACTGCCTGCTCCAAACCACCGTGGTGCTTTTCTAAAATGCAGATTTCTGAGTGGCACCCCTGACCTGCAGGGGTGGGGCCAGGAGCACACAGCTGTAGGAGGACTTCTGCCTCAGCTTTCAGAGTTTGTGCTTTGTAGTGCCATGTGCCTTTCTTACTTACTTGCCCTAAGGATATGGCTTTTGGTTGTGTCTATTCTTTTCTCTGTTCCTCTGACCTCTCTAGGTCTGCATATTTCTTTTTCCAGGAATGAGGTTTCCTTCTTCCACCATGCAACACTCTTACCTAGAAATTTACCTTTCATCTAGATATTGAATCAGGGAGCTGCTCTGTTTTGCAAGGTTTTGCAATCTTTGGCATTTTTTTTTTCATGTTCCGGAAGGACTTGGGGGAGGGTAAGGCCCCCTTTATTATAAGGGAGGTAGCAGACAGGGACCCCACCATGGGGAGTACAATTAAGAACGTTCCCAGCAGGAAGACTGCTCTCCGGGAAGCACAGAAAGCTGTCAGGACAAGTGACCTTTCTAATCACGCCTGACATTTCACAGCCTCGAAGGCGGAAGGGCTGCCCTTATTCCGGAGGCGTTGTGTCATGCTGTGTCACCCCAGACACCTGCGTCTGAGGCTCTGGTGACTTAGCTTCCAACCAGGCAATGAATCAGAGCACGCAAAGGGCTTTGTTTCCCGGGAAAAGAGAAAACATTGAGCAGGGGGCTTATGTGGATGGGGTGACTGTGTCTAAACTGGGGATAGAAAGGGATTGGAGGAGGATATTGCCTTCCTGGTGGATTAGCCCTGCTCCCGAGGCTCCGGTAATGCTGATCAAACAGACCTGCTCCAAAGAAGTGAAATAGACAGGATCATCTTCCAGCTTCTTCTGGCCCAAGGGGACTATGATGATTCATGCTTACGCACCCCAATATAAAAACAGCTTTATTTTTTTCTTATGATAAATAGTAACCCGTGCTTGTTCTAAAATCACCACACAATATATAAAGGTATAACAAAGACATTAAAACCATGTGGAATTCCATCAGTCAGAGATAACCATTGTTAACCTTTTAAGGACACTTCTATGCAGATATATTATTTAACATAAAATCTGCATCTTTCACATAACATCTTGAACATAGTTCCATGTCAATAAAATATACACTTTGAAATCATTATAAAATCATCCTGAATGATTTCTCTGTATTCCATCATATGAATGAATTTTGGAGGTCGCCTCTGACTTGTAGGCATGATTCAATACACTTCTATCATGTATATAGGAGAGTAGAACATACGTCTAACATGTTTCAATGAACAGCTTCATTGTTAAATCTTCCTAAGGAACTAGGGGTATTTGCTTATGATAAATTCCTAGAACTAGGATTGCCGACTTGAGGAGTGTGGGTGTCTTTAAGACTTCTGCTCTCTGTCCTCTAGTAGGGTTATAGTGATGTGCATCCTCCCCCCAGCAGGGAATAGGAGACTTAATGGCTTCTCACTACTGCCCTTAATTCTGGGGATTACAGCTTTCCAGTCTTTGCCCATTTCATGCGTGAAAAATGGTACCTGATCATTGCTTTTATGTGCATCTCTCTATTTAGTAGAGGAGTTTAACAGTTTTTCCTCGGTGTATTGGCCATTTGTGTTTCTTGTTTTGTGATCTCCCTTGACCTTTTTTCCTCTTTGGGAGCATTAACCTTTCCCATATTTGGATTTAAGGATTTTCTAAACAGTCATACAAGTTATAGCCATTTTGCCTCATTTACCATTGGTCTTTATGTGCTCTCTGCCATGAAGAAGTTAAACATTCTGATGTTGTTAAACTTCTGTTTTTTTCAGCTTTTTTGGAACCACGTGTAGAAGGGGTGTCTTTATTCCATGGTTATAAAAATATTTATCTGTGTTCTCTTCTTGTGTGTTTTAGCTCTCTCAACTCTTATGGTCTTCTGGCAGCCGTCCTCTGCCTGGAGTGATCTTTCTCCACTCTGCAACTGGGTGGCGCCTTCCCATTCCTGAGACTCAGAGTAAATATCATCTTAGAGAAGCTTTTCTTTATTTTGTTATGGAATCTAAAAAAAGATTCTCCAAGCTCCTGTTTTTCGTTCTCTTAGCTCCCTATTGTTTTCTTTCATGAGCTTTCTTGTGTATCAAGAATCACAGTTACATATTTTACTTGTCTACTTACTCAATATTTGCAACTAGACTGTAGACTCTATGGACGGCAGAAATGTCTGTTTTGTATTCCCAGCACCTAATCTAGTGTCTAACCTAGATACATGAAAGACACTTGTTAAAAGCTGTTGAGTGTTAAATTCATCTAGAATTTATTTTGGTATAATGTTTGAACTAGAGATCTAATTTAAGTGTCCCTAAATAGTATCTTGTGATTACAACGCACAACTATAATGCAGATTGGTTCTTTTATAATCCCCATTTCACTTGGAAACCAGAAGTAAAACCTAGGAAGCAGGAGGGGGAGAGAATCAATGTCTCTCATTATCATGGCTCTCCAGCCCCACAGTCTCCTCTCTCTACAATGACTTCCATTTCTCCATTATTGCTTAGGCCCTAAGTGCTTCTCATAATGGTTATTTCAAGCCTCAGCCCAGACTGGATCCTTAATTAATGGTATTTACTGACTGATTCAAATCATCTAAATGGTAGGGCATCAGATATCTTTGATGTGTTTCATACAATATTCACATCAGTCTTTGGGAGCCCAGAAGAAACTTTGCCCCTCCATAGCCCTCAGACACTAGATTTCTCTATATTCTTTCCATATGTAGGGATCACATCGAAAAGTTTTGAATGAAGATTAGAGAGACAGGGTGGCAGTCAGAGGCAGCCAATGGGAGGAAGATGACAATGTCCCTTTACATGTGCTTTTAAAATTTTGAAGTGTCATCTCATGCCACATGCCATTTACTCCTTGAATACTGACCTGTGCGGTTTTCAAGGAGCAAATGGCATACAATTTAAAAAAGAAAAGAAAAGAAAAAAAAATAAAAAAGAAAAGAAAAGAAAAAGAAAGAAAGAAAGAAAGAAAGAAAGAAAGAAAGAAAAGAGAGAGAGTGAAAGAGAAAGAAAGATTGGAAAGGGAAAAAAGAAAAGAAAGAAAAGAAAAAGAAGAAAACTGACCTGTGGAATAGCTATGGCAGCTTTATGATCCAACCTAAGGAGGTCATAACTTTTAGTATTTAAATTTTGTTATTAGTAAAGTTTATCCAATTTGTGAAAGTGATATACCAGGCATAAAATAATGGAAGAAGTCAAAAGAACTGGTTTTATTTTATTTAAAAACTATTGTAATGAACCTAAGAATGTTCAACTTTACTAATAATCAAAGAAATGCAATCAAAGGAAGCAATTAGATACCATTTACCTCTGACAAAAATGGAGGAAGTCACAAAAGAGGAACCAATTTTACTCCGTTTAAAAATTGTTTTATTAAACTTAAGAAATTTTCAGATAATCAAAAGATACAACTTGGAACCACAACTAGATACAATTTTCTCCTAATAAATTCATTGAAATATGGAAAATTATATGTATGCTGAGCAGAATGTGGTAAGACAAATGTTTCATAAACTGTGGATGGAGAATAAATGGATACAATGTTTCTGGAATGGAATTTTCCAGAAAGAAGCAAGAGTCTTACAATTGTCCATACTCTACTGGCTTCGAATCTTACTTCTACAATGGTAACTTCTACTGAAATGTTCATATCATGTGGTTATTTATTGAAGTAAAAGTGTGAGAAAACCAAAATGTTTGACAATAAGGACATAGTTCAGCTACAGTATGGACTATTCTGGAATCATTACCAATAATGTTAACTAATGGCATTGGATATATTCCTCAATATAATAATTACCCAGAGTTTAATTCCAGATTTTATTTTTAAATTATATTTATATTTTTAAGGAAAATGATTAGAAGAGAAATAATAAAGTAGTGACAGTGCTTGACTCTAGGTGGTAGAATTAAAGGACAACTTTTATTTCCTTCTTACTATTACTGTTTCCCAAATTCTTTATAATCCATTATATTACTTTTTTTAAAAAATAGATTTTATTTTTATTTCTTTTTTGAGAAAAAGAGCATAAGAGTGAGCAGGGGAGGAGCAGAAGAGAGAGAGAGAGAGAGAGAGAGAGAGAGAGAGAGAGAGAGAGAGAGAGAGGGAATCTTAAGCAGGCTCCATGCCCAACACAGAGCCCAATGTGGGGCTCAAACTCATGACTGTGAGATCATGCATGACCTGAGCTTAAATCAAGAGTCCAATGCTTAACCGACTGAACCACCCAGAAATCTTACTTGTTAATTTAAAAGGAGTCTTCCCTCATCTTCTCATCCCCTTCCTTGGTGATGACAATGTGGTCTTGGGCTAGATTCACTGTATTGAATCTAGAAAAGAGAAGTAAGAGGTCTTGTATATACCTCTCTTGTCAGCCTTTAAGAGTATATACCTACAGAACTGGGTTAATAAAAGGGCAGAATGATGAATAGACTTAAAACCAGGTGACATAAAAAGTGGCTAGGTATAGGGACAGGGGCAGGAGGGCAGACTGGTTGCTTAAATGTACCTGAAGGTTATCATGAATCAGAGAGTAAATGCCTCTGTGCCACCCCAGAGAGCAAGACCAATGGATGGAAATAACAGACAACTAGACTTGGATTCACTATAAGACAGAACTGTGTAATGATTGGAAATGTCCCAAAGTAAAAGGGGGCCTTTACTACTAGGGGCAAGGCTGGGTGACCATCTGGTGGCAAAATTGAGAGGAATCTGGCATCACTTGTACTGGTTTGCTACCCTTCAGGGTCTCATCCAGGCCAAGGATTCTGTGCCTTGCCCATTGTAAAATGGGGAGGAGAGTCTTGGAGACATCATTCCCCTTTCTCTCTGCTCCTCTGTTCCAAGTATGAAGGCACCAAAGCCATTTGAGATGAGTGGTGTATGCTTGGGGATGGATGAACAGGGCTTGAAGATCAGGGAAATGGAGCTATATCAGTTAGCACTCTCGGTTGTAAGTGACAGAAAGCCAAAGGAAACTGTATTAAGCAACACAGTATATTACCAAAAAACCAAAAAACCAAAACAAGGAAGCCAGAGTGAATGGAGCTGGGTGCAGCATGCCTGGAGTGAAGGGTTTTTTATCTCTAGCAATTTCACTTTCAATTAGTTTTAAAATTTTAATACCAGTAAATTTTTTTCTAATTTCCATGGCATTTCTAGGCTGATTCAAATCACTTAAATGGCAGGGGAATCCAATTTCAATTTCCATTCTTCAGCACATGTAGTGAAATCTGTCTGTATCATCACACAGGTCTCTTCATGTGGAGGTAAGATGGTCCTGACATCCTTGAGTTTTTGTTGTACTTACAGCTGAGGAACTCAGGCTAAGATAGTGTCTTTCCCCAAAACTTAAATTCCTTAGGAAGACATCCTTGGATAGTTTGGGTCATGTGACCCATTCCTAAGCCAATCAGTGAGTCCCACGTAGTTGTCTACTGATTGATTAGGCTGGGTGACATGCACACACCTGGAATCTAGGTGTGGTGGAGGCAAGTTAGCCTTACATGGACCATGTGGGTTGAGCCGGAAATGGAAAGGCAAGTGTCCTATGTCCACTATAGGGAGTTCTCTCTTATTTTAAAACTATTTTGGAAAAGGAGACGTACCAGCTGCCACAGAAGTCTATTTCCTGTCCTTACCATCTGGTAATTCTACCTCTCTTCTAGCTTGAATTCCTTCTGCTACAATTTCCACCCCTCTTACTCTGTCCCATCATCAGGGTAGATGTAGATCAAAACCTCTTTCCTCACAGACACACCGTGAGGATTAATTAGGTTTTCCAGAAACCATCTGTAAAGTCCCATGGGATCTTCAGAACCAGATGCTTTGTAAAGATATGTTGCCATGAGAATCAACTCTTTATTTTTTTGTGCTTATCAGGGATGGAGGTGAGAATGCATCAAAAGGCAAGGAAATGGAAGTTTACAAATAGTACTGAGACTTCATTGTGGCCATGATAACTACTCTCTTCCCTTTTCAAATACTATACCTCTGCCATTCATGAGAATCATGAGAGATTGGAATGTCCTACCCATCTCTGAAGGGAACAGAAGGTGGGAACAGGGGCCGAGGAGTGGCTAAGCAGGTTGTGTAATCTAAACGAACCAAGATCAGTGCCCTGAGGATTAGAAGCTGGCTATGTTGAGCGGCTTTCCTTTTTTAGCTTGGGTTAATGAGCTATGAATGATCTATAACTGTCTGGGCGATGTGCGGAAGTCATAGTCCAGGCTCCACTGTCAACCTGCACCATCTCTTCCTGAGGACTGTCAGGGACAAATGCTGGGAAGCACACTGCTTAGTGGGAGCGTCATAACACATGGTTCAGGGAACAAAGTGCGGTCTGGCCTCACAAGGCACACTTCAGGCAAGGCTGGGCACACATAGGGCTCTCCCATCCAGTCTGCTGACCTGGTTACATGGGCCCATCCTCAGCCTGCAGAATGGCTAACACAGGAAACTAGTATCCGTGGCTGTTGAAGGAGCAAGTGTGGAGTCTAGGGTAGGAGCTCCTTGTGTCTGAATTTATTTCTTTAAAAACAAAATGTCTTCTCCAACTTTTAATTTTAAAAACATTCAAACACGTAGAAAAAGTTGAATCAATAGTACAATGAACACTCATATATATAGCCTTTATCCAGATCATCATTTTGACATATGGTACACTTTCTAAGTCGATAGATAGGTATTGAGATGATAGATAGATAGGTATATAGATAATCTATAAAGATATATAGATATGATATATATGTAGGAGATATTATATATATAGGTTGTACATATGTATATATGCATGCACATGTATACATATGTGTATATGTATCTACATCAATCAAAAACTTTTCCCTAAACCATGTGAGAGTAAGTTGCACGCTTCATAATACTTTACCCCTAAATATGTCTTCATGAAACTCCTAAGAGCACACTGTCCTGTGAAAGCACAATATAGTCATTACACCCATGAATTTAGAATTGATACAATGCTAAGAGCTAATATACACTTTATTTTCAAATATCCCTGTTTGTCCTCATAATGTCCTTTAAGCTGACTTTTTTCAATCTAGCTCCTCATATTTGTCTATGGTCAGAACATTAACATTTTTGGAGAGTGAAGGGTCCAGATTCATTGGTTTGTAGACTATTTCTCATTTTGGATTTGTTTGATCATTTCCACAGGATTAGATTCAAGTTAAGTCCATGAATTCTTAGCAGTGTGACCTTTAGGAAGTTACTCAGTGATGCAGAGCCTCAATTCACTGGTAATATTATATACTTCATAAGGTCGTTATGAGAACCAAGAGAGATAATATCTAAGGTTCTTAGCACAGGAACTGACAAAAATAAGCACCTAAAAATTGTTTGCTCTATCATTAGCATCATCATCGTCATTACCATCCAGAGCTTGATAGACCTTGTTCCCAAACAGGTTTTCGTCTCCCAGGGAAACTTCTGGAGCCCCTAGCCCCATTCTCCTCATCTAAAAATGAGAAAGAAGCCCTGGTCTGAGTAGCTGACTGGGCTATTGTGAGAAATCCATAAGAAATATGATTGCACGGTGCAAACTGGAAAATGATATGAAAATGTAAGGAAGCATTGGTGTTGTTTTCTTCATTTACATACTTTTAAATTATTCTCTTTTGTAACAGAAAAGCTCAAAGTGGGGGCTAAAATGATATTAACAAGCTCCTGTGTTTAGCTAATGCAATAGTTCTCAGACTTTTTTTTATCAGTATTAGCTCTCCACCCCAATGGCAATGTATTCAGTTCATTATTAGTCATTATTAATTGCTTATAAACATCTTTCTCTGAAAATAGCATTAAAGGCCTTCCACACAGGAGACAGACATTAACAGATCACATAACAAGGCACTGGTGATGCCTCTGGGCAGACAGCTCCCAGACTAAGTGTCACGGACACCTGCATGCGTCACATCTAAGCTTGAGGCTGAATGTTCCTATAGTCCCGCCTTGTCTGCAAACTCTGAGCAGGTAGAACTCCATCAGGGAGCGTGCTCAGGCAGCGTGGTGGGGCAGGAAACTGACCTGAACTCAGTTCCTACTGTGTGCCAGCCAGGCCATCTACCTCTCTTTAATTTTCACCACCAACCCAACCAGGCCGAAAACAAAACCCTCACTTAAGGAAGTTGTTCAAGGGCATCTGGCCATGGCAGAGTGGGATTCAAATCAAGGTCCTTTAGACTCCAAAGAATATGTACTCCCATCCTGAGGGTCATGGGCCAACCTATTTTCTTAGGTCTTGTAGAAACACTGTGCCACATGGCATGGATGGTTCCCTGCAACTGTCACTTCCTTTTACCCTGTCAATATCGTGTGGGACAAAGTATAAATGATATTAGCTAATGCTTGTTTATAACCGGCTACATGCCAAGTGCTGTTAGTGCCTTCTGTGTATTAACTCATGCAATCCTCACCTCAATCCCATGAGGTAGGTACTATTCATTTTGCAGATAAGGACACTGAGGATCTGAGAATTTCAGTGACTTGTTCGGAGGAATGTCACACTGCTAGTGTTATCAACTGAATATCTGTGCCTCCCTGTCCCAAATTCATATGTTTAAGTCCTAACCTCAGTGTGATGGTATTAGGAGATGCAGCCTTTGGGAGTAATTAGGTCATGAGAATGGAGTCCTCATGAATGGGATTAATGCTCTTAAAAGAGAGCCCAAGGAGTTTCCTCATCCCTTCCATTATGTGAGGGCACAGTGAGAACATATCCATCTATAAACCAGGATCTAGGGTCTTACCAGACACTGAATCTGCTGGTGCCTTAATCTTGCGCTACATAGCTTCTTAGAACTATGAGAAATAAATGTTTGTTATTTATAAACCACCCAATCTAGGACATTCTGTTATAGCAGCTTGAATAGACTAAGGCAGCTAGTAAGTGGTGGAGCTCAGATTGGAACCGTGGGGAGCCTACCTCTAAGACGTAGGCTTTTAACCATTATGCTAAAGCTAACAAGGATTAATTGCTAGCTCCAGCTTAGAGACAAGGGGAGGTTTACAGGGGTTGGACCTGCCCAGGATCACCCAGCATTCATTATAACACAATATGCTGGGGTCTCAGGATAATGTGGAAAAGAGGCCAAAACTTGGTCTATGAAATAAAAGTAGACTCTTTTCCACTAGCTGGAGTCAGGGCTAGACAAGCAGAATAGCTGCCAAAGTAGACCATGTATGCCCAAGGGTGGAAGTCCAGAGGAAAATTTAAAGCCAAGACTAGGAAAAGTTGACAAGAAGACAAAGCATAGTAACTAGGGCCAAACATTTATTCCAGGTAAATTCCTAGGGCAGAGAGTAAGGCTGAAATCCTGGTGGGGATTCTTTTGAGGGCCTGTGATCCCATCTTTTGGTTGGTCTAAAATTTCTAAGACTTGAAAGGTGCAGAATTGCAGTTAACCATTCACAGTTGGGGCCATATCTGGAAGTCAGTCTTCTGACTCTGATCAAGCCTGAAGCCACATGGGAAGGACCTATATGTGGCACACTGTATGTGGGGGGTGCTTCTGGAGGAAGAGAGTCAGCTGAGCTGAGAGTATGGCTGCCAGAGGATCTGGAACTTTCATTAGGCCAGTGAGGGAGGCCTTGCTTCCTTTGGAGCCCCTTCTTTATGTGGCTGTCCTTCTTACTGAGACATGCACAAGAATGTTCACAGTACTTCCAAACTAGAAACAATCCCAAACTGCATCACCATCATGATGTAGTCACACAGTGCAACATTCTACTGCAATGAAGTTTTCAAATTACTGCTGTATGTAACAGCTTGAACCCATTGGTAACCATGTTCTGCTAAGTCCCCATCCAGCGCTGGGGTATGGACCAATCTCAGGGGCTTGGTTGGGAGTGCACCTGGTCGAAGCTGAACCACAATGTGTCATGAAGAACTAATGTAATTGCTGAGCCTGGAAGGAAAGGTTGACCAGGCAGAGCCTGGTGAGGGCCAAAGAGTCCATGTGAAAGTCCAGTAGGCAAATTGGGACAGATGAGGAAAGACTTGGCACCTGAGAGACCCAGCAGAGTAGGCTGAGCAGGATGCCCTTGCCATTGGCCAGAAAGAGTGGTTCAGAAAAGACAAGCCCCTTGCCTGAAGCACCTGGGGTGAGCTTTGGGGGAGGGCATGCTTGCTTTTAAAAGGGAGCTAATGTAACCTTTGACAGTGTATCTAGGTATGGCTTCTGTCTTAGTTCATTCAGGTTTCTATAAGGGAATACCATTGACTGGATGGCCTATACACAATAAACATTTACTTCTCATAGTTCATGTGAAGTCCATGATCAAGGAGCCAGCAGATCCAGTGTCTGGTGAAGATCTGCCTCTGGTACATAGATGTGTCCTCACATGATGGACCTCTCTGGGGTCTTTTCCATAAGGGCACTAATCCCATTCATGAGGGTTCCACTCTCATGGCCTAATTCCCTCCCAGTGGTTCCACCTCCTAAATACCACCACCTTGGATGTTAGGCTGCAACACATGAATTTGGGAGTGGGACACAAACATTCGGTGTGTAGCAGCTTCCAGGTTGCAATGACCCAAACTCTAATTTTAAGTCAACCACTCTTTAAGTTGCATCTGCCTGTATATCATCTCTGTGGGATAGAAAAGCTCTGAGAGTGAATCAGCAAAGCCCTTCAACACTCTCAAGTGGTTCCTGGGACACTGTGGTTCCTGTAATCAGTGTGGCCATGTAGGTTGTGGAATGGTGCCTTCTAGAATTGTGCTGTGTACAACCTACACAAATATGTGCCTCCTCCTTGCCTGTGAGGTCTGACCCTTCCCTCTTTCCTCCTTTCTACACTGTTCTACTTCACTCTACACACTAGATACACTGGCTCTCTTTCAATCCCATATGTTTGCTATGGTGGAATAAAGATGGCCACAAACCCTTTGACACTCTTTCATTGAGAGCTGGGGTCCATGTTCCTGCTTCTTGAAGTGGCTTTGCAACTGCGACGGCTAATAGAATACAGTAGAAGTAACATGGTGCTGGTGTCTGGTCTAGGCCTTAAGGAACCAAGAGCTTCCACTTCCTGCCTCTTGAAATACTCTCTCTGGGAGCCCGAGATTGCCATGTACATAGTCCAACTACTCTGAGACTGCCATGTTGGAGGAACCACATGTAGGCCAATGGTCTCTACCAAATCTAGCTTCTAGTCATCCTCACCAAAGTCCCAGATGTATGAAGGAAGCCATCTTGGGCCCTCCAGACCAGCCCATTTTCCAGTTGAATACCATTGAATGGCCTCAGTCAATGCCACATGGAGCAGAAGAGGTGCCCAGCCCACAGAATTGTGAGGCTGGGAAAAAATCATGGTTGCTTTAAGCCACTGAGTTTTGGGATGGATTTCTGGGTAGGAATTCATAGCAGGATCCCTCGCCATGCTCTGTCCTTCCACAGGACCTCAGAATTTGCTGTCCCCTCTCTATAGAAGGCACTTTCCTCCCTGTTTTCGTGTATTTAGTGCCTGTCTTTCCACAGTCAGCCCGCATATGGCTCCCTCATTGCAGCCTCCTGCTGGGTGACACCATGTCCTCTTTTTCACAGCATTTGTCAAAGCAGCAATTTCACATTTGTTTGTGTGGTTATTTGACGTTTGTCTCCTGTGCTAGACCATAAGCAGGGGCTGGGTCTGTTTTATTTGCCACGATATGCCCTAGAACCTACCATGGCACTTGGCACATAATACGCATCAATAAGAATTTCCTGAATGGACGAGTGAGTGACTATGTAGAAAGATGATCTTCTTCTTACACCTTGAGACTGGCTTTCAGTAAAGCTATCACAATAGCCACATGTGTTCAGGGGCAAGACCTTGGTGGGGATCTGGAATCTCTACTGTCTTGTCAATTAAAATGGCTTCCCTTCTATTTATTTTAAATATTGGCATTCTTCATAGGATACATTTGAAGAAAAGTTTCCGGCTACTTAAGAAAAAGTACTTTTGAGGAAAAAAGTATGTTTGAAGATTACTGTCCTAGACCTTGCCCTTCCAGTCAGCTATCCCTGGCTTCTTCCCCTTTTTTCTTCCCTTCCCTTTCCTTCACAGAAACTTCCATTGAGCTAATGCCTGGCAAGGGTTTAAAAATAGAAGCCCCTCTCCCTCCTTCTCTCCCTCCCTCCTTCCATTTCCTTTCCTTCCCATCCCCCTGTAATTTGTTGTAAAAAAGGAAACTGTCTGGATGTGCTCCACTGAAAAGACATGCTTTTCCTGACTAAATAAAACAACACACTAATGTACTTCCATGGCGGTCAAGTCCCTGTGTGTCACTGTGAGTGGCAGGGCTGTGGGGCCCGGCCTTCTGTGCAGCAGCTGCTCCCCTACCCTGGGTGGGGCCCATTCACTGACACATACACTCACACATGCACACACACCACCACCAGTACCACCTGGCCACCTCATTCAGGTTTCTAGCGGAACCTTGAAGTTGGGGGCATACATGGATGTGGACATGTGAGGACCCACCCAAGGTGCTGCCCACAGGAGCTCCTCCCAGGTCTTTCCCTCCTGGAGAGGGAGGAGAGAATGAGGCCTCTGGGGGTGAGGCCTAGAGTACAACAGCAGCCTGGTATGCCTTGTTAGAAGCACAAGGGTGTGTGTAAGTGTGTGTGTGAGACAGATAGAGAACAGGAAATAGTCAAAAACAAGGCATAAGATACTACGAGGATATGTGCAGCCAGTAGACACGGTACAATTATAAATGAAGGGAGAACTAGTGTGATACAGTAGGAACAATGAAAGCTTTTAAGACTCAAAAGCTTAGTTTTCAATTCCCAGCTTCATCACATAGCTGCTGTATAGTGTTGGGCAGATGACCTCACTTCTTTTGGCTTCACTGATCTATAAAACAGGGATAATAATATTCGCCTCTCACCACTGTTGTAGGCTTAAATGAGGTCATATTTATTTGATGTCCACATGTACTAGGCAGATAACAAAGCACTCATGCTCTTCCCTGGGAAGACATCTTGATGGTGTTTAGAAGCACTCACTACAAGAAAACTGACAGTGACTCAAACTGCCCTCAGTGAAATTTATAATTTATTAAAATCTGGCACAAGATCACAGCTTCTTGAGAAAATTCAGACTGGCAAACTTTGATCCAGAAAAAATTAAATTTGGAGGGATTTTAAAGGCCACAAAATAAGACTTTCAATGATGGAACCTATAATGAGTGAATTTCAATAAGGACCCCAAACCAGATCAACTGATCAAGTGGTTAACACACATATATTTTTTCATATGAAATGAACTACCCCAATGAGAAGTTTCACTAACATTAAGTGAGAAATAGAAATAGTGTAGCTGCTCTATATTAAAAAAGATTGATCAAAAATTAAATTGGCTTAATGGGATTCTCTTTGGAAAATACATTCTCAAGGAGAATATATTGATGCATATATAATTCCCATTAAAACTTTGCACTTGTAAACACAGAATCAAAGTCCTGGGAGTACAAAAGGTGAAATTGAGGCAATCTTGACCCTGATGATGATGATGATGATGATGATGATGATGACCATCATGAAAAATGTTTAGATAAAAGTGGGTGGTGTGTGGTTTGGTATATGTGTTGGGATGTCCTGATCAGAAAGGAGTGTTGAGATAGAAGGCATGCTAGGATAAGGTGTGTGTGGTCACTTGCCTCATTATTCTTTATGTTTATGCCGTGTTATTACTCTAAAGAGCTCAGGTAACTAGGACAATGATGGATATAGGGAGATGGCTGGTGATGACCAGCCCTGATTCCTTCCACATGACCAAACCACCTGGAACAGCCCCTAGCACGGGTTGCTCAGTCCCTACATGGGCCTTTGATAACTCTGGGATGAGCAGTGGGAAGCCAAAAATTCATGGAACTGGAGCTCTTTGCCATAGAGTCCGAGTATTTACATGTGGATGTCTGCCAGCTTCGCTGGGGCTGTGAGGTCCCTGCCCATCCATTCCATTACTTTCCTTGTCGAGTCTTTTGGCAACCACTAAGTACCCCACATCGGCTCTTTTGACTCATGTTCCCCTTCTCTTCTCTGCCTCTCTTCCATTCTTTTTGCTTCTGGCATTTTTGTCTGAGAGTTAGGGCCAGGACAAAAAGGGTGATGCTCTGGGTGAGTAGAGAGAGAGATTTATTTCAGAAGAGGGAAGTAGGACACAGGATGGGGGAAACTGTTGCAGAGGTGATGGGAAAGGGCACTCAGGCCATGTACCATGACCACATGAACATTCGTTTGCACACAGTCATAGTACACAACCTTGAAGTTACACCCACCTATCTCCTTTTCTTCTCTATACATTAATCCAGATGCACAGGCCATATATCATGATCATTGTCTAATCTTTTGCAATGCCACTTAACCATGCCTTGTACAAAAAGCCCTGTCCTCCTGCAGCTTGCAACTGAGTATTTATCATTTCTCCGGCAAGCATTCACTGGTTGGAACTACTTAAAAATACAATGGTTAGCCTTTAGGGTAGTGAGTTCCCTGTCATGGAGAAGCTGGTGAATCATTAGGAATAATGCAGGGATGCTTGCATGCTGAGTTGATTGGCTTCTGTGGGGTCTGTGAATGTCTTTCACACTGTTCAAGGGTTTAAGACAGACTTATGGGTATTTAAAGAGCAAAGGCAAAACAACTGAATAAAAACATAAGTAGATAGTATGACTTTACATCATGTGCCCATCGGGAGTAATTCATCTCCTTTGCTGGATGGGGGTGCAGACAGCAGGAGGAGTGGGTGGGAAGGAACAACAGCTTAAGGAGGAGTTTTGCCCCGAACTTTCCTTCAAGGTTGTGCTGAGAGAAGTCTGGAAGCTTAACTTAATTACCTTTTTCTCTGGTCAGGGTGAAACATCTGGTCAGGATCTGGTCATATTTTGAAAAGACATAATTTGGGCCAAGAAAACTTGTAAGAAACCAAGATAGAGACCAGAAAACTGATTTATGTTTATGATGGAGACACTTGCTTTTCATTACCTAGAATGATTATGTGCCTACATCCAAGGAGCTCATTCTAGGATTTCATACAGCTGATAGCTGAGCAGCCGAACAAAAGATAAAACGTTTTAGTGACATGGGGGCATGAGGAGGTAAATCAGATGCTCTTTAAAAATAATTTGGGGTGAGGCACCTGGGTGGCTCAGTCAGTTAAGCGTCCAATTCTTGGTTTTGGCTCTGGTCATGCTCTCATGGTTCAGGAGTTCAAGGCCCGAGTCAGACTCTGCACTGATAGTGGGGAGCCTGCTTGGGAGTCTCTCTCTCCCTCTCTCTCTCTGCCCCTCCCCTGCTCATGTTATCTTTCTCTCAAAATAAATAACAAAAATAATTTGGGGCAAGCAATAGGGAGCAGCTCTTTCCAGGACCCTGAGGGCTGCCATCCTACATGCTTGTACCTCTCTGGATCCCCTGCTCCAGGGCTCTGGAATGGGCAGGGAGGGGGCTTCCAGTTGTTGGTGGTGCCATTCCAGGTGGCCTCCTCATCTACCCATGCAGTGTGCTCACCTCAGTCACAAAGAGCTCCTGCTGCTGTACCTTCAGCCTTGTTCACCTTCATGCAACTCCTGAAGTTTTGTGTTTTGCGTATTTAGAGACTTTGTATGAATTATAGAATCTTAAAAAGTCAGAAACTATCAGACACTGGCAGGGATTATTTAACCCCACACCTCCATTTCAATAATGAGAAAAGAGAGGCTTAGGGAAAAAAGAAACAGACACACCCAAGGGGCAAGAGGAGTGTGCGGGACTCAAAGCCAAGCTTTCATCTAACTTACTCCCAGAGCTTGGTCATCTCTTACACCATCAGGGATGCACCCGCTGTGGGCATCTACACTCTCTGAGGCACTAGCTTTGCCACCTGGAACTTCACTCCCACTCGCGTGGCCCAGCCATGTATTTCAATCCCTTGGACAGTGTAGAAACAACAAGGACTGCCCCCACTGATACTGCTAATCTATTACAGGTGCAGAAAATGTGAGAAAGATCATCCTCAGAAGGGCTGATCTGATTTGTGTACCCAATTACTTCTTTAAATGGCTCTCCTCCCAATTTCCCCAACATTGATGGTCCAAGTGGAGCTAGTTAGGCACAGGAACTTGTGGACCAGCTGTGATCTAGGGGCCAGGTTTGGGGGGGAAAGAGCTGTTTTCAATAATAGGAGGGCTGTCAGAAAAGCACATGACTCTTGATCTCAATAATAGGAGGGCTATTCTGTCTTTAAGGGCATGAATTAACATGACCTTCCGTGCGTTCTTTGTTCCAAAGGTCAAGAACTTTCATCTGCTTTTTTTAGGAGATGAAGTCCTCACCATTTCAAAGAAGATGCTCTCTGTCAGTCATTTCTTTTATTCTGGCTACTTTCATTTCTATGTTCTGAGTTTAAACCAGATAGATGTCTTGTTCCCCAGTAAGGACACAAGAAGCATGACTAGGAGGAGTGCAGTGTGAGTGGAAACAAATGAGGTTTTGGTTTTAGAAGCTTGTGTTCCTATCTCTCCAAATTGTAAAATTCCATTTTTTGAAAATGTTTATTTATTTATTTTGAGAGAGGGAGAGCATGAATGAGGGAGGGGTAGAGAGAGAGAGGGGAGAATGGAAAATCCCACGCAGGCTCCATCTATCAGAGCAGACCCCAGTGTGGGGCTTGATCTCATGAACTATGAGATTATGACCTGAGCTGAAATCAAGCTGAAATCAAGGCCTAACCTATTAAGCCACCCAGGTGCCCCCCCAAATTCCATTTTAATGGTGTCCTTCAATGCATATCTTCTGTCTTCACTGAATTTTTAATAACTCTTTAATATAAATTTGATAATAAAAATCTAAATACACATAGGTCTAACAGGAGAAACCTAATAAGGGACCATGGGAAGGGGAAAGGAGGGGAAAAGACTTAGGGAGAGGGAGTGAGGCAAATCATGAGAGACTCTTGAATACTGAAAACAAAGTGAGGGCTGAAGAAGGAGGGGGAAAGGGGAAGGGAGGTGATGGTCATGGATGGGGGCACTTGTGGGGAAGAGCACTGGGTGTTATATGGAAACCAACTTGGTAATAAAGTATTTAAAAAAAATAAAGTAGGTCACTAATTAAAAAAAATCTAAATGCACAATAAAAAATGTTCGGTAGTTATAAATGATGTATTTTTGCCTTATGTTTTAAAGATTAAATGAAATAGTTTCCTTGAAAAGTCTGAATTTTTATCAAGTTCTCATCTTACGAAATAGCTTTCTGAAAGCACTGATTTTGCTTGTATATTTTTTGGTTTTCTGCTTTACTTTTTGCCTGCAGGTTCATTATACCACTAGGTCAACAGAGTGCAGTGAGCTCCCCCCGCTTCACTGGAAGTAATCCTGAAACACATTTATTGAGTCTCTGCATTATTTTGAGCTCTTTACATCTTATTCTTTCCAAGAGTCCTAGTAGATAAGTACTACTATTGCCCTCATTTTATTGATAAGGAAAGTAAGCTATGAGGAGGTTAAATAACTTGCTTAGGAGTCTCTGAAAACCACAACACGCATCAGGGTATGCTTATGCAAACATGTTTACTTCCACTCGTTTTCCTAGGTACATCCACTCGTTTTCCTAGGTACGCACATCCCACATTATACATGTGCCAGGAAACGCATTGGCAGAAAATACACTTGTTGCCACGAGGACGTGTCTTTCTCAAACATTATCACACTAACATTGCTGCAAAACAACAGCACAGGAATACTGTGTCACCAGTTCCAACGATACGAATGGACAAATGGATACACTCATGTGCGTGCACATGTGTACACACACACTGGGGGACGGAGCTTATATTTACAGAGTTTGCACACACACACTGTGGGGGTGGAGCTTGTATTTACAGAGTTCTCTGAGGCAGAGGATGCTGGCTCTCTTGACCATGCAAGTGACAGTAAGTAATGCTTCTGTCATGAAAGTCCAGGGTGGGGCGCTCACAGAGAAGAGCAGGTTTACAGGCTTAGTGCTCCTGTGCTGACCTCATACACCAAGTATAGTGTGTGAGTGAGCCTTTGACCCTGGCTGGAGTCCAGCCCTGGAACTGAACCAGTGGTATGGCTGCTGGGATGAGGACTGAATGTGGCTGGTCTTTGCTGCCATGCACCCCTTCAGGGCCTTTCCCCCAGAGCTTCTCCCACCTGCTTCGGGGGAATGGGCCACCTTTTTCATGTGCCTCCTGCCATGATGCTTTCACAGCCAATTAAAATTCTATTCCATTCCCAGCAAGGGAGCTGGCAGCCTTGGGTCTCCCCAGCAGGACGGACTGGCTGCAATTAATGTCTCTTCTGGAGCCTGATTAGCTAAGGAGAGGCCAGAATTCTTATCCTACCCCCAAGGCCACCTATAAATTAAGAAATGGAGGTTCCCCATCTTGTTGCCTCTATTCTGAGTCATCAGTTAATGCAAATGCGTTAACCCTTTCTTTTTCATTCTTGATATTGGAGCTGGATCAGAAAGCCAAAATGTCATCTCTCAACTGGGCAGTCCCAGGAACACAGGGAGGAGAAACCTCTGGACTTCCTTACTATCAAAATTCCAGGTTATTGGAATGAATTGAGGGCTTACATACTGTGTTAGTCACAGGCCAGGAGTTGGGAGGTCAACAGAAGCCACAGGCATAATGTTTAGTGTTATTATATGGAAGCTTTGAATATAGAAGGTAATGCATAGAAATAATGCATTGAAGAGAAAAAAGAGAAAAGTCCAAATGACAGAAAAGGAGAAGAGAAGGAAATTAACACATACAGAATGTTTACTGCATGCCAGACATTGTACATATATTATAGCAAGGAATCCTACAAAGCTCTGCATTTTTACAGATGACGGAAGCTAGGCTCAGAGAGGTTAAGGAAATTGTCCAAGGTCATAGAGCTAATGTGATAGATTGATTGTACTAATGGCCCTAGATCTTTATGATTTCCTATAGTCACTTCCTTTTGGTAATGCCTCCTCACATTGAGTTTGGAGTAGGCCACATGACTTGGCCAAAGGGATTAGCAAACTTGATATAAGTAAAGGCTTGAAAAGATCTTGCACATCTGGCCACCCTCTCTTACTGGCAGGAAGTCTTCCGGCATTATGTGAACAAGCCCAGGCAGCCCTACTGGATGATAAGAGACATGTGAGCAGAGGGGCCCATCCTTGATCAGTAGCCTGCAGCCAACTCACATACACATGAATGAGCCCAGCCAAGCCCACCCAACCACAGCAGCAGTACTACTCAGCCAACTTGTAGACTTGTGAAAAAATGTGGTCGTAATTTTTTGCCATTAATTTTGGGGTACATATTCAGGAGCATAGTTAGCAGCTGACACTAACTGACACAGCTAGTAAATGTCAGGGCTAGAAGTTGTTTGACCTTAAAGCCTGTGCGTTGTCCATTTGTGAAAAGATAGGAAAAGGCTGACATTGCAGCAGGGACAATAAGGCTAGATGATACTTTTAACTGCAACATGGCCCAGTCACACAAAAGTATTGCTGCATGCGGTGAGTGTATGTACTCATACCTAGCTATCTTAGAGGACAGTGATTGAGTTGAGGGGTCTTAAATGTGGGACCCATTAGTCCCAGGTGTCTTAGCATTGCAGCTTACCATCCCAGAGGCTGAGCTATCCTGGCTCTTGAAAAAATACTCTGAGTCATCCTGTCATTATACATCAGGTCCTTGGAGGAAACAAAAGCCCACCCACCCCCAGCACTAAGATTCTGCAGCCTCCAGTGGGCTACATACTCCCAGGTTCTCCCTTATGGCTGAGACTCTCCTCCAAGATTGCCTTAGTTATCTTGCTGCAAATTCTGGACTTAATTCTGCCCCAATCCTGCAGTCACCTCCTGCTTGTCCCACACAGTGGAAACAAAGGTGGAAAGGAATAGACTGCCTGTGTTTTCTGAGCTGTGGTGCTACTGACCAGTGCCCATGAAAATGTGGAGAAAGGACAAGACCTACACTATGAGGCAATAACAGGAGGCACAGACACTCTGTAAAGATATGGATGGAAAATGGGTCATCTTGCAGAAGATGACAATTTGGTAACATGTCTTACACCCTTTGAATTAGTAATTCCATTCCAGGACTGTCTTTTAAGGAAATAATCATGGATATGAACCGTGAAATCATGGATCACCATGAGAATTTTTTTTTTAAGTAAACTCCACGCTGGGTGTGGAGCCCAACACAGGTCTCGGACCCATGCTGAGATCAAGACCCATGCTGAGATCAACAGTTGGATGTTTGACTGAACCACCCAGGCACCCCACTATGAGACATTTTTCATACCATAGTGTGAATGGAAAGATACAAGTTAAAAATATTATGTTCCTGATTTGTGGGAAATTATGTGTATGTGCGGGGCACAGTTATGAGGAAAATTTTGATATATAACAAATCTCTCCATGTTTTTATATGACTTTGTCCGCCCCAGTCTCTGGACATGAGGATCTTTGGCTGTAGGACAACGTACCTTAAAAACCCAAGCAATTGGTGAAGAACTAGAATAAAGTGGCTGGAATGATGTATGACATGAGGATGGGATCTAAAACTAAAACTTCTTGCTGATGGATGGCTGCTGGGGGGGAGATGAATGTAGTTTTAAACCATCATGGCATCTGAGGGGGGGAGCAGTGTGGATGCAGATCACCAAATCCCAGAAAATGACTAAAGTCCCAGGGAAGTCTTGATTGTCTGCCTCACCACCTTGTCATCTGAAAAAGGTTCAAGACAAATAAAAGGAAGTGATATTGTGCATACCAGCTGCTGATTAAATGAAGTACAGACCTAAAGACCATGGCAAAAGCTAAGAATCCAAATGGGTTTGGGAAAGCATGTCCTAGAGCATGTGTGTCCTAGACAGGTGCCATCTTGGGGTCTCTGCACTGGGGCCCAGAGCCAATGCTCAACCAAGGCCCCTGAATGGCTCCTAAAGGAAGGGGACTGTGGGCTGTAGTTTCAGCATTTGGAGGGAAACACCGCAAGTCCGTAAATACCCATGCCCTCTTCCTTGAATACGGAAGCCCGGGCTGTTCTATCAACACTGGGCTTGTTCTATACTGTTTCTCATGCATACATCCCAAAGGGAAAACTGGAGGGCACTGGTGAGCATGGGTATCTCTGGGACCGCCTTCCCCAGCTTGATCTCGATGCAGGACCACTCCATACTTGAGGGTTGGGGGCAGGCCCTCTGACCAGAGGCTTGGGGGATAAAGAGAAGGGCCTTTGAAGACCACCCCATTCCCAGCCCCAGAAGTAAGGAATGTAGAATTCTTTCAAACAAGAAGTAAAATTGCCAAGCCGACAGAAGCTACAAGTGCTCGGAGCAGCTTAACAGAAGCTTGGAGTCAACAGACCGGAGTCTCTTCACACGCCATAGTAATTCCGATTCTGCCTAGCGTGCTTATTCCTGACAGGGGAAGTGCAGCCAAGACTTCAGGAATAGTACACTTCCTTGAGAGGTGCGAAAAGAACTGGGCTGAGCTGGTGGCAGACTCTGGAGGGGGAACGGCCCAGTGAGAGGCATCGGTCAGGCCAGGGAGGAGGCCCTGAGCCCCCGCACACCACCCTTGGGGAGTCCACTGCCCTCTTTGGGCTTCAGGCTTTTCCTCTGAATGGAGGATAATGTGAATGAAGCTTGTCACAAAGGCAAGATGCAAGTCCCATACAGAGAAAGAACTGAAAAGCACGTCAGTGTTTACTCTTTGTAAAGCAGGCAGAGGATACTATAGGGCAAAAGTCCCTTCTCTTGCTAAAGTCTTTGTGACACAGATTATTCTGGCCTCTCTGCCCTGCTTTCACTGCCATCACCAAGGGCATGAGGGCATAAAGGCATCACCAGCAGTCGGTTGGCCCTGGGGACACATTTTCACAGCCTTGCCTGAAAGGGAAGGGGAGAGTGGACTGATGGCTGTAAACACTCAGGGCTTAATGTTTTGTCATTTACCCCATCATGGGAGGGAGGAGCACAAGCACGTGAGGGAGAAGGCGAGGGGAGGGCTCCTAGGAGATACCCAGGCCGGCACGTGCATGGGAGCTGGGGTATCTGTTTTGTTCTTCCCTCCCCCAAAATATCAGGGTAGTTAGCAGCACTTGGAGGCCCCTGGCCTTCACCACACCGTTATTACCTTACACTCATTATCCAGGCTCTAGGCAGCTTAAGGACTCACTGGTTTAAGACTGAGGAGTTTTCATTTACAAGGGCAAGTCCTTGGTTAGGTAGCAAACTGCAGAGATCCCTCGGCCGCAGTGCAAGAAAGTGGCATCCTCTGCCTGCCTCTTTTTGTTAGGATGTGGAGAAACTCCACAAAACTTGATGGGTCCATGAGAGACAATAAGGAATGATCTACAGTGAGCACCCACTCTGTGTCAGGCAGGGTTCTAAGTGCTTGTCTGTTGTGTATTATTCCGTTGAATCTTCATGAGACCCTAGGGAGGCAGAGGAAATATTTTTGCTCCCGCTTTATCTCTGAGCAGACTTACTATGGTCACACAGGTAATAAATGATAGAGCAAGGATGCAAACCAGCCGGTCTGCGTCCACTGGCCCTGGTAGCCGCACTATACCGCCTCCTGCATGGCAAGTGCTTAGGACAACAGCTGGCCCCTAGCGCATGCTCAGTGAGCATGAGCTAGTAAGCTAGGCAGCCACTGTAGCAGCGGCAGCATTTCTAAAACTGTATAGGGGCGCCTAGGTGGCTCAGTCGGTTGAGCATCCAGCTTCAGCTCAGGTCATGATCTCACGGTTTGTGGGTTCAAGCCCCACATCGGGCTCTATGCTGACAGTTAGCTCAGAGCCTGGAGCCTGCTTCGGATTCTGTGTCTCCCTCTTTCTCTGACCCTCCCCTGCTCGCGCTGTCTCTGTCTCTCAAAAATAAATAAAAACCATTAAAAAAAATTAAAACTGTATAGATGCAGATGACGGGCCTGGGGCTCAGAGTGGGTAAGTGACCTGCTCAGTGCCCTTCACCACTGGTGGAAGAACCAGGATTTGAATTCTGCAGTCAAAGCTGGCATGCAGGGCTTAGCACATAGTAAGTGTTCAAAATGTGTTAGCTAGTGGTATTTGTTTTTATCTTTGCATTCATAAGTCTTAGAGTGATGTAGGAGACAGAAGGTTTGCTGAAAAGTATTTGGTTCAGGGCTTTGCAAAATGAGTCTCAGCCAACCTTGCTTCAAAGAGAGGAAGAGTGGGTCCACGTGGAATCAGAATCTCTGGAGCAAAGCCTGGGTAGCCTCGTAACAAGCTTCTGGGTGGTTCTTACATATGCTAAAATCTGAGAGCCACGGAATCAAGGCCTAGATGGCTTAAAGCCAAGGTCATCAGACAGAGGGTGGCGGCACTGGCGTGGGCACCCAGGACACACCCAGCTTTTTTGCTTTGTACGAGTCAGCCACAGAGATGCCTCTAAGTGCCTAGAGTTGTGCTTTTCAAAACGTTCACCAAGGGCGGTCCATCATCATCGTTCATTTACATGTGTAACATCTGCCGTATCCTCTCAACACACGGAGTGGTGTGTTAATTACAGTGACTGAAGATTAATTTTTATAGAAGTAAACCACCACCCCTTCAAAGAATACAAGGTTTTGCACAACTGGAGCCAGTGTACCGGAAGGGGGGGTGCTGACCCTAGGGGGCAGTTCAGCATTTGCCCCTTAACGTGCCATTGACTTGTGCCCCTGGGGTGGCCGCCTCTGAGGGAAAGGAAGAATTCAGTGACCTGGAATTTCTGCACTTTCTACCTGCTGGCCTGGAACCTTGGAAATGGGCCCAGCCGGCTGCCATATGCACATCGCCCGTTTCTGGCCAGCTGAGGTTTATTAAAATTACATTTTTCTATCGAGTCAGGCAAAGGACTGAGGGCAGAACAGCCTTTAATTCTAGCTCTTTGGTAACGATGGCAATGACCATGATGAGTTGCACAGAAAGACAAACGGACAGGATATTGCACATTTAGGTCATTAGAAATACAGATATGATTATGAATATATGCATAAGATACGACCTTCTTTCTTTCCACCAGCCCCTTGTATAGCTCTGTTTATTTATTATGCAGCCCGTGTTTGACTTTATGGAATTGGATGTTATTTAAATTCAATTATTGTGAGGTTAAGTTCTTCTTTCTAGTACCAGTTGAGTAAATTTAGAGGCAGTTAGAGGAAATAGGTACATTTGTCTTATAGCAGTTAAATTATAAGGGGAAAAGCCTTGCAGGAATAATAGAATGATCATGAAAATGAAAACCCAGGGTTTGGAAGGTCAGGTTTGGGTCTGTGGGTTGGTGTCCCTTATCTCTTTCTGTATTCCTTTTTTTGAACTGATGAACAGCAAGGATGGAGATTTTTCCATGAAGAGGGAGGGAGATTATATGTGTGTGTTTTGTGTATGTGTGTTTGCAAGAGAGAATGAGAAATAATTATGTGGCTAATTGGATTTAGTGTGGATAACTATAGCTCATTAAGGCCCTAAATCTTTTTTTTTTTCCTACTTGGTAATGGAGTTCTTTCTTTTTAAAATCAAATTATCTTGCAACAGTTCTTTATTTCCTCGTGCAAGTGTTGACACACTATTGTTAGTCTCCAGGAACCAAGGTTTGGCCTTGGAGCCACTGAGAGGGGAAGCGAGGAGCTGGCCAGCCTGGCTGGGAAGGGGCATGGTGAACGCTATGGATGGTGACAGCGCCCAGGCAGCCCTGAAAGAGCTCCAGGCAGAAAACAAAGAGGTGCCTATACACCGCCTGATACAATATGCAGAGAATTCGGAATTGCCTGTGTGTGTATAATTATGGATTCTGGGGCCACGGGGATCTCCAAAGTCATCTTGCCCCTCAGCCTGCTTCCCACCGATAAGGGGGAAACTTGTTTTATCACGCTCCAGGACAGTGGAAATCACACTCTCTCCTATTTATCTCTCCACCACAACCTTTGCTGGAAAGAAGGTCTTCATGATAGGCCATTCCTCTCGATTCTAATACTAGGATACATTGGCCTCTTATAGGTCAGTAGAATCAAAAAATGTTTGCTGGCCTCCTGCAGGAAGAAGATACCTGGAATCTTCTAGGTTTTCCTTCAAGGCACTGGCCCCATCTGTGTTCTTGCTTTGTCTCCACTTTCCCCAGCCCTCCCTCACCAATCCAGGTCATAGCTACACAAATAGTTGGCCAATATCATGGACCAGTTTGGTTGTGTCTATAAAGTTGGAAGGATGTGTTATTGATGAGCCTTGCTGTTAGTTGAGCCCCCAAATATGTGGAGTACAGGGAGTTGTACAAAATAATTCTTTACTTTCCCTATCAGGTCAACCATCCATCCTCAGACAGGGAGTTGTACAAAATAATTCTTTACTTTCCCTATCAGGTCAACTATCCATCCTCAGACTGTCCAGAATGGGCTCTGGAGAGTCCCTACTTTCTTTGGTATCCCTGATACTGCTCCCTTTTCCTACCCATACTCACTCCTTATTCTTCTCCACAATTCCCATGAACTAATTCTCCTCTTAGGCCCGTTCTTCCCCATCCAAGTCACACACAGGTTCTGGGTCTCCCCTAGAGGAGAAAGTCTGATTTTAAGGCTTTGGGTCCTCGGCATCTTCACAGTGGAGCACCTATAAGGCAATTGTAACTTTCCTTATTAACCTAGATTGCATCTCAGAGAAAACTTTAATGTATTACTTTGCTTCCATAAATCTCTCTTAATCTTAGCTTACCAAATACAGAGATAGAGAGGGTCTGCCAAGGGTTGAAGTGTGAGGAGGACACGAGGGGAAGTTATCTGCCCTCCACTATTACCACATCAGTTATTACCCAATGAACACTGCCCGGAATTGGCTCCGGAGGAAGAAGGACAAAGGGGCACAGGGTTTCTGCCTTTGTGTGTGTGTGTTCACAGGGGAGACAGCAAGGCCGGCTCTTCACTGGGAGCTGGAAGGGTAAGGATCTGATGAACAGGCTGCTGGGGGCAGGAGAAGAGGTGAACGGCCGGTGACCCTGGAGTGGGCAGAGATGCTGTGGGTAGAGACTGATGGACAGAACTGGTTTCAGAGCTTTACCCTGCCTTTCTCTTGAGCAAGTAACAACCCCTTTGAGTGGGTATCTATACATAAAACAGGAGAAATGATTATTAGTCCCAGTTGGTTATTGAGGTAGTAAGTGGTAGAATGTGTTTGAAGGCATTTTGTTAGAATTGTGAAATGTTTGTAACAAGAAGATTATTGATAGGAGGATGGTCTATAAAGAACAAAGAAAGAAGGAAATTGATCATCGCTTGAAGTAGGTAAGAAGGTGGACTTAGAAAGAAGAAGCTCACAGGGCGCGTGGGTGGCCCAGTCGGTTAAGTGTCCAACTTCAGCTCAGGTTATGATCTCACGGTTTGTGAGTTTAAGCCCTGCCTCGGGCTCTGTGCTGACAGCTCGGAGCCTGGAGCCTGCTTTGGATTCTGTGTCTCCCCCTCTTTCCGCCCCTCCCCAGCTCATGCACTGTCTATCTCTATCTCTCAATAATAAATAGTTAAAAAAATTTTTTTAAAAAGAAAGAAAGAAGCAGCTCTGGTATTACCCCTCTGATAACCCCTACATGTCAGCCAGCATTTGCCAAGAGCTTACCACGTGCCAAGCGTTGTGCTGGATGTATTCTGTTACTCCCATTCTCCCCCAGTATCACACATGAGCCCTTTTATTTAAGAGAAAGGACCTTCCATGCTTCCAGCAATCATGCCTTATTTCTCTAGTCTAATCAGTCTTACACTCTCTCAGATAACTCTTTTATACCAATTCTCAGACCTCCAGCACCTCCTCTCCCACCTTCCCTCTCAGCCCTTAACTTTGCTTCACATAGAAAATGAAGAAATAAAAGGAAACCTAAGCAAATCCATGGTTTATTCTCAGTTCTCATCCAACTTGACCCATGAGCAACATTTGGCAAGACTGACGGCTCTGTCTTTTTGAAACACGTGGTCTTCTTGTTTGGCTTTTGGGACATCCTGTTCCTTTCTCATCTCACCGACCTTCCCCTCCAGCCTCTTCTCTTGGTTCTTTCCCAACTCCCAGGCTCTGACATCTTGGGGTCCTCCAGTAGCAGTCCCAGTACCCCTCCCTTTTCCTACCCACACTTGCTCCTTCAGTGATTTCACCCAGGCTCATGGCTTTAAACACCATCTGTATATCAGTGGCTCTCAAATGTATATCTAGAGCCCGGACCTCTCCCCTAAACTCCACACTGGTATCTGTTGCCGTATCTGTTTGATGCCTATGTAATTAGGCATCTTAACATTGACATGTCCAAAACTGAGCTCCCAATCTGCTCTCCAAAACCTGCCCTTCCCTCAGTCTTTCCCATCTCAAATAAAAGCAAGTCTCCATCCTTCTCATGGCTCAGGGTAGAATAAGCATCATCCTTGATTTCTCTCCTCTCATCCACCCATCCAGGCCATCAGCAAATCTTATTATTGGTATCTTCAAAATAGATCTAGAAGCTTACTGCTTCTCAGAACTCCCACTGCTTTTATATGGGTCCAAAACAGCATCATCACCCACCTGGATTACTGCAACAGCCTCCTGTCTTTCAACTTGCCCTTCTGTCTGGTCTGTTTTAAATACAGCAGCCAGAGTGATCAAACATGATCAGATCACATCACTCTCTTCTCAAAACTCTCTTTTCGCATTCATAGTAAGTGCCAAGTCTTTAAAATGGCTGTCTCCTGATTTGTCCCTTATTCTTCATCCCCTTATATCTCTGACCTCATCTCCTACTCCCCCTCCCCTCACTCACTGTACCCCAGAACCACCAGCCTCTTTGGTGTCCCTACAACATGCCAGGCATGCTTCTGCCTCAGGACCTTTGCACTTGATACTCCCTCTGCCTGAAATGTTCAGCTCCCAGATATTTGCATGGTTAGATTCCTGACCTTCCCCAAGTCTCCATTCAAATGGGGACATTTGGTGAAACCTATCAGTCACCCTATTTAGAATATCAACCTGCCGTCTCCCTACTATTCAACTTTCCTTTTTCCCTGCTCATTTCGCCATAGCACATGACAGCATCTTAGGTACTTATAATTTATTTGTTTATATTTTTTATTGTCTGTATCTCTCCACTAGAGAATTTTGGTTAGCTCTACTTGCTGTTGTATCCTTGTCACCTAGAACAGAACCTGGAACATACCAGATAAATAAAGGAATGACTGAATGAGGCCCAGAGAGGTTAAGCAGCTTCCCCAGGGTCACACAGACTATAAGGGCCTGGATATACCTGAGACTTCCTAGGATTAGAGTCCAAGCTCTTAACCACCACATTAGTGTCAATAAAGGATGATGTCCCTAAACTGCACCCCAAGGCTAGGGCTTCCATTGTCTCCTTTGTTCTGATCTCCTGGAGCTGCGCGTTGCATCAGGGCTGGGGCTGTCTTTGCGTCACTAGACTGTATTTGTGTCTTTCTGTGGCAGGGATGCCTGATGCCTGTGTGGGTGGAAAGGGAAGTCTTGGCTTACCTGCCATTGCCATGGCAACCAGGTAACCTAAGGACTCCAGAAGCAAGTCCTTTCAGATTGAGAGGAGAAAGAATCGAAGAAAGCTGAAAATAAACAGAAAGAAATCTGTGAATAGAGAAATGACTGGAGTCTCGCACCTGAAGCTTGCTGCGTCATTGGCAGTAAAGAGAATCCATCCTGTTCTCCCCGCCCACCATCTTCGCCACAGCCAAGGGCTGTGGACCAACCCGTCCTGCCTCCTGCCTCTCGCGTGACCCCTCTTAACCCATCCGGGAGGCTCGTGCTCTTCGGCGTTGCATCCCCAGGGAAGGAGAGACCCCCGGATGCCCTCAGCATCCTCGTGGTAACACGGAGGACAGTCCTGGGCCAGAAGTCGGCAGATCTATATTCTGATCCCTTATCCATCTCATAAGGGCAAACTCCCTAGATAGTTATTTAATTTCACTCTCCCTCAGCGACTCAGTTGACCCTTTACCTAAGGCATGCCTCCTCCTTCCTTATTTTCTACTAGGAGAACAGAATAGAGCTATAGTAGACAAAACTATGAAATTAAAGTCCTCACGGAAGTACGAGTTAGAATTGTAATACTCGCACAAGAGGACTTGCTTATGCCAGGCACTGTATCCAGCCCTTTGTGGGCATGATATCACACCACCATTGGAGGGGTTAAGAGTTGCCTGCAACAGAAAGATAAAGAGGCCTCAGAGAGGTTGAGCAACCTGTCCAAGTTTGCACAGCTGGTAAGCATGAAGAGTCATTCAAAACCTAAGGAGTAAATTTCTGAAAAACATGCTCTTCATCCCTCCCCCACACCATGTCCCTTGGGGGCCAGGGGATTAGAGAAGACTTGATTTTTTTTTTTTTTTGCCTTGGTCATTCCCTAGGCCCCAAAGCTTCAAGTAGAACATCAAGGAGTGTCTGGTGCCCTTTGCATTTAATGAGCCCCTTTGATCTGTGAAGTTTGCTGAGCTTTGCAGACAAGATCGCAATAATCCCCACAGCCCAAGGGCTGGTGCCTCAGGAGCTGGACCAGAAGGGCTCATCCTCTGCTACACCCTGGTGCCCATCCAGTCAGTAAATGTCCCTTACTGTGCACCTGTAATGTGCTGAGCTTTATGGGGCACCCAGGAGCAGCCCCAAACCTGGAAGACACAGAGAAGAACTACCCAACTGTGGGGGCAGCATGAGGAGAGGATACAGGTCTCTTGCTAGCAGTCTTGAGAGACTTGATGGAGGAGCAGCAGCTGGGCCAGGAGGCTGGAGGAGAGACTGAGAAGAGACCATGGGCACAGGTGTGGGAGGGACAGTGGGGACAGAGTGCACGGGAGGGATGAACAGAGCAGGATGGTAAGAAGCTCAGAGGCTGGTGTCACAAAGACCTGGCTTTACATTCTGGCCATGCCACTGGCTGCCTGGTGACTCTGAGCTGGCCCTTTAACCTTTCTCTTCAATAGGTTCATTCTTACACTCAGAGGAATTTACCATGTCTTGCTCCGGCACTTCAGCTTTTAACAGAAGTTACTGCACAGGTCATCTTCCTTAAGGCTAACCTGAGTCCGTCTGGCGGCTGGCTCATTTCCACCTCTCCTGCTCTTGAGGAAGCATAGGTCTGACCAGTCAAGGATGGTAAAGCGTCCTGGTTAAGGCCTCTTAGAAGCCTTAAACATGAAAAAGCTTATGGCCCTTCTCCCAAAGGCACATAAAAATATACTAAATCATAACATAACAAACTTATGTAAATGCCAAGGTTACAAGAACATCTTTCCAGATTGACTTTTTTTTTTTTTTTGGCTAAAAATCCTAGATTGCTTCCTTTATCAAAGTTAAACCTTTATAACAGTTTTGGTGACCTTGCTTTCTAATCTTTATAGCAACTTCCTAGTCTGCTTTTTGGGGTTGTCCTATCCCAAGGGAAAGTGTGGGGGGCTAGGAGCCCCTGGGGCAAACAGCTCACCTTTGGCCTCTGGGCCCTGTTATCAGGCACGGGGACCAGCCAGGCCAGGTCATGCTCTCCCCTTCCCTGGGTAAGTATATTGAGGTTCAGGGACTCCTGTGAGCCCTGGTGGTTGCACATCTAGAGCCTCGATGGAGAGCCCAGGTCTTGTGATCCGTTGTGCCCGGCCAGACTCTCCCTGCCCTGTCTCCGGGCTGCTGCTTGGAAGCAAGGCATGCAGACTTCTCTGTCACTTGGCAGCGTTGCCAGGGACCGGAAGTCATGTCTCTTACTCCACTGGCAATTTGACATGGCTGCTTAACAACCCGATTAATCAAACCTAGCTCATCCTGTTAGAATTAATGAGCCTAGGAAATGCTGCCATGAATAATGAAGGCTTTTGCCCCTCCCCCAACGTGTCTACCCACTCTCCCCCTCCTGCTTCTTTCTGAGAACCTCCCTGCAATGACTCACTACCAAGGGCCCTTGAACCTGGAAGGGTGTGGTGAGTGCCCAGCAGTGTGGGCATCTTCTGCTTCTTCTACTCTCCCAGGTGCCACAGCTGCCCAACTGGAGCCAGGGCTGGCCATGTCCTAGGGGAGCAAAACTTGTTCATCAAACAGATATGAATGCATTTTGCCATCATATTGGATGGAAAGTCTGTTTCAGGCACTGTAATAGGTGTTAAGGATGCAAAGATGAAAAAGATATTGTCCCTGGAAGGGATCACAGTGTAGTAACCCAGAGACAAATGGGGGAAGGGCAGGGGCCATGGCAAAGGGGACCCGTCAATACTGGAGGAGCAGTGTGGGGAACAAGGACGGGTTGTACAGGGACCAGGCACTCTGAGCATTTCTGCCACCAAGTTCATTGATGGCGCATATGTACAATGAGTGCTGGGCACTGGGCAAGGTGCTAGGGTCCAGAGGTCCACAAATGGACATGGTCCCTCTTCTCATGGAGTGGTCAGTCTCACCCCTGCTCCTCGGGACAGTGCAGGGAACCTGAGAAGACACTTGATTAACTTTTTCATTTACTCAAACACAAATGTTGTTGAGGGCCTTCAGGGAAGAGGGCTAAGCACTGGGGGGAAGGAGTGAACAACCCCTCATTCCTGCCTTCCAGGGCTTCTCTGACAGGTAGACAGGCTTCCTGACAAGCATGCCTGAGGTGCTCAGCTTAAGACACTCAAGAGATCAAAGCACAGAGCTCAACCTGGAAGAGTCAGGGGCGACTCCCTGTAGGAGGTGGTCTTGGAACTATCATGAAATAGAGAAGCAGTTTGACAGGCAGGACAGGTACAAAAGAACATCGTAGACCTCAGCCAGGCCAAGGTGTGGTCTTTGCGTGACAGCGGTTGAACTGGAAGGGAAAGATGATTCTGTGCGTCTTCAGAGGGAACAGTCGGTTCTGTGTCTCATAGGTCAGGTGCTCCTGCGCTGGCTTATCCAAAATGGGGAACAAGATGTGGTTTCCTGAATGGTGGAATCTCCAAGTTAGCAGGGACGTGGCTTAAGCGGCCAAACTGCAAACACACCAGTGTGGGGCACAAGGACATCTTCTGGGTCCTTTGATAGGAGTGAGGTGGAAGGAAGGGCTGGATCCACAATAAATGAGGTGGAGTGGGGAGCGAAGGCCTAGGGAGGAAGGAGAAGGAGAAGCTGGGGCAGATCAGAAGAAAGCGCAGTGGGCCCAACTGTCAGGTTGCTAGGAAAGTAAATGAGGGACTTGGGGGTGGTGGGATTTAGTGAGTAGAAACCATGGACTCCGAGCTGGGAGGGAGAAAGACAACCCAGAAGGGGAAAGACGGAAAAGGGAGGGGATAGAGAGAGGAAAGGAGTCAGGGAGGCTCACAGAGGTACCTTGGGGCCACCATGTGGGGCCTAGCAGGAAGCAGACACACACCGGCTTCAGTTATGGTCACTGACATGTGGTCACAGGGTGTTCTGGAGGCTAAGCCTGTCTCTGCGGTCCATTCACAGGGGGCTTCAAATCCTGCCACCGTCTTGCTGGGCCAGGTCCTCTGCCTCCCTACTTCCAGGCCTGCCCCAGACGAGGCTTCGCAGCCACTCCCAGCCACGCCTGGAGGGACGGATACACGCCTCTTAGTTCCCTGGGATTCAGGCCTGCCCTCACCTAACCAGGTTTCATCACTCAGGGACCCTGGGGTGGCAGACTTCACAGAGGGACCTGAATGCTGCCCTACAGGGGAGTACAAGGGCTTCAGACCACAGCTCCAAACTCCGGCCCAATATATCGATGCTCACAATATATTTAGAAGACCCGCCTTTTCACTAAGGAGAGATTTTACATTAAAATTGCTTCCTGGATTCCCCCATGCAGAGTGGGCTGGAGCTCATAGTGGTTTTTCCTTTAACTTGGGGTCTGGACCTTAGATTGACTGGTGTCTCTAGCAGCTGCCTTGTGTCACTCGCATGGTCTGTCTGGCTCTGAGGGCATTAGAGCTTGAGACCCCTTCACAGAGAAGTCCGACAGGCTGACACCCTCTTTGGACGGCAGGGGGCTTCCATAGAAACCAATCCGCTCAGTTTTACAGGCACCCTACGACTTGGGCAGCACCCAACGGGCGCCGAGGCTCCGAACTGTTAGTTGAATTCACTGAAGCCGCTGGCGCCCCTGTCCTCCATGCGTTCCGGCGCTTCCCGACGACGCCGGTGACCCGGCTTCAGTGGTGTGGTCTGCCCTACGCGGGTGGCCCAAACCCTCACGCCGCACACCAGGCGGGGACCTCACCGCCCTCTGCCTCTCTCCCTGCAGGGGGAGCTGCTGAGCCCGTGCCGCTGCGATGGCTCCGTCAAGTGCACGCACCAGCCCTGCCTCATCAAGTGGATCAGCGAGCGCGGCTGCTGGAGTTGTGAGCTGTGCTACTACAAGTACCACGTCATCGCCATAAGCACAAAGAACCCTCTGCAGGTATGACCGGGCCGCAGGACGGTCGCCCCCTAGGGTCCAGGCCAGGCTGGAGAAAAGGAACAAGACGGGCTACGAGGGCAAGATGGCAGTGGCCTTGGGGCAGAGGGGATGAGAGAACTCTCCTGTTGTCTCCTCAGCCTCAGCAAGAAGGGACAGGGATGGGGCAAAGAGAAAGGAAAGATCTAGAAAGAGAGAAGTGTGGCGTATGAGGTGGTAGGCAGGATCAATGAGCTAAGGGAGGGAGGGAGAGAGGGAAGGAGGGGCAGATGGATGGATGCATGGATGGATGGAAGCAGGAAGGAAAGGAAGAAAGGAGGGAGGGGAGGCAGGGAGGAAAAGAAAGGAAAGAGGGACAGACCAGAGGGCAGATGAGAGCAGGATGGCAAAAGGACAGAGAGAGGGTGAGGGGTGTGAGGAGGAAGATTGAGGGAAAGCTAAGGGCGGGGAAAGAAGAGATGAGGAGGGAGGAAACCTTAATGCGCACGCAGTTCACCTGGAGTCTTGTTCACGAAGCAGGCTGGGACTCAGGAGTCTGGACCGGCCCGAGATTCTGCATGTCTAACAACCTGGGGGTGATGCTGATGCCACTGGTCCAAGGACAACACTCCTTGTGACAAGGGACCGGGGGAAATGGAGGGACATGGAGAAGAGACAGGAAAGGGAGGCTGCGAGAAACAGAATGGAAGGAAGAAGGAAAAAGGAGGACTGGGAAGCGGCCCTTCTGAGGGGCAGAGGGGGCCAGGCTGGGGTGGGCCTGCCTCGGGGATTCAGACAGGGCTGCACCTCCACCCTGTTGCCTCCCAGCACCCCCGCCCTGTCCTGACTCATCCATCATCCCGGAAGCCGCTGGCAGGCCCCGCCCCGCCTCGAAAATCCTCCAAACCCAACAGTGGTCCCTGCGAGGAGCACCCTCATGTACAGAGCACCTTGCTTCTGGAAATTCCTCCACATGTGCGTGGTCAGCCAATTAAGCCGCCACACAGTCAATTAGCCAGCACGCCAGTGAGGAAGGGAACTTGGGTGGCCCGACATTGTTGTTTCCCTTCTTCTTTCTCAAGGGGAGGGGCAGAGTGGATTCTGCGAGCCCAGGAGGGCGGTGGTTGGGTGTGACCGTGGGGGTGGGGTCTTTGCATGGGGGAGGGGCAGTGTCCAGGGTGTTTTATTTTAAACACGATGTGGTTGTACATGAGGCAGGATTGAGTGCACCGTGTGTGTGTGTGTGTGTGTGTGTGTGTGTGTGTGTGTGTGTGTGAGAGAGAGAGAGAGAGAGAGCGAGCGAGCGAGCGCGAGAGAGCGAGCGCGGGCTACTACAAGCATGTCGGCCAGCAGGGGACACTTTTCTGAAAGGAGGCACTAGGACTCCCCGGGACCTCAGCCATCTTGATGGTACATGGAGGGGTCAGAATGAGAGCGTCTGCCCCTGCTAGTTCCACCAATAATCATTCATTTCAGATCTTGAAGTGGCTTAAAATAGCAGTGTCACGAGACTGCTGATTCCGTGCCCTCTGGGGCGTATTAACTCTCTTCTTCCTGCTCAGCTCACTCAAGCCTTAGAAAAGGGACAGAGTCCAGACCCACAGGCCTACCCCAAAGTGCCCCCTTGGCTCATAAACACACTGGGGCTTGACTCAAAATGAAAAGCCATTTAGGGATAATTTTTTCCTGGGAGTTAAAAAGAAAGGTGGGGGGGAAGAAAGAAAAGGTTATTCTAATCTTTTAAATATGGTGAGCAAATGGCAGTATTGACATTATTTATTAATTTATGTTACTAATATGTCAGTAACTGTGAGTTTCTAAACACTGGGGACTCCCTCCGATTCTGTTGCTCCTGGAAATAGGTGGTGTGTGCTCTGAAAATGCCATTTCGCTTTTCCAGATTGCAAACTACTTCCAGAAAAAGGAAGTAGTTTGGCCTAGCAGCGGTATTGTGTGGCTGTGGCCCAGACTGTTCCAACTGTGTGTCTTGGGCTTCTCGGGCCCAGCCAGGAGTGAGACGGCCACAGTGGGGCTGCCTTCTGCCCCCGCGGCCCGTCCGAGCCACCTGCGGTACAGGACGGAGCAGGCAGGCCCTACTGCCAGCACTAGAGCAGTGGACAGCTGCTGGGACACCTCTGCTGTCAGAGCGGGGAGGGTTCTCCAGGTCTCACCTCGTGGCCCACGCCCCATACAAAGTCGTGAGAAAAAACAGTGGTTGTGACAGCACATTATTCCCACGATGCTCTGCAAGATCTGTTTGTGGCAGAACAACCGCTGAGAAAGGATTTTCAGGGTGGCCTTGGGGCCCTGTGGCTGCTACAACTGCTACAACTGAATTGCAGTTATATATATTTTTGATTTTTAAACATTTTTTAAAAGTTTACTTATTTTAAGAGAGAGAGAGCGCCGCGAGCGAGCACAAGCAGGGAAGGGGGAAGGGAGAGGTGGGGGGCGGGGGGCGGGGAGAGAATCCCAAGCAGGCTCCACGCTGTCAGAGCCTGACACCCAGCTCTATCCTGAAAACCATGAGACCATGACATGAGCCAAGATCGGGGGCGCTTAACCAAGGGGGCCCCTGAACTGCGGCTCTATTAATGAATGTTTAGTTAGTGCTTGCAGGGGGGGCCAGTCACTCTCTAAGAATTCACACATATTATCTCATTTAATACCGAAAACAACCCAATGCAGTGGGCATTGTTACAATTCACAATTTACAGGTGAAACAGCGGAGGCGCAGTTTACCCAGGGTGGGGCAGGCTTACGCGGATCTGACGCATCTAGCCTACAGTGCGCAGGTGCGGAATTGGCCGCTGGCGTTTAGGAATACCCCACCTCGTCGAGCATCGCTGTATTTTTGCTGAAACTTAATGAAGGGTGGAGATAATGGCAGCTTGTCTCCCACAAAGCTCTGATTGAAGAGTTATTTCATTCAGCCCTCACGATACTCTAGGAAATGGGAAGGACCAATCATTTTCATTTTTTATGGAAGGGAAAATTGACAGTCTTCATGATGTATTGATTTCTGTGAGGCCACTTCGCACACGCTGGGGCAAGGCTGTGCCACAACTGGGTCCTGACTTCTGCTCAGTGCCCCTTACTGGTGTTGAGGGAAACATCCAGTCCTCAGGCTCTTCCGTTCCCTGGTGCGGTGGCACAGGAGGCCAGGACATGGAGGGTCTCGCGATATTATGATCAGAACCTCGTTTGGAATGAAGTCCTGGGAGTTGAGGGTAGCAGAGCTGGGTAGCTCTGGAACCGTTCTCCCCTTCCCAAGCCTCCCTTTGAAATTTCAGAGCTCTCGGTCTCTGCTTGCTCCTTGCAGCTCTGTTCCCCACACCTCTCGCGAGGGCTCATGTGGGACAGACAGGAGAAGACCCCATCTACAGCACCCCACCCTGTTCCTCTTGCATCAGGCTTCAAACAGTAGTCAGGGGCTCTGCTTACCTTCTACAGCTAGCTTGGGGGATCAGGGGTTAGGGTGGTTTTCGGGATTAAGGGGACCTTTCTACGCCTCTACATTTGGGCGTTTTAGAGTCTGGAGCTGGAGAAAGTGAAGGTTGATGTTGACCCAGTGGTTAAAACAAAAAGATCAGTCAAGAACCCTCTTCATAGACAGAGTGGCAGACTTTGGAAAAAACATTTGTGGTAGAGTATTTGAGAGGAGTCTGTAGGATCAGGCCATCTTCTGGAAAATTCCCTTGTTTTGTGTAACCCTAGGCTAGGGGAAGCAGTGGAAAAGTTAAAGGCCCAATTACCTGTAATGGGATGCTATCTGTACAATTAAATGTAAAGGCTGATGTCCTACATCTAGGCTAGCAAGTGAAATGTATTCCAATGGTTACAATTCCTTAGGGGCTGCTGGTCAGTCCTCCTGAGCCAGAATCCATGCTTCTATCCAGGCCATTTAATGCATTGGGAGGACTTACTCTTGGCAGCTGGAAGGTTGTCTACATTTCCTGGGGCACACAACTGAAATGCCTGCTGTGGGTTTCCTCTGCAGGGCTTTACACAAATCCCTACAATCAGAAGATTGTCCTGCCCTCCACCTTCCCACATCTGATCCTGTCATTTCCCTGGTTAAAAGTGTTCAACAGTGCCATGTTTACTCTTAGGACAAAGCCAAAATTCTATGCATGTTCCTCAAGGTTCCACATGATCTTCTCTTATTTTCCCAGCTGTCTCACCCCACACTCCCTTTTGCTTTCTCTGTTCCACCCATTCAGGTCTTCTTCCAGGTTTTCATAGTCACTGTGCTTTGTTTCTGCCACAGGACGTTTATACAGGCCTTCTCCTGTGCCTAGAGCACTCTTCCCTCCTTTCTTTGCCTAAATTCCCACTCAATGCAAGCATTGCTTCTTCTGACAAGTCAAATCCCTCAACAAAGGCTCTCACAGTTCCATGTACCTCCTCTCTTACGCCTGATAAATTGCAGCTGTAAATAATTATTTGATTATCTGCGTTCCCTAAACTATAAATTCCATGAGAATGGAAATCTTATGTGTTTTTGCTTACTGCTTTATCTCCAGCACCTAGAAGAGTGCATATTTGTTGAATGAGAGCATGAATAAATCCCAAACTAAAATCCAACTCCAGGTTCACTTAGGTCTGTGCTACCTAAGCCAGCCATAGAATCATAGAATTTCAGAGTTGAAGCCCACTGACACCCCAGCTTTTAATCTATCCATCAATACTGTGATTAGCATAGTGCCTTTTATATTAAAAAATGAAATCTCAGTGTTCATATATAGTCAGTAAATTATACTGTTTTTCTTAGCTCTCCCCCACATCCCATGTCCTCTCCTTGTCTGTTGAATTGGTAATCTCAAGCATTTATATTTAATGACATGCCAGGTGTTGTTGTAGAAAATAAGCAAAAGAAAGGCCTGTGTCCTATTAGTGTGAAAAGTACCTATTAGTGTGAAAATAAACAGTGTTGCTCTGGAAAGAATAGTCTGGGCCCTAGAATACCACCCACACTGGCTCTGCATTTTTACTTTCCCCTTCCCATTTCTCTGTCTGTATCATAATCAGTTATAAAGCTTCTTCCCCTGTGATGGCTGCCCAGAACTCCCTCCCGACAAAAATCTCTGATCATTTTCATTTAATATGGATTTCCTCCATATTAAAAGTGCCATATAAAACTCAGAAACTTGCAAAAATAGCCATTTTGTTACAAGTTAAAAAGCCCTGTATTAAATCCTGAACTAGAGGTGAGAGGTCGAGGCAGCAGAAGGAAGAAGAATGGGAATGGAATGGAAATGGGGTATGGGAATCCCAGCCATAGCTAACCTGCCCTTCTCTTCTTTGCAGTGGCAGGCCATCTCTCTGACAGTCATTGAGAAGGTTCAGATTGCAGCCGCCATCTTGGGTTCCCTCTTCCTCATTGCCAGTATCTCTTGGCTCATCTGGTCGACCTTCAGTCCCTCGGCAAAATGGCAGCGCCAAGACCTCCTTTTCCAGATCTGCTATGGGATGTATGGATTCATGGACGTGGTGTGCATAGGTGGGTCTGGGGGCTTGTCTCTATGGGAAGCAGAGAGCCACATAGCAGTGAGTTAAACAAATCTCTAGGATTCATCCCTCTTAGAGGCCAAAACACCAGGCTTGAGACCTGTAAGCCCAGGAGAAGCCAACATCTTAGATTTGAGGGGGTAAATGGGATGAGGGAGGAAGTAGGCCAGAGAAGGAAGATCTAAATCTTCCCCAAGCAAATCTGTTCTTGCCCAGTTGAATATACAGATAAGGAGGCTTGCCTCCAAGACTTGAGAAAGGTCAGTTGGTCAGTCTATCTGGCTCAGAGCAGGATGTGGAAGCCCTCTTCTCTGTGGTGTACTCCATGGTTGCCAAGCCATAACAAGGGATGATTATACATTTAATCCCTTTCTCTTCACAGCAGAATGCCCAGAAACAGTCATGATGATACCTGCCCCTTCCCCACTTCTCAGCTTTCCATGAGCCTATCACAATACCCAAGATTTCTCTAGTCTAGTGTTTTTCAAACTGTATGTAGTCCTGGCGTTCTACTCACAGCTTCGAGGAAATCAGTTTTGGGAATGGGCAATGGAATACAACACAGAAAGGCTCTGAATCTTCACCCTTGCTTCACTTTTAGTTTTTGTACTTTTATCCATTTACATATGTTTCTCTTCTAGGTAAGATTTTGTTTTAATGTCTTCGATGTTTTAGAAAAAAGTTGGAAACCCACCCCTCTAATTCCTGCCTGTCCCTTTACACTATTCCCAAATCTATGTTCCTTCCTCTTCTGGTATTAGGTTGGTTGGTGGAGGGCTGGGTCTTTCTGTTTTCCCCCCAAAAATGGTTATGGCTTTCAACTCTGGAGTCTTCATTCAAGTGACTGAGGGCCAGGTTTTCTCATGTCATGAATGACATGAGGCACGGTTGAGTCCATCCTAACCTGGAACTCTCAGGCTGTGCCCTAGGCCACGATGCTGACAGCACTGAAGTTTCACAGTAGTCTTCTCTGTGCTTTACTTTGTTTATTATATCAATTATGCTCCACCGCTCTGTTTGGCAAGGAAACATCTATTAGCTAGAATTTGGCTATGAGGATGCTATGTGGATTTCTTTGGAGTTCTTTAAATTAGGAATCAGAGAGGTCTGGAGACTTGCATGCTGATTACAGGAGCCAGAGACTAGTGATGCGGGTGCTTGGATACTTGTCTAAGCTCCTTGCTGCCTCTCTCTGCTCCCTAGACCAAATACATCAACCCTAAGTTCCAGAGCCTTTTTTAAGGCGGTTGTTTATGGCACCTAGACAGTGAAAGAAACTGATTGCCCAGTTTTTGAGGGCTATGGAAGAGAGAGGACTGTGAATAAGGAGGAATTTGACTTTGAGCGTTTTAATTTAGTTTCCCTTCCACCAAAAACCCCGCTGAGGCATGTGTTGTTGCTGCCAGAAACCAGGTGTGTCTCCATATGGAGGTGTATGGCTCTGGCATGAGGCGGGCAGCAGTGGAGAGCCTGTAAAAGCCTCTCCAGCTGCCCTTCATTCTCCTTCAGGCAGGCTTTTGACTGGTCCCTGATGTGTGTTTCTATGAGACATGCTTTCCCAACACGTGGTGTATTAGTGAGCTTTGGCTGTGGTAACAAGTAACTCCAGAATTGCACTGCCTCACAACTACAAGCATTCATTTCCCGTTCATGGATCTGCATGATGGCTGTGGCTCAGCTGGGCTTGGCTCTGCTTAGCTTCTGATTGTGTGTTGGGTTGCAGCCTGCTCTGAGTGTCTCTTCTTGCTGGGACCCAGACTGGAGGGGCAGGGACTGCTGAGTGTACTCTTCTAGGCAGGTGCAAGAGCACAAGAGGACTGGGGGAAACTCGCCGTGCCTCCCAGAGCTTCTGCTCAGTACTAGCCCACAACCCATGTTCCAACGCAAGTCCTCAGTGAACCCAACATCACAGGTGAGGGTGGAGTGACAGCCAAGGAAGCATACTGCTCCCTCCCAGGAGGGAGCATGGGAGTGAAAGAGGAGCATAAATACCACCTACCACTCAGGAAACCATGGATTTGAAGACCAAGAGAAGTGAACATAGAAGAGAACATGTAATCACCCTATACAACTCCTATTTTGAAGTTGAGAGAACTGGGGCCCAGAGAAGGGAAGTGATCTGCTCAAAGTTACTCAGCTGTGATTAGAAGTAAGACCTCCTGGTTAGTGGTCCAGTGCTCTTTCCATTATCCTCTTGCATCAGACAGCAGGAGTCTTCAGTGTCTCTTATGGGACATCTGCAGTTGCCACCTCTGACTCTGAGTGCACTTGGACCCATTTGTAGGAAGAGCCTTCACAAATAGTCCTGCTCCCTGTGGCTCTGAGACACCCAGCACCCTTTCTTGCTTGGGCCTTCCTGGCACTCTGGTCTCTCCTGTCATGTTTCCCACTGAGTAGGGTTCCACAGAACCATCTTATCTTCTGTCTCTTTCTTGGCTCCTTTCCATCTGCCTCCCTCCAACCCACTTCTATCTCTCAAACTCTCTCTCTCTTATCTACATACATATATTAATCACCTAATTTCTGGAAGTAGCACAGTGAGCTGAATATTGAGAGTTTTAATATTGCTTTCTTTCCTTCCAAGATTTTAGGAAAACATAATTTCCCAGGGTGGAAAGCCACACCATGATCTATCCATCCTTCTCTGACAAGCTGGTGACTGCTTGGAGACAAACATTGGCCAAGATGGGGATGCATAGGGACTGTAATTGCTTTTGGTGCTGTCTGAAAGTGGTCAGATATATTTATATTTAGACTAGCTCACCTTTAAAGAGTTTAGACTGTTCTATCATTTTGTTGATTATAACAGGAGCTAATTCCATTTCAGAGCATTTTCCCAGGAGCAATAACTTTCTTCCCATTTTTTAGATGGTGAAACTTATATTGAAGGATTTTGTCTTAGGCTGATTCAGGCAGCAGAGGAGGACTCTCAGTTCGGTGTTTTTTCTAGAGAGGTTGTCCATAGGAGAAAATGCTAGAAGACAAAATAAAAAAGAGAGTAATATGTAATATAAAGAAGAGAGTGGAAGGTGATGGATAATAGTTGAAATGCACAAATTCTTGATGGTTGAAATGATGGTGATTTTGATGATGGTGATGATAATCAGTGATGATGATGGTGGTTTGAAGGGTGAAGTTCAGGTGTTGGTCACTTCTCTTCTGCAGTGTTCTGGCCAGTTGAGGGAAAGCAGCCAGTACTGCATAAGTGGTTGTAAAGTATCAGCCTTTTAGGGACTCTCTGAAAGGGACAATCAGGCAGAGCCTGCAATATCTCTAGGGATATATTTATTTTTAGCCTCAACTAGGCATTTAGACTCACAGAACTACCAGACAGCACAGCTGGCACTAGATTGACTTAGAGTAATTTAGGCCATGAACCACAGCCTCCATGAGGCAGGTCTAGCTTATCTCTCTGCAGGTGGGTCCTTGGTAGACTCCATATCCTAATCCAGGGCTAGTCTCTCAGCCCCAAGATACTAGCTCAGAAGGAAGGAGATGAGACCCACAAGGACCCTGTCAAGGCAGGGTCCACCTTGACATAGTTTCTCCATAAGAGTCATGCACAGTTACAAGTGTCACTGTACTCCAGGAAGCCCAAGGCTCCAGCCTCACACCAGCTATTCACAGTAAAGCACCTACTAGTCAGGGGACTTCCAATCCAGGGAATTTTGTAACACAGCTGAAACTCACCTTTGTCAGATTTCCAGGGGAAACAAGTCAGAATGCCAACCCAGGGTTCGTTTGTTTTGAGAGAAGGAGAAAGTATGCCATCACCTCTGTCCTACTACCTCCTGATCTGGACTTCTGGCCACACAAACTTGTTTCACTGAACCAGTGAGAGGCAGAGAAGCTGGAACAGGGAACAGAGACCTGGCTAGGTGAGCCAGAAGGAGACATATGTGATCCTCTTACTAGACAAAAACGGACCACATGGATAACAGAGCTACAGGGTAGCACCTATTTTACTGTTGTGGTGGTCATCTGTTTCAAAACTTGGTCAGTTAGCTTATTCCCATGGTAAAGGGGGAAGTTTCTCTTCCAGAAATCCTAAGAAAGTAGAAGAAAATGATTTGAGAGAGTAGGCAGAGGAAGAGATGACTCCTTACTAGAAAGTAGGTAGAAGTGATAATGGGAGATATGAGTATTCTCAAGAAATGTTGGTTGAGAAAAGATGTCACATAAAAGTATCCATATCCATAGACACAAGCTCCTTGCATGGATGGAGCAATTCAGTCTCTGGATAAAAAATTATCATCAGAAGAAGTAAAATGAGTCTAGCCATGTGTTAGCTCAAAAGGCTGAGTAATAAAGGAATAAGACCATCTGTTTAAATGAGTCTTTGGACTTTCTCGATTTTTCAGACACCAAGAACAATTTTTCTATTCTGTAAGACTGTTAAGTGGCCTCAGATAATAAAGAATATGAGTAAACATAAAATATATAGCTTTAATTAATCCTTAAAAATAGATTTACTTTTGTTATCAGAGCAGCACTCTGAGGGAAAACTCATAATAGTGGGAAGGACGCAAAGAGACACCCCATTGGTCACCAACACCAGCTCAGCAGATATTCTCTGCCATGAAGCCAAGACAGTGAAGAATCTGAGACATGGTCATCTTATTGCCATGAAGCCACATCAGTCCCCTCCCTGGCTACATCCACCTGGCTGGCCTCCAGGGAAAAGTCTTTGGTTTTCACCAAAGGATTTTGCCTGAAATGAGTGCCAGGGAGGTCTGGGTTCTCTGTTGGATGCAGCATGGGCCCAGGGTTATGGACAATGGCTCTAGACTTGGTTATATGAAAAGGTTGTACATTCTGGAATATAAGCCTCCCCTACAGATTAAACATCTCTTGGCTTAGAGTTCTAACTTCCTAGACTAATCTATGCCACTGTGAAAAACCAAAACTAAGTTGCTGTGTACAGAGCAAAGCACCAACCCCCTAAAAGGCAGAGAAGAACTGAGAAAGGGCACAATAATCCTAAAAAGATAAGCAAGGTAAGTATTATGATCCATATTTAACAGGTGAGGAAAGCTTTAAAGTAATTGTGTTCCAGGACACATAGCTAAACAAATAGCAGAGCTGAGAATTGGACCAAGAACCTTGGGCTCCAATTCCAGTTCTACGGCACTTTCTACTGCTTATTTTTATCTCTGATTGCTGTGTGAAACTGCAAATCAGAGCTCAGATGAGGAGGCAGGTTGAGCGGAAATTGGCCCTGTAATACCTTCACCCATAGGGTGATAGCTGAGGGATAAGTAATTTAGTGATCCCTACTTGCTCCTGTCCTGTATTGAGGGTTTTGGGGGTTCCATTGTTGCACTTCCCTTTTGATCAGTGCTATTCTGATACCAACTGAGAGGGAGGCTTAAGAAACTGAGATGAAATCTGGGTGGTTTATCTCCTTGTGAGACGCTCTGGTGAAGGGAATCAGGGCAGGGGAAGCTAGGTCTCCTGGTCAACATGAACTTAGGGAATCCATTCATTCACTAAGAAATGTTTATTGAAAGGGCTCTCAAGGATCTTACATTTCACTGGGGTGGTAGACAAGTTAATCACTTATGTAATAATAAGAGCTGGGACACAGAGATAAGTGAACATAGAAGATGGCTGAGTCAGAAGGGGCTCAAGATGGTCATATCTATTCATTTGGTAGTGTCTCCTGGCTGTCTGGTTTTGTTCCTGAAACTAGGGAACTTTAATAAACTTTAATAAAATAATGAATGAGACAAGAATCTTTTCCCACAAGGAGCTCCTACTTCACAAATAAATCAAAGCACAGTGGGAGCTGGGATAAGATATAGAGAACAGTGGAACAAAACAGAGAGCAATGAACTCTTGGAGGAGTACGGGAAGGCTTTCTGAAGGAAGGAACCCTATCCTTCAGCTAGTTTTGAAAGATAGGTTTAAGTGTGTCCAGAGGAGTGAGAAAGAACATTCTAGGTAGAGGGACTAGCATGCTTAGAAGCACAGATACTTGAGAGAACCAGTACACTTGGGAAACATGGAGCAGACTTGCAGGGATGGCTTGGTGTCAAGAGCCAGAGTGGGAAGTGGGTGATGGGCCATAAAGACATGGAGGTTGGCAGAAGCCAAATCCCGCAGTGTCAGGAATCCTGTGCTAAGGAGTTCAGACTTTACCCTGTTGGTGATAGAGGAGCATTGATAAGATTTTATATAAGAAAGAAATATGGCCAGATGTATGTGTGTTTTAAAGAGATAACTTTGCAAATGGGGGGAAGATGGATGAGAGTAGGACAGACTAGAGATCAGGGAGGGGCCAGTTGGAAAATGCTTGTCATAGTCTGAACAAAAGGAAAAGAAATGTGAAATGGTGCAGTGGGGAAGAAGTGTATAGGATGACTTTGAGAAGCACTAAGGATGTGGATGAGATAGGACTGTATGAACTTTGAAGTAAGTAGGAACCCCAGGGCTCTGGCTTGAGTGGGGACTGGATGCCAGAGCTGAGCATGAGAATGGGGCTTGCAATTGGGTGAAGCCAAGGTGAACCAAAGGTGTATCTTTGGCAAAAGCACCAAACGAAAGGACCACTATGAGCCTAAAACCCAGGCAGTGAGGTAAGAGGTCATTCCTAAGTGAATAGTTTGCAGTAGAAGAGAAGCAAGACACATGGAGTACATTATGGTCAGCAAAGAGAAGGCTGAGACAGGAAAAGACTCCTTGCAGGGGTAGAAAGAAGGAAAGGGCCTTTTATGGCCTCTTGTTATTAACAAGAGCATTGGACCAGTTCTGGTGAGGATTGGTGACTAAAGAGAAAGCTTTCTGTAGGTAGTTGGATAATAAAACTTGAACATGGGTTTGGGGGTCAACATGAAGGTGGGTAAATCTGTGGGTTTTGACAAGATAACTTAGGAGGAGCAGTCAAAGAGTGGGTGGCTAAGGATGGAGACCTGGAGAACATTAAACACTTAATAGATGGATGAAGAAAGAGAATGAGGAAAACAGGAGGGAATGAATCATAGAACCCAGAGTGGCAGGTTTCTGGAAGGAGTGGCGGCACCATGCTGCATAATGGTCAGGCAGCATATTGCTCAGTTTCTTACTAACCTTGGTACCTCAAGCGATTTGCATAACCATTCTATGCTTTCCTTTTCTCATCTGCGAAATGGGATAGCAATGCCATCTTTAGAGGATTGTCGAGAGGGTTGAAAAGATGACGTATGTAAAGGAGCGGGAGTTCATAAAAATCAGTGACCTGGCTAGATAGCACTTGATGAGGTAGATTCCTCTTGGAATAAAGGTTTATTCCCCACTCTGTAAAGGTTTGCTGGAACTGTTAAAACCAGAAGCCAGTCACGGCCTAGAGAGCTAGACCTCATGTCCTCATATAATTGGAGAGTCTGCTGTTATTTGGAGCAGTGCCTCTTCTGGAAGGTTTTTGGTTCCCTCACCCGTGTCCCCTCAATGAGAAGATCTGATTACATTGAATGTCTTCATGCCACCTACCTCCTCTTCCGTCATCTCTAATGACCCTGTCTGCCCCAGCAGAGAAGCTTGACAGAGCCTTGCAGCAAACAAATGGGCCCGTCTCTGCTCCAGTGGGTCAAGTTATTAGGATTTAACAAGAGCAAATTAATTAAGGTCTTTGGCACCAAAACCATTTTTTTTTTCACTCCACAGACTCAAGAGATTGGCCACCCAAAAGTCAAATCTGTAAAAATGAGGATCTCATGTTTATCATGTTTTTCTTTCTTTTTTTTTTTTTTTTACTTGTGAGTAGGATGTGGTCAAGGAAGGGAAGGAAAACAGCATTTATGAGATTGTTCCAAACCTTTAAAACAGTGGAATATGGTAATTAACAAAATTACAGAAAATCTTTTGTTAAAGCTTCCTCTGTGTGCTGTTCCTTAAGGTCCTTTCCTATAATTTAGAGATAACTGGTGCCTGCCCTCTGAGATAAAGGAATCCAAATTCTGATTTATAGGAAGTGGGCAAAGGGTGGGAGCAGCAGGAGTAGAAGAACATTATTTTCCAAACTTAATTTTAATTCACGTTAACTAAAAACACATACATGGCACAAAGATTCCTTCCTGTCTTCCTTCCTTTGGGCTAGAAATGACCCCATCTATCAAACCTTCTAATTCCCTGATTAGGAAACTGAAAATGTGGAGAAGACATCCTGGTGTCCTAGAGAGACTAGGGAATAGGAAATCTAGGTCTGAAGACTAGATTAGCCACTAACAACCTTGATGACCTTGAGTAAGTGACTTCGTGTTTTTATAGCTCAGTTAACCCATTTATAAAGTGATAGGGTTGAACCTGATAACTTCCAAGGTCCTTCTAGATGTGGCATTCTAGGATTCTGAAGTCCCTTCCATTGTAAGATGTCATAATTCTCAGAGGTTAACAACTGTGGCTTTGGCTGGGGCATAGGGGTGATTCCCAATAATGTTTGGCCAGACCAAACAACTGATAAGTGCCAGCCACAAAAATGGACAAGATGATGTTTCAGTCCGTGTTCCATTAAATGCGTGTGGCTTATCCAACTTTCCAAATTAACTCAACTCATAGTCTACCCACCCGCTGCCTCCTCCCACCCAGGGCTTCCTATGCAAGGCCACCTCTTTCCACCACTGAGCTGCTAGATGCTCTGAAAATGAAGATGACGGATTTAGAAGCAGACACGCCAAGTGAGCACTGTCCCCTTCAAAGGAGACCCCTGGGGAGGCAATTCATTTATTGCAACGTGCTGACAGGGCTCAAAATATTTCAGGAAACACCTCTTGGGAACTGTCTTAAATGCCTGCAGCAGTGTCTTGAAACAGCTTTAGGGGTGGCATGTTTGTCCGTTGACAGTGGGTCTACGGCTAGAAAAAGCCCCAATCTGGTAAATAAGGTAGCTGCTCCAGCCAATAATAGATTTTAGGGATGACATGAAACATGCCATTGAGCCAAAAGCTGCTTTTCTCTCGCGGCCTCGCCCTGGTACTGAAGGTATTTTAGTTAGCGTAACTCCAGCAGATTATAAATGTAATAAATGTATATAATTTCAGTGACATAATGCAGTAAGAACTCCTCATCAGTGGGAAGTTCTCCTTCACACAGAGATTCAGGGACATAGGCTTCTTCCATTAAAAAAAATTTTTTTTACATTTATTTATTTTTGAGAGACAGAGAGACAGATTACAAGTAGGGGAAGGGCAGAGAGAGAAGGAGACGCAGAATCCAAAGCAGGCTCAAGGCTCTGAGCTGTCAGCACAAAGCCCAATGTGGGGCTCGAACCCATGGACTATGAGATCATGACCTGAGCTGAAGTCGGACACTCAACTGACTGAGCCACCTAGGTGCCCCACCACTTATATTCATTCTTAACCTTGGCCTGACTCATGCTCATATGCAGTACTGGTCACCTGGCTCCCCGTGGATGCAAAGTGCTAAAAATATAATTCCTTTTCAGTGGAGGCTCTGTACTGAGAAAGAAAAGAGTGGGTTTTTGGTGGACAGTTAGTCATGTCTGTCATGGGCTCTGAACTAGGATAGCCTAAGAGAGAGTGTCCCAGTTTGCAAGCGTAATCTTTTTAAATTCCAGGATTTTAGGGGCACCTGGCTGGCTCAGTCGGTAAATAAAGCATGTGACTCTGGATCTCAGGGTCATGAGTTAGACATCGAGCCCCACATTAGGTGTGAAGCCTACCTACTAAAAAAAAGTTGTAAAACCAAAATTAAAATCCCAGGATTTTATTTTATTTATTTTTAAATATTTTAAAATATTTAATTATTATTTTTGAGGGGAGGCAGTGGACAGAGGATCTGAAGCAGGCTCCATGCTGAGAGCAGGAAGTCCAATACAAGATTTAAACTCATGAAACGTGAGATCATGATCTGAGCCAAAGTCAGACACCCAAGGGACTGAGCCACCCAAGTGCCCCTAAAATACCAGGATTTTAAAAGACAATACTTTTTAGAACTTGGGCATATTTGCTTAAATAAATTACATTTGTAACTTTAACATAACTTCTTTGAAGTCATGTGAAACTTACTTCATAATAATGCTAATAAAATAATAACCAAAATTTATTATTCATTATATACCAAACACTGTAAAAAGTACTTTATGTGTGTTATCTTATTTATTTCTTACAACCTTTTTTTTCAAATGTTTTATTTTTTTTTTTGAGAGAGAGACAGAGTGTGAGCAGAAGAAGGGCAGAGAGAGGGGGAGACACAGAATCCGAAGCAGGCACCAGGCTCTGAGCTAGCTGTCAGCACAGAGCCTGATGTGGGGCTTGAACCCACGAACTGTGATATCATGACCTGAGCCAAAGCTGGATGCTTAACTGACTGAGCCACCCAAGCGCCCCTATTCCTTACAACCTTATGATGTAGTTACTATTAAAATGCCCATTTTCCTGATAAGAAAAATTGAGACTAAGAGGTAAATCACCCAAGGCCATACAACTAGAACCTGGTTTCATCTGATTTCAAAGCCCACATCCTTAACTACTCTATTATAACAATGCAACACATATATATTAAAACACATAGTACAAAAGACATCTTATTATGAATTCAAATAGAAATTGCATCTCATACCTACAAACTATTAAAAAAAAAGATCCCCTGCATAGCTGTGGTCTCTGGGGGAGCACATGACCTAGAGCATGGAGGACAGGGGAGCACATGACCAAAGCATGGAGGACAGGGGAGCACATGACCTAGAGCATGGAGGACAGGGGAGCACATGACCTAGAGCATGGAGGACAGGGGAGCACATGACCTAGAGCATGGAGGACAGGGAAGCACGTGACCTAGAGCATGGAGGACAGGGGGAGCACATGACCAAAGCATGGAGGACAGGGGAGCACGTGACCTAGAGCATGGAGGACAGGGGAGCATGTGACCTAGAGCATGGAGGACAGGGGAGCACGTGACCTAGAGCATGGAGGACAGGGGAGCACGTGACCTAGTGCATGGAGGACGGGGGGAGCACATGACCTAGAGCATGGAGGACGCAGCAGCCCAGATACATGTCACTGTTCTGTTTCAGATGAACCTGTGTGTACGTCCCACCACATGTACAAGCTGTGTGTCTTTGGGCAGGATGCTAAGCCTCCCCAAGCTCAAACCACCTACCTTATGGGATTTCTGTGAAAAGTACACTATATTTGCAAAGCCCTTTTATTTATTTATTTTTGCAAAGCCCTGCTGGAGTGACAGAACATAGCAAGCCTTCAATAAGTATTTGCTATCATCACCATTGCCACCACCACCATCATCATCATCGCTATGACCTTCATCACCATCACCTAGAGTGGCTGAGAAATGCAATTCTGGCAGTTTCTGTCCAGATAGTGAGATCTCTGAGCTTTTTAAAGAAGTCTCACAGGCAAAAACTACAGTGTCTTGGGACATAGGTTCATACACACACACTTCCAGGCATGGACCCCTCACATATGCCAATGCAGGGATATTTGGGGCTCTGGGGGTATTTCTCTTCCCTACTCAGTCCTACTGAGTTAAGCTCATTCATTTCAAGGAGTGTCAGTGTTCTTCATGATTTTCTAGCGGAGGTCTTCTCACAGGTCTCTGAAACACCCTGGGTGGGCAGAGGGACCAGGGTGGTTCTGGCCCTGATGGGTTTAGAGACATTCTGTACCACTTGACCAAGGTCAACTGGTCCAGCAAAGGACCCTGCTAGGAAGGGAATTGTAACAGAAGTCACCACCAAGGGGGCAGCTTCTCCCTGGACACTGACTAGGCATCAACAGGGTGGAAACAGAGGGGGAAGGTGATTTTGCTTCACCCTCATTGAATGCTTTCAGTATCTTCTGTCCTTTGGGTCTTTATTGCCAAAAGAGTAGGCCAAACCAGGACCCAAAGCATTTGAGTCAAGGTGAGGCTTCCCAGATGAGGTCCCTGGATCCACATGTCATCATGTGTAGGGTGGCTCCTAGACGTACATTCTGGTTACACTTGTGAGAAGCACAAAGGTGTAAGTGTAAATACTGGGTCGGTAGAGGCACTGCCAATGTCATCTGACAACGCTACTTCCTACCCACCTCACCCCCTGCAAAATAAAACCCTGGCTGGTTAGATTGATTTCTTTCCCACTCTTGCCTGACAGGTTCTTTAGTGCAGGTTCTGACAGGGCTGGGTCCTCCAGAAGTATCATCCGGAAGAGGAGTTTGGCAGTGGTGGGCTTCCGTGTAAGTCCTGCCCCGCAGCTCTGTGACAGTGGACGACCCTGCAGGCAGGGAGCATTCCCCCACAGGCACTGCTGAAGGCTCCTGGCAGGGGGAGAGGAGGCAGGAGAGGAGGCTCGTCACCACATCTGTGGAATCAGCTGGCCCCCAGCACTCCTTTCGGCTCCAGCATCTTGTTCATCTATAAACAATGACTCAGACTGAGGACTGGGAAGGACAATTTGGAGACAGAAGAACAGGTGCTTGTGTGTGGGAACAGGATTGGTGAAGAAAGAGGAAAAGATATGAGTGAGCTTTTTCTCTTTTGTCCTTTCCATCCCCGCCCTCATGATGCTCAATATCATGTGGCTTTGAGTGTTAAATGTGCCAGGCATCAACACATAGGACTCATGACCTCAACTAATCTCACATCAACCCTATTAGGAAGGAGGTATCAGGCCCAATTTACTGACAGAAATACTGAGGCTCAGAAGAGGAAGTGACTTACCTAAATCCACAAGGCTAGAAAATGGTAGATACTCTGAATGTCCAATGCATGTTCATTGGTGAGTTGCCTCTAAACTGTGGGACCTGAAGTTCTTTGGGTCCAGAAGAAGAAGCAGCCATTTCTTTAGCTGCCTCCCATCTTCATGTCTATCACATCTGGAACTTGAGTATTTTTAGAAAATTACCTAAAGCTCTTTATTCGATCAAAATTTCAAGCCTTCCATGAGCCAGTAGGCCAGGACGAGGATCATGTTCTAGGCAGTGTTACTCACATGTGCTCTCTACACAGGCAGGATCCGCATCACCTAAGAGCATCTTAGAAATGCAAATTCTTAGGCCTCAACTAACCCCTACTGATTCAGACTCTTGGGCTAGAGCCCAGGGATCTGTGTTCTAATCCTGTGTTCTGCCCTTCCCAAGATCTCTCTCTCTCTAAACATATAAACTTAAAGAAAGAAAGAAAGAAAGAAAGAAAGAAAGAAAGAAAGAAAGAAAGAAAGAAAGAAAGAAAGAAAGAAAGAAAGAAAGAAAAACCCAGAGAAGGACCCAATCAAAACTTACTGAGTGTCTGTTGTTGCCATACATTATAATGTTCCATTTTCTGTTATTTCTCTGGCTCCCTTCACCAATAGCTTTTTCCTCTCCTAGTCTAATTTCATCCTCCCTCTCCATCCACTGCCATTTCCAGTGCATCTTCCTTCTTTCCAACCTCTTCAACTTGCCTATTTTCACCTGTCCCAATCAGATGAGCCCACCCATCTTCCTCCATTTTTTTATTCTGCTATCCAAGGAATCAATAAGTAATTTGTAGAGCAGGAAGCAGAGTAGGAACTAAGGGGAATGGATGTGAATAAGGCAGTTTGTGCTTTTCCCACTTTTGCCAAACAAGCATTATCTACAAAAACAGGTGTGCTTCCCCCCTTCAGCCACCTATCCATTAAAGTGGTTTAATTACTTCCTGATCACTAGACAGTTAGATAATTAGAAGGCAGCATTCAGACCAAAAATTTAAGCCACCCTCTTCAATCAGGGTAAAATTGTGTGATCAAGAAGCTAATTAAGAATCAAGTATATGGCTTTTACTGGAAAGAGTTTGGGGCTTCAAAAGATTCTGCTTCTGTCTCCTTGAGACCCCCATCTCCTGTATCATCACCAAGGCTTCATTAAACTCCTGTTACTGTCTTGGCTGTCCAGGCCTCAACCATTCCTGGCCTCTGTCCTTAAGGAGCTTACAGTCCAGGGAAAAGAGCTTGTGGAACTAATCAACATATGAATGCAGCAGTGCCACAGGACTCATGTTCACAATGTTGAAGGAAGTCATGAGGGTTGGCACACTGGGAGAGGGTGGTGAGACAAGGGGCAGAGGGAAGGTCTCCTTGTCCAGAGTCAGCACACAACACAGGGTCCACAGGTGGTCTGCGGGAGATATATGAACCCTAAATTCATCTATCTGGTTTGTGTTCCATGGAGATGGTCCTGAGCCTTCATCAGATCCTCAAAGGAGCATGTGATCCAAAAGATAGGGACAGCTGGGCCACAGGGAGACAGTCTCTCCAAAGAACTTTTGAAAACATGTTGCCAGAGTGCAATCTCAGGAACTGTTGTCATACTAGAGGAAAGAGTGGTAGTGGGTGGCTATCTTGTCTCCTAGAATCACAGTGTGTTCAAGGTTGGAAGAGCTTTAAGGGTTTCCATCTAAGCTCTTTGCTTGACATTGAGGATGCTGGAGTGACTCATCACCATTTGCTCCTATGAGTCAGCTCTTCCCTCCAGAGGCCAGGCCAGCAGCCATCCCTACTCTGACAGCTGCTGCAGGGTGAATCCCAAGTCATGTCACTTGCCATCACAGGGCCCAGCCTCCTGGACCACTCTCACAATATGGACAATCATCACTTTCCTATTCTGCTCATCTCTTAGCTGGCCCCATCTTCCCAGCCCTTCCTCTGGACCTCATGGTGCATCACCAGCAATTTCTTCCCTGAGTGTTCCTTTCATGGAAACAGCTGTCTTCTGAGAACACTCTTCCTTGCTGTCTCAAGTGGTAGCTTCTTTTACCACGGGGCCTGGAGGTGAGGTCCACATCCTCCCTGTACTCCATTGCCCCTTCCAAACCACCTCTCTTCCTTTATCCTTCAGAAGTCCCAGCCCCTTTGAAGTGCATGTCTTCATATTTGACTGTCCCTTTCCCCTTGTTAATGCTGTTGGCTGCTGGCTGTCTACTCACTCCTCGCATTCCTGGGTGCACCTGGTTCATGCATTCCCTCCCACTATTCCTGTCTTCAGTGTCTCTCTGACCAGTGCCTCTCAGTGGAGGTGGTATCATCTCCTAGGGGGACATTTTGGAACCGTTTCAGGTTTTTTGTTTGTTTTCTAGTGTAGTTGTGCCCTAGAATTTATGTTGAAATTCATATTGTCTGGTCTAAATGATTTCTCCTTTGTTTTTCTTTACATTATTTGTCAGGGCGTTATATTAACTTATTTTAAAAAAGAAACCATAGTAGCTTACATTACCTTATGAATTTCACTTCAGGATAGGAAAGGGATTATAAAAACAGGGCATTTGGTCTGATAGCACTGAGGATGGCTGATACGGATAACCTGTCCAACTCCTTGGCTACCTCTTTACTCCACGAGCCTTTTCCTCTAGCCCACCTCAGCCTCTGCCCAACTGAGCATTCCCTAGACCTCATCATCACCAAGAACAATACCACTTCCAAAGTCTGGATTTGAACATCCCACTCTTGCCCATCACTCTGCACCCCTATCCTTGTAGCTCATTGACTCTAGTAATTCTATAACTTCAAAGAGATATCTTGGCATTGACCCTATTACTTTCCATTTTTCCTTTTTCATTTTTCTTTATCCCTTTCATGTATCCTTTTCCTCCTCCCCAGCTCAGACTCCTTGGGCCACTGTGATAATCTTTCCCTTGCCAACATTCATAATTCCTTCATGTCCTCTCTTGCCTGTTTTGCTTTCATGAAAAAAGTCTACACTAATTAAGCTCAACTTTCTTACTCCATAGGTGCACCTAGCCAGAAGTTGAAGTTTGCAGAAAAACTACACAACTCACCTCAATTTTGTGGCCGCAGATCTCAAATGGACATTCAATACTGTCAGACAATTCTACCATATCTCCTTTGTAAATTCAGTCTCCCACTTTTCCAAAATAATCATTTCCCCCTTTTTCTTCTTTCCAATAATCTTCAACACTTCCTCTTGTATGCCTTCCATCTTAGTTGATGACATCATAGAAGAAAAAGACACTTGGATGAGAACTACTTGATTTTCACATCTACCAACCTTCCACCTTCTATGCCCACCAAGCCAGTGGTCACCCCTCATTCTACATGAGCTGTCTTCTCAACAGAATTTAAAAGCATGCTCTTTTTCTTGAAACGTGTCCTTCTCTAGACTTCTGGGTCTATACACTTGCTGGTCTTGCTTCTACACCATTCAGAACCTCTTTTTCTGGCTCTACCTCCTCCAAACCTAAATACATCAGAAGGCCCAGTAATCTGTCTCGGACATTTTTTCTAATCTGTCTGCCTTCCTGGGCCATTCCTAAGACTTCCGATTCTACCTCTACACTGATGACTTATACCTCCAGGCCAGACCTGTCTGTAACCTGCAGACTCATACATTCAGCTGTCTACCTGGCCTTTCCAGTGAGACTTCTACCAGACATCTTAAATTTACCATAATCAAAATATAACTATTAATCATGGTGGAAGGCTGAATACAGACCCCCAAAGACATTCGGGTCCTAATTCCTGGAGACGGTTAATGTTATCTTATATGGCAAAAGGGATTTGCAGGTGTGACTAATTCAAGAATCTTGAAATGGGGAGAGTATCCTGGGTTATCTGGGTGGAGTTGTAATCACAAGGGTTCTTATTTCTTTTTTAATTTTTTTAATGTTTGTTTATTTTTGAGAGAGAGAGACAGAGTGTGAGTGGGCAAGGGGCAGAGAGAGAGGGAGACACAGAATCTGAAGCAGGCTCCAGGCTCTGAGCTGTCAGCACAGAGCCTAATGCAGGGCTCAAACTCATAAACCATTAAATCATGACCTGAGCTGAAATCAGATGCCCAGCCGACTGAGCCACCCAGGTGCCCCATCACAACATTCTTATAAGAGAGATGCAGAGAGAAACAATGACAGAAGATTAGGAGATGTGACATTGGAAGAAAGAGGTGGAGTGATGTAGGAAAGACAAGGGAATGCAGGTGACTTCTAGAAGCTTAAAGACAAGAAGATGGATTCTCCTCTCAAAGCCACCAAAAAGAACCAGCCTTCTGATACCTTCACTATAGACTTCTGTCTCCAGAACTATAAAATAATACATGTGTGTTGTTTTAAGCCACTAACTGTGTGGTCATTTGTTACAACAACAATAGGACACTAATAGTCATGGCCACCACCACATAAATCCACATCCCCTACCCTTATGCTATCCACATTTCAGTAAATGGCACACCACTAGTCTACTGTTGGCCAAAAGCTCCTGGATTGTCCAGATTTTTCACTTGACTCACACCTTACCTGTCAGCAAGGCTGTGAGCTCTGCCTCTATATACGTCCTGACCACACAATTTTTCGTAGAACCCACTGCGATAACCCTGGTCGATGCCATCATCCATTTGTGCTTGGATCACTACTTGAAGCACTTCCTGCTTGGTCATCTGCTCCTACTGTTCTCCCTCATCAGTTTATTGTTTCACAGGAGCCAGAATGAACTTTCTTCAGGGTAAACCAGATCACATCACCCCTCACCCCTCCCTTAAAACCCTTCCATGGCTTCCCATTATACTCAGGATAAAATAGAAATCCCTTGCCATGGCTTATAAAGCCTTATCAGACTGGCCTCTGTGCCCCCTTATCTCCTTGTCCTTTCTGCTCATCACTGCACACTGACCACCGTGACCTTCTTTCTGATGCATGTACATTCCATTCGCACCTCCTGGCCTTTGCACTAGCAGTTCCTACCACCAACCTGCTCTCTCTCCAGATCTTTGCATGCCCACCTCCATCATTTATGTCTCAGTGTAAAAATCACCTCCCCCAAAGGCCTTTCCCACCATCCTCTCAATAAAGCAGGACCCTCAGTGTCTGTAGCCAGTGACTACTAAACCCTATTTTATCTTCCTCATAGCATTTGTCGGCACCTGAAATAGTCTTATCAGTTTGGTTATGTGCCTGCTATTGTCTCTCTCCTATAATATAAGCTCTTGGAGGGCAGGACTCTGCCTGCCCTGCTCACTGCACCAGCCCTAGCGCTTGGCACGCAATAGACATAATATTTATCTTCCTAGTTGTCTGGTATGGCTTCTTTCTGACTCTGCACTGCTTCTGGCCAGTATAACTGTGTCAAAGTTCTCTTTCCCAGGGGTGTGTTTCAGTAGAATTGGGCTATTTGTTAAATAGCAAAGAGTTAACCAATGGAATTCCAGACATCATTTAGCATGTATGGCATGACCATTGGTATCTTTCATGGTGCCTTTGAAAGTACACGGTTCATTCAACATCTGCTCAATGTGAGGTGCCATGGCTATCTGGTAGAGGGAGGAAAATATATTTATATTACACCTTAACAGATGATGATTTTGAGTTTTGTCAAACAAAGAAGTGGGAGGGGTGGAGAAGAGGTAGACACACACATTGCATATAGGCACTCGACCATTTCATGAACTTGGTATGGTGACCTTCCACCTTCTATTTCCGAAGACCTGTGAGCCTAGGAATACAAGGGCTCATAGCAGAAAGGGAGGTTTGAAAAGAACAAATCAAACTGATACAAATCCAGCTTACCCAGTGTCTATATCTGTGTATAAATATGGGGAGACCATTTTTTGGGCAGTGACTTCCTGTCTCTTACTTGTCATTTGCTTTTCTCCCTCCTGGCCCCCTCAGGTCTCATTGTGCACGAGGGACCCTCCGTGTACCGCATTTTTAAACGGTGGCAAGCTGTCAACCAGCAGTGGAAAGTGCTGAACTATGATAAGACGAAAGACCTGGAGGATCAAAAGTCAGGAGGCAGGACAAACCCCCGGACCTCCTCATCCACCCAGGCCAATGCCCCCTCCTCTGAAGAGGAGACCATGGGTGCCCCTGGCCCTGAGGAAGGCCCTGCCCGGGCGGCCAGCCACCCCTCAGGCCCTCTGTCCGATCACCACTGTGCTTACACCATCCTGCACATCTTGAGTCACTTACGACCTCATGAACAGCGGAGTGCTCAGGGCGGGAGCCGGGAGCTTGTCATGAGGGTCACAACAGTGTGAAGGGAGAGACGTGGAAAGAAGGCCATGACCATGCACAGAGATGAGGAGGCTGGGCCAGGAAGGGGCTAAGGCCTGGCAGGCCACAGTCTGGGGAGCAGGTGTGGGGAGGCAAAGTGGCATCCCAGGGGCCGGAGCAGAGGGCAGACAGAAGGTGGTGGGCCTTGTGGGGCCCTGGAGGCAGGGTCAGATCTGGAGTGAGTGAGTTAGGTGTCTAGATTGCTTTTCGTGATTCTGATCAGTCAACCCCCATTCTCCAACAAGAGGAAGAAGAACCAGTACAAACTCAACAAGGAAGTGCAATACAGTTCGAACATAAAACACAAGGACAAAAATCCCAGATGTGCCCATGCACAAAGCGCCTGGGAGAAAAGGAGGCTTGGGAAGGGCGATGGTGAGTTGGTGGTGACAGTGCCCCCGCATGCACGAGTGGTGGGAGAAAAAATGCAAAGGGGCAAAGAGTGTGCAAAGGAAAAGCACTGTAGCCTGCCTTGTTTTCCCCTTGAGTTTGTTTCTTTCTCTCTGGACTGTTTTTGGGGCAGTGGTGGGGAGGGAGAAGGATGGGTGTGGGCTGGCAAGGATGACAGATGGCATTTGTGGCCCCTGGCCTTGTCTGGGTAGGCAGGATTCCTGACTCAGATGGGACTTTGGGGCAATGTGCAGGGAGGGAAATGTTGGTTCGAGCCCCTGGAGGGAGGGAGGTTTCGGCTTCCTTTCAAACTGGGAACTCCCAATTTCAGATAGGCTCAAAGAGGGCTTAGGTTTGGAGATGGGTGTCTTTTTGTGCCCTTGTTACTTTATTTTATGGTGGTTTGGCTCAAAGATGTTTACAAGAAACACACACACACACACACACACACACACACACACAACTAGAGAAAAGTACAGATTTCCTTTGGGTATCTCAAGCACAGTCCTGCTGCTGTGGCTTCAGCCTTCAAAGCTGTCAATCCAGGAGTGACTCTCGCAGCTACCCAACCCGGCCCATTGCCAGGACATGCTCAATGTCATGCCTTCTCCTGCGTTGGCACATGCCGAGGCCCAGGGCCCCCAGGACAGCCCACTTCCCATCTGGGGCCCCCCAGGATAGCTTCTGTAGCAAATGGGAGGAACTTGGTTGGATGTGCCCCCAAGAGTGGAGTGGAGACCAATCTAAGTATTTCTTACAGCTCGGGACCCTCACCCGAAGGCAGTAATCCCTCAGTGACACGTTCTCCCCTGTCCCTCCCGTGTAGCTAGGCAGGGCCCAGGGACCCTGGCGGGGAGAACTGTCCCTCTACCCCAGCCTGCTGGCTCCTGGGACCTTGCCAGGAAGGCCACTGGGGTGGTCACATGCAGAGTTTCTCATTGTCAATGCACAATGGCCGCGCAATCCATGGGTATTAAAGGGACACTGTCAAGTACTTTTTTAAACTAGTTTTTAGGGTTTTTTAAAACTCTCTGTTGTTTGTATTATTCTCTTAAAAGCTTGAAAATAAAATTTCTTTCCCTACCATTAGCGTTCTTTTCTGTGAGTTTTTCCTTCCTCTGTCCAGCTCTCCTTCTGTGGCATAATCTTAACTTCCCTTCTTTTTGTTGTTTGTTTGTTCCAACTTTAGTGGAGGGAGGGAGGTCATCATGGCAGAGGTATATAAAAATTTTTGGAAGTTGGGGAAACTGGGCATAAATAATTATAGACTATTTCTGTTTCCTACCAAAAACCAACCAACCAAACAAACAAACCCTGATAAGCCTGAGTGTAAGTAACAATCGATATTTGATGTCATCCAGATAATATCCTGGCTGCATTGAGCCTGTATAGTAGAAAGTTGGCCATATCTGGATGCTGGGGAATTCTGAAAGGACAATGGACATGATTCAACCATATTTTTATGGACAAAGAGCCAAAAAAAGATCACAGAGTACTTACTCTCCTTCTAGGAAAGAAAAAAAAGGTAAAAAAATTATCCTATTTGAGGACTACGCTTTTGGTCCTGGTTCCAAGTGAGTGGTGCAGTGACAGATTGGGGGCTCTAATCATAGCCACAAAATTTAGAAGGACCCCAGAATTATGAGGCCTCATCCCTGCCTGTTGAAAATCAAATCTGTCAGCATCTGAAAGCACAGAAAATCACAGAATTTTTTAGTCTCTATGAGATAAATTTGCTACTATTTTGATGTTTTGCCCGCTGGATCCAAGGACTCCTAGCAGAGTGTAGGGGCATGGCTTGCCTACCAACAATAACCAATTCCTAAGAGTAATGATGTGCTTTATAAGCAGAATTCATTATACTGTAGAGGTGAGAGGCCTAGGAGGCAGGAGAGAAATACACTTTGCATTATTCCTTGTCACCTTTTCTCAATTATCCTATTCCTTAGTAAGAAGCAACCAAGGGTGATTTTTACCTCTAAGGGTCTGATGCCATTACAGCAGTGATGCGCTGATCCTAAAACCTCCCCTTGCTCCATCTCCACCCACCCTTATTGGCAGAATGGCAAGTGGGAACTGGGAAGTGCTTGGGGAGCTGCGGACAAGTGGATGACACTCCGAGATGACTGAGTAATCTGGGTCCAGGGTCTGGGCCGCACTGGGTTGGTGGCCAGCTGGTTAGCGAAGAATCCGTTTGTGACACCATAGTGAACCCCAGGCCCTTCTTCATGCTGCCTCTTCTTCCTCAGCATCTCCTATCCACTTCTCACCCAGCCCACCATGGAAATAAGAGTCCCCTGGGCAAAGGCTTTCTTCCTGCCCAAGACCCAACCCAATGAGAACTGCAGCCCTCAGTACCCTCTTGACCCCTAGCCATAGGCCCTTCTCTTGAAATAGGTGACCTAATTAGGTACCAAAACACCTCACCATCACACTCAATTTTGACACAAAGTCTCAGTACATAATCAAGGAAGAAGAGGAGCCATGGTCAGGGGGTTTCTGGAAGGAAAGAAAAGTAGGTTTACCCTGTGCTCATGACCTTTTCATTTGAGAGAAAAAGTCCTGAAAACAGAGCACCCTCAATGTGCTGGTCCAAGTCTGGTGTGCTGTGTCCACATAAGCCCTACTGGCAAGGAAAGACATGGGACCTGGGACAGTCAGCACCTGGCACAGAGCACCCCCAGGGCGTTCATGCTCCTGGTGGTGGTGGCATCCTCTCTGATGCAGAGGGAATCATCTGCTTCTGGATCTGTTAAATAAGGGAGCAAACCCTTGGGTTCTGCTTCTGATAATACTGTCCTTTTCCCCCAGTCACTTTGGGGAAATAAGAAAAGGAGCTAAACATGTAGTACTTTCCATAGGTCAAGACTCATCTTGAACTTTTTATGTATATTCATTTAATTCCTCAATACTACCCTACAAGTTGAGAACTGCTATTACACCCATTTTTCAGGTGAGAAAACTGAGGGACGGAGAAGTTCAGTGCATTGCCCAAGGTCATGTAGCCGTACACAGCCATGCTAGAATTTATACCTCAGCAGTCTGGTGCCTTGTATTTGACTGTTAAGTCACTACATTATACTGTCTCTCAGGAAATGCATTTGAAAGGTTTATCCTGGGCTGGGTGGCTCAGTCGGTTAAGCATCCACTTCGGTTCAGGTCATGATCTCACAGTTTGTGAGTTTGAGCCCTGCATCAGGCTCTGTGCTGACAGCTCAGAGCCTGGAGTGTGATTCCGATTCTGTGTCTCCCTCTCTCTCTGCCTGTCCCCTGCTCACACTGTCTTTGTTAGTCTTTCTTTCTTTCTTTCTTTCTTTCTTTCTCAAAAATAAACAAACATTAAAAAACTTAAAAGGTTTATCCTAATTTGAGTGGCATTGGAGGAAAATGAATGGTCTCTATGCCAGCTGGGTGTAATCCAGATCCTATCTGTGTCACGTGCCCCCCAAAGGGAGCTAAAGTCAGCTCAAAGGTATCTGTGCTCCATCCTATTGGAAGGTTGATGCCCTCATAAGGATTTTTAGTAACACGGATCATAAAATTTGTTCCAGTTGCTTCTTATTCTGATTTCCAGAATCTCCTAAATTCAGGGTTTCTATTCCATCCTAGATTCCTTCACCACAATTCTAGGTTAAGCCCAGCCCAAATAGGGAACATGATTACCCCTCCCTGATTCTTCCTCCCACCCAACATATTACCACTTTTAGTTGTGTATATTATAGCTTAACTGGGAATTTGAAGGTACTTGAAGATTATTCATATAAAAAAACCTGTCGTGAGAACTTGCTATATGGAAGCTTTGAACTAGGTGGACATCTCAAATATCAGTCAGATACAACTATATTCAAGGATCTCACTATCTAGGTACTAGATTCTAATAAGAGGCTCAGCATTTCTCATCAAAAGCTTTTCTCCTGAAAGAGCCTGACAAGCTTACTCTTACTAACTGTAAATAAGTACATTTAATAATATTTCTCAAATAAAAAAACACTATAAAGAAATGTTTAAAATGCCACTGAATAAAATAAAAAATGGCATGATCAAATAAAAAAAATAATATTTCAACTCCTGGGGGATTAGCATTTTTAACAGGAGATAATTTTTTAGAGTTTATTTATTTATTCTTGAGATAGCAAGAGAGGGAGAGAGCACACAGGAGGGGCAGAGAGAGAGGGAGAGAGAATCCCAATCAGGCTCTGTACTGTCAATATAGAGCCCGACCTCACGAAATGTGAGATAATGACCTGAGCCGAGATCAAGAGTCGAAAGTTTAACCTACTGAGCCACCAGGTGCCCTTAAGAGGAGATCATTTTTAAGCAAGTGGAATAATTTTGTAAGTGGTGGAGTTTCAATTCTCACTGAGCAGATGAAGGGTTGTGTTGCATTCTTTTAGCCAAGTGGATGATTATAGCCATATCCATGCATTTGACACAAAGACACATAAGCAGAAAGACAAAACACAGAGAGTGTATGACAAATGCATTCCCTAAAAAGTGACACGGAGTCAAGTCCTGTTGACTGAGCTGCCCTTTGGATTTCTTCAGGAGGACTGACACCCAGGTAACAGAGAGAGATGAACAGAAGAGAAAGGTCTCTATCAGGCCCTCTGAGTTCTGGAATGTCACTTGGTTTGAGCAACCTTTTTGTGTAGAGGCTGGATTTGGTATATCACCTCCCTGTTCCAGCCAGTGGCCATTCCGAGGGGTGATTTGTTGAGAATGGAGCCTCTGCACCCTCCAACACAGACTGCTATATCTCTCCAAAAAGGGGATGTATAAATTCTGGAGTTGCCACTTCCCTGAGCATGCTGAGAGCCTACACCAGCCTAGTGAGTCATGGTGGTGTTATTGGAAGGCCTAGTCTCTCTCTCAAAAGCCTCAAGGCTGAGGCATTAACTAGTGTTGTCTATCTCCCCTCAAATCATTTTGGTGGACACCTGTTGCTTTTGTCCACTTAGTACCCAGAAACCCCCTTTCCACACTTCCATGTTGTTTTGGTAGGGCTGAACCCCTAAATCCTCTCTAGCCATAGCAGTGAGACTGTGATTCAGGCTTGGATGACCGAAGTATCTTCTTTCTCTGGCCATGGGATTGGTTAAGAAATAGGCATGTGCTTAAAGTCAATCCAAGTCTTTGGGATTTTTCTATCAGAGCTAGTGGGAGATATCATTTCCTCCCACCATATTGTTAGGAACCTGGGAGTCTGGAAAAATGAAAGACTCCACTTTATGCCATGGGAAAAGCACTTAATCTTCAGAGAAACGTCAAGCAGAGACACACAATACAAAGAGCAGGACAGAGAACATCCTGATTCCTGGATCCATGACTGAGCCTGTTCCTTCACTAGATTTCCAGAGACATTTGCCAATAAACTTGATTTTTGTTTACATTAGTCTAAGCTGCAATTGATGTCACTTGCAACGAAAAACAATTCCACCATGAATACAGATTTCCATATATCCCATAATAAAGTTTGGGTTAAATTCATGGCACAATGATTGAGGGGCCAAAGGAACCAGAACGGGTTGCCTCCCTTTCCTTTTGATTAGGGACCCAAGTTTGCATTATGACAGCATTTGCTTCTATTATTCTCCCCTCATCATCTTTATGAATCTGTTCAAGGTTATGTGATGATTAAATAAGAAGACAATATGCACAGACATGCTTGCAGAGAGTGTTCTCTTAAATAATATCTTTTAAAAACTTTGTTAAGATTGTTTTGGGGAAGACAGTGAAAGGACCTAAAGAGAAAAGTGAGCAGTCCTTAATTAGAACTCTGACTTACGGGCTTAGGAATGGGAAGGACCAGTTATGAGGTGTCAGGACAGAGCCAGGGTAGCAGGATTTATAGCAGAAGGTAGGAGGCAAAGCCACGAGCAAGATCTTGACCCACTGGCCAAAGTCGAAGGAGCTCCTATTATCCTTGGCACTGACCATGTAGATGCCATGGTCCTTCCATATATGCCTCCTTAGTGCTACTGCTACTGCTCTTACTGGATTAAGAATGCCCTGGTTCTGGACTTTATGAATGGGGACCCACAGAAGCAGCCAGAACCAGGACAGAATCCCTTGCCTCATGGGTAAGTAACTTTGCTTTTCTGGTCTCTGGTATCGTCATTTTAAAAATAGAGATAATTTGTCTCTCAGGGTCTTTGTAATATCAGGAATAATGCATATAAAATTGGCAGTGAATAAATTATTGCTGTCATCATTTTATTGTTCAACAGAGTAACAGGAAAGTTGTACCATTACTATAATGTATAAGAAGCAAGGTTAAATCAAAACAAAAATGGGTACTGTCACCAACACTGTGTCTCATTTCAGTTTTCATTCAGCTATAAGTAACAGGTAACCAAGTAGCAGGAGCTTAAACAATTAGAGGTTTACTCCTCTTCTGTAATGAGATGTCAGGAGTGGGTGGTGGCTGGCATTGGTCCAGTTGCTCAGTGACACCACAAGTGACCCAGACTCTTTCTTTCTGCTCTGGCATCATTAGCATGTTTGTCACTCATGGGTGTGACCTCACTGTCTCAGGTGGGCAACTATAGCTCAAAGCAAGAAAGAAAGGAGAAGGGGTGGCCCTAGTCAAATTGTCCCTTCACATAGAGAAAGCAAAAGCTTTCCCAGAACCATGTTTCTACTCCGGGATGCTTCCATATGTGCCTGTGTGCGTGTGTGCACGCACGCATGCATTCTGGCCAGAAATGTGTCATATAGTTACTCTTAGCTGCAGGAGAAGCTGGGCAAGTGATCTGTCCCACCCTGTGGAAAAGCAGATAAATTAGTGTGCTGCCTTGGAGGGCCATTTGGTAGTATTCTATTACATTTTAAATGCCCATACCCTTCAGCCCAGGGATTCTATTTCTTTGGCATTCTCCTAGAGAGAGTGGCAGATGTTGCTTTCTCAAGGAGCTTGGGAAATGAGGATCAGAGTTATATCATTGTAATAATGAAACAAATCGGAAAAGACTATCTATCAAGACGGGAGTGATGGAGTATCTCATCAGAGATCATTGCATCAGAGAGAATGTCATAGACCTTGAAGACTTGCAGGGACAGAGTTCAAAGTCATGTTGTTAACTAGAAAATATAATCTGCAAGGTGACATGTACAATGATCACATATGTGTAGGTGAACCAAAAAAGAACCCCACTGCATTTCAATTTAAAAATGCCTTATTCCAAAATATACAAGGAGCTCACTAAACTCCATACACAAAAAATGAATGATCCAGTGAAGAAATGGGCAGAAGACCTGAATAGACACTTCTCCAAAGAGGACATTCAGATGGCCAACAGGCACATGAAACGATGCTCAGTGTCACTCATCATCAGGGAAATTCAAATCAAAACCACACTGAGATACCACCTCACACCAGTCAGAGTTGCTAAAATGAACAAATGAAGAGACTATAGATGCTGGCGAGGGTGTGGAGATACGGGCACCCTCCTCCACTGTTGGTGGCAATGTAAACTGGTGCAGCTGCTCTGGAAAACAGTGTGGAGGTTCCTCAAAAAACTATCCATAGAACTCCCCTATGACCCAGCAATAGCACTGCTAGGGATTTACCCAAGGGATAAAGAAGTGCTGAGGCATAGGAGCACTTGTACCCCAATGTTCATAGCAGCACTTTCTACAATAGCCAAATCATGGAAAGAACCTAAATGTCCATCAACTGATGAATGGATCAAGAAGATGTGGTATATATGTACAATGGAGTACTATATGGCAATGAGAAAGAATGATATATGGCCATTTGCAGGAAAGTGCATGGACCTTGAGGGTGTCATGCTAAGCGAAATAAGTCAGGCAGAGAAGGATAGATACCATATGTTTGCATTCATAGGTCTAACAGGAGAGACCTGGCAGGGGACCATGGGGAGAGGAAGGGGGAAAGAGAGCAGGGGAGAGCAAGGGACACAGATCAAGGGAGACTACTGAATACTGGAGACGATCCATGGACTGAAAGGGGAGGGGGAGAGGGGGTGAAGGTCATGGTGGGGGGCACTTTGGGGAGAAGCACTGGGTGTTATATGGAAACTAATTTGACAATAAACTATTATTAAAAAAAAGACAAACTAATAAAAAAAAGAAAGAAAAAAAATAAAAATAAAAATGAGATAAAAAGGAAACCTAATTTAAAATCTCATTTGGCCCCAGTCTTTAAAACCATGCTTTCACCAATAGCCAAATCATGGAAAGAGCCCAAATGTTCATCAACTGATGAATGGATAAAGAAGACATGGTTTATATATACAATGGAAGACTACTTGGTAATGAGAAAGAATGAAATTCTGCCATTTGCAACAGTGTGGATGGAACTGGAGGGTGTTATGCTAAGTGAACTAAGTCAGTCAGAGAAAGACAGATATCATGTGTTTTCACTCATATGTGGAACTTGAGAAACTTAAGACATTGAGGGAAAGGAAGAGGAAAAATATTTTCAAACAAAAAGGGAGGCAAATCCATAAGAGACCCTTAAATACAGACAACAAATTGAGGGTTAATGGGGGGGGGTGGGCATTAAGGAGGGCACTTGTTGAGATGAGCACTGCGTGTTGTATGTAAGTGATAAGTCACAAGAATGTGCTCTGACACCAAGAGCACACTGTATACACTGTATGCTAGCTAACTTGACAATAAATACATAAATTTATATTTTAAAAAAATAAATAAAAATGCCTTATTCCAAAAGAATATGGAAGGGATACCACCAAACTGATTACAATCATTTGTTTATGGGAGAGGAAGAGGTTGGAGAATGTGAAGAGCAAACTTTCCTTCTATTTGTGTTGTTTCCATCTTTAAAAAATGTTTATTTTTGAAAGAGAGACAGAGAGAGAGCGAGCGAGAACAGAAGTGGGGGAGGGGCAGAAAGAGAGGGAGACACAGAATCCGAAGCAGGCTCCAGGCTCCGAGCTGTTAGCACAGAGCCTGATGTGGGGCTCGAACTCATAGAAGATCATGACCTGAACTGAAGTCAGACACTTAACCTACTGAGCTACCCAGGTGCCCTGTTTCCATTTTTACAATAGGGATGAATTCATGTAGTATTTGTGTAATTTTTAAACTTATGGTACATATTATGAAATTTCAAGTAACCACTGAAAACAAAGATAGGAAGCATTCTAGAAAACAGGTGTCTTGTCATTGGAGGAAAGTCATGCTTGCTTTGGAGGACGGGCTACTCCATAGAGGTGGGGGGTAGAGGAGCCCCTGGGGCTTCCATGTTTCTGTGTTTCTATGGTTCTATGATAAGACAAGTCTGAAAGCAGAGAAATTTGCAATTGAGAGTTTATTTATTCATCCAATGGAGGCCAAGGGCAGGGAGGAGGATCTCAAACAGGATTCAGGAGTGGCCTCCCCCAACCTCACTTTGGCCATGGGCCTCCAGACCAGAGGTTTTCTGGAGAGGCCTCTGCAGCTCCCAGAGGTCTTGAGTCTTCGCTGCCAGCACACATGCATGAGAAGAGCCTGCCTGGCTGAGAGTCACTGAGCACATCTAGCCAGGCGACTTGGAGAGTGGCCTCCTGCCGATCTAGCCATGTGTGCCCAGATGAAGCTGCAGACAAAGCTGGCCAGCAGAACAAGCACAATCCAGGCTGTTGGTGGTTGGTTCTTTCCGTTTCTCTCTCCTACTTCTCTATTCCCACCTTCCAAATCCTCCTCAGGCAAAAGCTTTCAAGAAGTAGCCAAACTATGCTTTTAGTAGCACATGATGGTGGACAGAATGTATGATGCCAGTGCGCCCTCCCCAAGCCCACTCCAGGTTCCATCCCTCAGGAGCCGTTGCGCTCTGTTAACAGTTCTCTGCCCTGGAGACATGTCAGCTGAGGATTGTCACGGAAGGCTCCCACCTGTCCAGCCAAATGCCTAAAACCTCCCGGGCGCCAGTCCTGGCCTCAGAGCCTGCCAGATGTGACTTGGGAAAGTCAGTCAAGGAGACTGACAATGTGGAGAAACTGGAAACAGACCAGGTAAGAGCTGTTTTCCGGGGGCTGAGGCAGATGGAGACCCTAGGGAATCAGGCAGAGAAAACCAACAAACATCAAATAAACAAAGAGTTCTCCAACAGCAACACCACCAAGAAGGGGAGACACAACAAATGAGGCATGTGCTTTTTGTATGTATTTGAACATTTTCATAATAAAATTATGAAATTTTCTTAATTAACAAAATAGGCCTCATCACAGCATCCTTCTGTGCCCTGATTTATACAGTCTCTCTGGCCTGGAAGGCCCTTCCTCTCATACTTTTTGGGCATGAATCCTACAGATGACACATGGCTCAGGATGAATGCTACGTTCTGTAGGAAGCCTCCCCTGCTGCTTCCTCTTTGCTCTACCTCCCATGAGAATCAATCATGGCTTCCACTTGGTTCTTATTTCATTTTGCATGTTCCATTCTGATAGCAGCTACTCCATTCTCACTTATAAAATAGTGATCTGCATGCTCATTCCATCAGCCACCCTGAGAGTGCCTTAAAGGCAGGAATTCTGATGCATTAATCTTTTCTATCCTCAGCACCTTATGCATGGTCTAGGACAATGGGAACTGATCATTGAATAGATAGATCAATCATTTATTCATTTCATAAGCCTTTATGGTGCCTCTGAATGTAACAGGCATTGTACTAGGCAATGATGTTAATAAGACAAATAAGATAGTGAACCCATTGGCCTCCTGGAGTCCCAGTCTGGGAGAAGACAGCCATATAAAGGATAATAATAGTGAAGAGTTATTGGTGAACTCATGAAAAGTATGTACAAAATAGAGGGGAGGGTGTGAAGGAGAGAAGGTTTAATTCTACCTGAGCGACGTTAGGAAAGTCTTCAAGAAGAGAGTTGATGCTAACTTGGTACATTAATTCAGGTCCATGCAAAAAAAGGGTTAGAGAGTCATGGTAATTCATTGGTGCAGGGAGCAGGGGAAGGTCGGAGGAAGAGCCCTCAGATCACGGTGCAGGGTTAGCACCCATGGCAAAAGGAGGAATGGGTAGGCAGAGTCTCCTTCTGGGTATTTCCAAGAAAGGTTTGGCCAGACCAATGAGGAGTCCTTGAGCCAAAGTTGCCCATTGGAGGAATCTCATATCTCCTTGGATGGGGCTGCCTCAGTGACTCACTGTGCCCAGCCATTGGCTGGGAGCAGCCCAAAGGAATCATGTCCTTGGCATGAACGTGGTAGCTGACCCAGGAGGGCGGCTGCAGAGAGCATTTCAGTTATGCTCCCTGCCACAGGACACATGACTGACACATTATATTTAAGTGTTGGCAGGCATATAGTGAGGAAATGTGGGAGAAGACAAAAGGGAAAATGCTCCATGGTGATGTATCTGCATAAGCAAAGACACCAAAGCATGAAACAATGCAGCTCATCAGCGGTCTGTGGCAGTTGGGCACGAATGCAGCATCAGCTGGGGTGTGGAAGGGATGATGAAGCAGGAGACAAGGTCGGCCAGATGGCAGTGGCTCCATCATGGGGGTATTGCATGTTAGCAGTGGGAAGTCACTGACGATCAGGAGGTATCGGAGCAGACTGGGGCTTGCAAAGAAGCTCTGGCCGCCGTGTGCAGGAGAGCTCAGCAGGGGCAGGCCAGAGAGGAGGCCCTGGCAAACATGTGGGAGCAACTTACTGAGGACAGGTGGACAAGGAAAGGAAGGGAGGATGGGTGAATGGAAGGTGGATGGATGTAGGAACGAATGAGTGAACATAAGCAGTCAGATGCAAGTCAGCGGTGCCTCTCTCACGGACAGCTCCACTGTCTTCAAATCCCTGAATTCTGCTCTGTGTGGAGATGGAAATGGAGCAGCTACTATAATTCCTTCCCACTGAACAGTCTCCATTAGGTGAAAACTATGCCCTGATATAGTACCATGGAGAAAAAGTCTCTCCCGAACATCCTGCTCTGGAAGTGAGTGAACACGTGTCCCCCACCCCAGCTGGTCTAGGGCAGTGGGCATGCAGCTCCCCTCTCAGTGGAAGTCCGAATCCCCAGGAGGCGAGGCCGTCCCTCCTCGCTCCATTCATTTTCAGGGCCAGATGGCGGTCGCCTCATTGCCTTTCACTGCTGATGCAGTCTTGTTGGCTGGTTTCTCACAGGTTGCTCCAGTGCGTTTATTTCCATCCATTCTTCCACTTGCCCCACTTATGCTGTCTGTGTCACGTTCATCATGATGGCAGGGAGACAACTGGAGCTCTCAGCAGGTAGACGTTTTCAGGGAGCAGGCCAGATCCAGTTTCCACAGCGAAATCACCCCACCCCTCCTCAGTCTGGGAAAACAGGGTGGTGGGGGCCCTGAGAACAGTAGACTCAGTTTTTGTTTTTGTTTTTTAACACTGCTGACTAAGCAAGATGGCAAGGACCCCAATAACCGCTATGAGCAAAAGGATGATTTCTAGTCCTATCTAATTCCTTCTTTCCAAGCTCTGTTACCATCTTTCATAAAACTAAGTCTAAAAAGGAACTTCAAGGATATTCCCTATCCAGGTGAGCTGTTTGGTCCCCTGCAAGGACAATCAGCAGGGACATGGGGCCTCCAGGCCTCAAGGGTCTTCCCCCAAATCAAATGGCTCCATCCTCTTTCTAGTCAAACAACATCTCCCATCTTTAAAATCCAGGTGTACTTCCTGCTAGAAGCCACGTTTCAGTAGTCCCTGTTACTTTCTGCCTTCTGTCCAGTTGAGGTTAGTTATTGACTTGCTTTGGTCTGAGTTCCCTTGCATATTAGGTGTTTCTGTTCTATCATTTTCACCGACTCTCAGGTCTTGAAGAGTGAGAATGAAGCCTCCACCCTCCTTTTGCATCTTCAAGAGTCTGGGGAATGGTGGGGCATCAGCCTACGATTGAGTGGTGCTGGTGTCTGTGACTTCTAAGGCCTGGTTTCTAGTTCTCCTCTAGCTGTGCTCTGAGTTCTCAGGCCAGCACTGACCCTGTCCACTGGATGGAAAGACCAGCTTTTGGTCACCCACATGCCTTTCAGGTCTTGGGTACAATGCATGTGACTGGTGAAGTGCTCTGAGATCTTAAGAAGAGATAGGACAGAGAGACTCTTGGCCATGTTCAGAAAGTGAGCTACACTGGAAAAAAAAAATCCTGCCTTACATTTTTCATATATTCCCATCATTCCTGTATACCGTGGTCCTTCTAATTTGGCTCTGCCACTTGCCTTTCTCAGCCCTTCTCCCTGAAATTATTTATGACATCATATAATTGTCTCACATTTGAATTTAGTTGACTCTAGCCCTCTGGGCCCTGACTCTGCCCTTCAGTGGTGATGGTGGTGATGCGGTATGTGTGTGTGTGTGTGCGTGTGCGTTTATTAGTATGTGTGTACTAGAAAGAAACAATCCAGCAAATGCCAACTGGCAGCCTCTCTGGATCAATAATATTAACGATTTCAGAGACTTCCAAAGAGCTATTGCCAACTCTTTGGCTTTTTTCAATACCATTATCACTATTACAAGGACACCCTAAGGCCCTTTTACTTAAAGCCATGACAAAATGCCCCAAGTGGGAGTACTGTTGATTTCTGTCTTCAAGGCCTGTGCGCTCAATGCTTCTTAGAGGGGTGAATGGTTGGGACTAGGCCTGACCTTAATATGTGGCCACGGAGTCAGAGGAAGGGATGTCATGGTCTTCTGAGAGCTCATTTTTTGGATAGTATCTATGTGACCACTTACTCTGCCTCACCCTGAGAATTTCCACTTGCCTTTATGAAGATGTGCTTAAAAAGACCTAGGGGTTCACTGGCAAGAAAAAAAGGTTGTGTTTAAAGGCCCATTCTGGTTCTACACTCTGTTCTGCCATTTATTGGGTGTGTGTTTTATCAAGGCCCTCCATTCCTTGGGCCCTTGTTGCCTGTTCTGTGGGGTGTGGGAGTGGGAGGGCCTAATGGTGAATGAAAGCTGAGAATCTGAGCAAGGCCTGAGAAATCTGCAGAAATCACTTGTTCATTCATCCATTTGACACAAAATTTCTTTTTTTTAAAAAGTTTTTGTGTTTATTCATTATTGAGACAGAGAGAAACAGAGCATGAGTGGGGAGGAGCAAAGAGAGAGGGAGACACAGAATCTGAAGCAGGCTCCAGGCTCTGAGGTGTCAGCATAGAGTCCGATGTGGGGCTCGAACCCACAAACTGTGAGATCATGACCTGAGCAGAAGCCGGATGCTCAACTGACTGAATCACCCAGGTGCCCCGTATTTGACACACATTTCTTGAGGGCCTATTCTGAATCAGACATTATTCTAGATTCCAGGCTGATGGTATGCAATAGAAATATAATGTGAGCCACATAAGTAATATTATTCTATTTTAAAATTTTTATTTATTTAAATTCAGGTTAGTTAACATACCGTGTAGTATTGGTTTCAGGAGTAGAACCCAGTGACTCATCACTTCCATATAATACCCAATGTTCATCCGAACAAGTGCCCTCCTTAATGCCCATCACCCATTTGGCCTATCACCTCCAGCCCCTCTCACCAACCCTCAGTTCTCTATATTTAAGAGTCTCTTAAGGTTTGCTTCATTTTCTGTTTTTATCTTATTTTTCTTTCCTTTCCCTTATGTTCATCTTTTTGTTTCTTAAATTCCACAGATGAATTAAATCATATGATATTTATCTTTCTCAAACTTATTTCACTTAGCATAATACACTCTAGTTCCATCCACATTGTTGCAAATGGCAAGATTTCATTCTCTTTGATTGCCGAGTAATACTCCATTATATATACATACCACATCTTCTTCATCCATGCGTCAGTTGGTGGACAATTGAGTTCTTTCCATAATTTGGCCATTGTTGATAGTGCTGCTATAAACATTGGAGTGCATGTGCTCTTTCAAACAGCATTTTTGTGTCCTTTGGATAAATGCCTCGCAGTGCAATTGCTGGGTCATAGGGTAGTTCTACTTTTAATTTTTTGAGGAATCTCCACACCATTTTCCAGAGTGGCTGTACCAGTTGGCACTTCCACCAACAGAGAAAAAGTCTTCCCCTTCTTCCACACCCTCGCCAACATTTGTTGTTTCCTGAGTTGTTAATGTTAGCCATTCTGACAGGTGTGAGATGGTATCTCATTGCAGTTTTGATTTGTATTTCCCTGATGAGGAGTGATGTTGAGCATCTTTTCATGCGTCTGTTGGTCATCTGGATGTCTTCTTTGGAAAAGTCTCTATTCTTGTCTTCTGCCCATTTCTTCACTAGATATTTGGTTTTTGGGCATTGAGTCTGATAGATTCTTCAGAGATTTTTGATACTAACCCTTCATCCAATATGGCATTTGCAAATATCTTCTCCCATTCCTTCATTTGCCTTTTAGTTTTGCTGATTGTTTCCTTCACTGGGCAGAAGCTTTTCATCTTGTTGAGGTCCCAATGGTTCGTTCATTTTTTGCTTTTGTTTCCCTTGCCATGACTTAAAAGTTTAAGTAATTTTAAACTTTCCAGTAGCCACATGAAACAGGGGAAATTAATTTTAATGATATGTTTTAGTTCACCCACTAGATCCAGGGTATTATCCTTTCAACATGTAATCAATATACAAAGTACTAATGAGATACTTTATGTTCTCATTTTCATCCTGACACTTTGAAATCCAGTAGGTTGTCTTACTTATGGCTCATCTCAGATGATGGCCACATAGGCTTTGACACTGAAGATGTGCACTTGGAAAGAGCTGTGGCTAACATTCATTGGGTTCTTGTTAGGAGAGAGATACGGGGCTAAGCATTTCCTATACACTAAATAATTCCATCCAACAACACAGTTAATAGGTACTGCTTCACAGAGATGACAAAATGGAGGCCCAGAAACTATAAGTTGCCCCAAACCATATGGCTCCTGACTCCTGAGCCAGGGAACCCGGTCTGTCTGACTCTATGTACTTGGGCATGTATTTACTATCCCATTTACCGCGTCCCTTTGGGCCAGTTAGCCCGTCTGAATCTGTTAACAGCATGTGGTTGCTTTTAGCTCTCAGGGCCATTGTGAGGAATAAAAGAAAACTATTGAAAGTGGTATGAATCTCTTGCTCTCTCTCACTCAGGATACTGAGAACAGTCAATGCCCTTTGATTCCTCCAATTTAGATTAAAGCTGCCCATAAGCTAATAGGCTGAAATTCAATGTCAGCCTTTGGGGTCCTCTTGGTCCCTGTGACTTATGGAGTTCTGAAAGAACATCTTTCTGGCTCCACAGCCACCCCTGTGTGCCATGTCCCTGTGTGCCATGCAGGGCCATGTGGAGTTCTGGGCCTCCCCCAGTGGTTGGTTCACACTGAAGCTGACCTGAGTGAACACCAAAGGATATGACCTTCCACTGTGGATTCTTCAAGACACAGCTCAGGGGCAGCATATGAACTTAAAAATTTTAAACTTTTGAGCCCACATTAAATTAAAAAGATCACATTAAAAATCTTTTCACATAAAACCCTAGATTTATAGTTTATCTAAAAAAAATGAGTCCATATTCCCACATGACTACCACTGAGTAACAGCTGTTCTTTTCAGAAGGGTCATGTGCCATCAATGGCCACTGTCCTCACCACTCCTTATTGATCCCTGGCACTGAAGAAGATGAGGGTTTTCACTTACCACATGTTTGCCATTGTTCTGACTGTGGACTCTCTCCTGTATCCATGTCTCTCAAGCCAGACCACACATAGGCAGGCCGTGTGTTTCCTAAGACCCATTGCTTTACCCTTTTGCCCCCCTGCACCCCTGGCACCTTGCAACACCTGCCTGGTCCCAGGGTCCAGCCCTTCAGCTGCATACACAACCACTCTCCTTTCCAAATGAGCTGTGCTAGGGTCAATTCAAGCAGCCATCCCTGCAGAACCTGCGAAACCTAACCTTCTTTCCAGTTCTGAAGAGGCTCTGAAATACTGGGCATTTGCTATGTTCTCCAGCAATGTGATCAGAGTATTGAACACACTTCTGAGGAGGCTGACCTTAAAACCCCCAGTGGCCCACTTCTCCTTTGCCGGGATTTAGGGAAACAGCCTCCTGGCCTCACTGACTTGTCTTCCTAAGAAGACCATGCAGTGAAGAAGCTGAGAGCCCAGAGTTGGAAGCCAGGCTAACCAAACCCAAACCAGGCTTCCACTACTCATTACCTGTGTGAACTTGGAAAAGTCACTTGGGTCCCTGCACCTCATCCTCCCTATGGAAAACCTGAAGTACACAGGTGCTTCCGTCAGCACCTGGCTCAGCTGGTGCCACATGAGTGAGTGCTGGCATTCTGACAACAATGTAGACCGGGTTTCCAGCAGGTCACCTCGCTGTCCCATTTCGTCTCACTGCCACACAGGAGGCACAGCAAAATTCTTATTGTCTTCTCTCTTAGTACCATCGCCACAAATGCCAGCTCTGGGAAAGACTTCTTTTATTTTTATTATTTATTTATTTATGTATTTATTTCTCTATTTATTTTTAAGTTTATTTGTTTATTTTGAGAGAGAGACAGATAGCATGCAAGCACGGGAGGGGCAGAGACAGAGGGAGAATCCCAAGCAGGCTCCACGCTGTTAGCACAGAGCCTGACGTGGGGCTTGATCCCACCAAACTGTGAGATCATGACCTGAGCTGAAACCAAGAGTCAGACGCTTAACCGACTGAGCCACCCAGGTGCTCCAAAGACTTCTTTTAGAGAGTCTGATTTCATAGAAGGGACTAAAGGCACTTCATCGCTTTTCCACACCAGTAAATATTCATGATGATTGGCAAAGAAACAGACCCAACAAAACAGTCCATTTCCTCAACGTAGTGCTCAACAGAGAGGGATATGTGTATCCCGGAGTACAAAGACACCCAGACCATTTGCATGAATGAGAAGGCCCAAGCCTGTTTCCACATGTGGATACATGCAAGGTGGTGGCCTGGCTCCCTGCCCAACTACACCCTCACAGTTCAGGGACAGCAGGGAAAGGGGAGCTGGGCAAGGGTGTTCTCCCACACACAAACTCTAGAAGGAGAAAACGGGGATTCTGTTCTACAGACAAAACACAAAATGCCAAGGGCAGGATAAGCATAGTAAGGGACCAAGGTCAACTGGACCTGATGAGTGGGTTGTATAGAGCTTTCAGGAAGCCTGGGGACCTGGGTCCCAGGTGCACCAGTGCCACCGACTACCTGAGTGATCTCACTCAGGCAAACCCTCCCCTCTGCTCAGACTCTTCAGTCAGGGAGGGGACAGACCAGGTGTTCTCTACTGTTCCTTCTGGCTGTGACACTCTGTGCCCATCCTTGGCCTCATGGCCACACTTGTTGTGTGTTCTGTCCACCTCAGTCCTGTCAGAGGTACGCTGTCATCTCCCGAAGCAAGAATCATGTCTATAAGATTCAGGCTCTGTATTAGGCGCTCCTTCAAATCTCAGACCCAAATTGGGCTTAAAGGAAGCTTTTCTTCCATAGTGGTTGGTAGCTACAATGCTGGATGCTTCCATACTTGTGTATTCATTAATCCATCCTTCCAATTAATTCAATCACATTAAACACTTGCCCCACATAACACAGCATGGGCACGAGGGAGAATGAATAAGACGACAACCCAGAACATAAAATCCAGTAAGTCGTCTATAGAACATGACCCTGGATCTCTGAGAACTGCTGCATCAAAGCATCCTGTCATGCCCCTGCTTAAACAGACACGTGTGGTTACCCCACGGCACCCTAACGTCATGAGTCAGGTGGGTGGAGGGGGTATCAGAGGACCAGGTCAATCTCTAGGGCCATCTAAAGCACCACGCTCTCCAGGCCTCTTGCTCCAGCCAGAGACACAATTCCTGTCCATGATACCCTTTTGCTTCCTTCTTAAGGGCCAGTGGATGGTCTGCAACCAAAGCATTTCCAGACCTTTTCCGGCAACTGCGTTGTGGGCTCTGGAGTCTGGAGCTTCTCTTCTTTTCCCAGAAGCCTGGATGGCCTCCCACTGATGGAGCCGGATAATAAATGAGTTCATTACCCCGGCTGCTGGGGCCCACGACAACCCATCTGCTGGCATGATTAATTAAAACTTTGACTGGGGAAGGAGGTGTCAGCCCAGGGCCGGAAAGCAATTAGCTGGAGCATCTTCCAGCCCTTCCTTTCTGACTGATGCCTGAAAGAGAGCAGGGTCTTCGTGGGTCAGTCCCAACATCTTCCTCTGTTTTATGCAAGGCTGTGAGGTAAGGCCTCAGGACCAAACACAAATAGCTCTTCAGCCCATAGCACCAGAAGCCCCGCATTTGTGTGTGTGTTGGGGAGGGAGGGAATGTTGGTAATTTCCTGGTCATAAGTAACATTGCTACTCTGGTCCCCACCTACCTGTGATAATGGTTTGCTTCCCTCTGTGTCAGAACCCAGACAAGGTGAGTCTTAGACTCCAAGAAGGAACCTCACTGTCTCTGGGGTAGAGGTACCAAACTTTTGGCTTTTTTTGTGTAGCTCACAGGTCCTGGAATATCAGAATGAGATCCAACTTGGGCTTTTCACTTGAACGAAGCCATAGTAGGTACCGATTTGTACCCTCACAACAAAGGGACCTCATAACCTGTTGCCTCTGGTCTACAAAAATTCTGTATCTGTTTCTGTATCACTTCTTGCCCCACATGTGAGCTCCCAGGGCTCTTCCACTATGCCTGAAACAGAACTTACTTGGGATCTATCATTCACACCAAGGTATAAATAGCTGATAACAGTTTAAATTAGAGCATCTCCATTTTAACACGCCTTGTAAGGAGATAGGTGCACTTTCAGAAGAGGAACCAATGAATGGAGGGAGGGAACTTTGGAGTCTTTTAAACCTCCTAGAAGTGAACATTCATTCTAGAAAATACATTAGACAGGCCTCTTTGTTTTTCTGTATCCTCAGGAGTTAGCACCATTTCACCATAATACCACCAGGAAGAAAGGGGGTTTGTTGGGTTCCTTTTCTGGATGGCCTGTCATATGAGACTCACCTACTCTCAGGAACAAAGATGGAGATGTCCTAGAAATGACCTTCAACTCTACTCAGTTGCTTCCTGTAGGTGCTTTGTGCTACCATGGCATGAAAAGGACATGGCTGGGAGAGAAGGGGTGAATGTAGCTAAGAGGAGGCGGGCAGGAAAGTGGGGTTATTTTTGTGGGACACTTTGACTGACACCAAGAGATGGCTTCAGAGCTGGAGTTTTGCTGTCCCTACAGCTTCACTGCGGGATCGTAAAGTCGCTGTCTCTCTGCATCTGTATCTTTTACATGGCCCTGTGACTTCTTATTGTATGGAAATGGAGTGACAATCAGGAAAATTTCATGTGGCAAAAGTGTTGAATTCAAACGGGAGAATTCTGTTAATTTGTTTCAAAGCCCCAGTGGCTCCCTGAGATGGGGGATGTGCTCAGTCTTGGATGCTTGTCAGTCTCACTTCCCGATGTGCCTAGAGCAGTGCCTGGCACACGTTAAGGAATACTCCGTAAGTATTTGTGGAAGAGAGGAACAGAATCGACTAGGAAGTATCCTTTGAGCCTTCTGGTCGTTCAGTGTTTATGAACTTTTTGAAGTCACGGAGCCCTATGATCAGACAATATCTTGCATGTATCCACAGTAAAGAAGACAGAGAGAGGAAGCTTCTCTGGTTCAAGTGTGTATGTTTGGAGGGGGGAGTTTCCTCACCCACCTCCCATTCTGAGTTTACTGATAAGAAACTTGGGACCAACAGGGGCTGTGTTACCTGTGGAGCTACCCCCAGGCCCAGGTGCCCCTCTCCTCATCCCGTGATCCCCCCACTACACCGAGGATACGAGACTGCCCAGTGGACGGGCCTGAGGTACGCTGCCTGGCCACCCTGCCCCCCTCCAACTCTTCTCAACCAGAACAGTCCCACTGCTTCCTGTCATGTATGTGAAGCTTCTGTCTAGGCTTTCATTTGAGGTAAGGGTTATAATGCCTAAAAAAGAAAACCATTGCTGCGGGACTGGAAGAGGAAGAGAGTATTGCAATAGAGCTTGGCGTGGGGGGGGGGGAGAACATCAACTTCCCTTTATTGTATGACCCCGAAGAAGCCAGGACATACCCAAAGCAGGGACTAGACGTGCACTCTCCCCTTAACTTTCTTTAGGGGCTTGTTTCATTTTGTGTGTGTGGGAGAATGCTCTTGCCTTACTGACTAGGATTTAATTTGGTAGGAGAAAGGGGAGAGAAAGGGAAGGGTGGGGAGGGAAGGAGACAAAGAATCCCTGTGTCACGCCCTCCAGCTCTGAGATGCACAAGACCAAAGTCCTCCAAGCTACACAGGAAGGCACAGCGAGACAACCTTCCTGCCAGTGTTCTTCAGGTACATGTTTAGAGGCAAATTCTGCCAAGAGTGGGAGGGAAATACCAGGACATGGTGCCCAAACTTGGCCACATGTGGAATCAGCTGTGATGCCTGGCTCCTGAGTTTGGGTTTAGTTAGTAGATGCATGACCTGGGCCGTGGGAGTTCTTAAAGCCTGTTGGTGTTTCTAACATAGAGCCAAGTTTGGAAACCACTGCAGGGAGCGCAGGGATGTATTAGCCCTGCCTGAAGCCTCCCCAGTGAGCAGCCTGTGCGGTTCTTACCCTACTTCTCACCAAGTGTGTGGGCCCCAGGGGACAGGACAGAGTGCACAAAGGCAGGGCCAGCCCCCTTATTCTGCTCCACAGACCACAGGTAGAGGTGGGTAAAGGTGACACAGATCAGAGGTTTGCAGGAGGCTGCAGAAAACAGGTGAAAGCGCTTCCCTGAAAGGGAGGAAAGGTCAGAGAGAGATGGGTGTGTCAAAGTGGAGCAGGGAGTAGTCAGGTGGCTTGCTGAGAGGAGAGGGAAGAGGCTAGGGGACAGGCTTACTCAGCCTGGCAAGTGCAAGAAGGGGGCAGTTGGGTACGTGCCCTTGACACTAGGCCTTGGTTTCCCAGGAATCCCAGGACCCTAGAGGATGGGGAGAGATGGACTTGCACCACTGAATGGCTGTGGTGGCTGCTGGTGGGGTCAGCTCTTGGCCTCTGTCCTCCCCACGCCCTTGGGGGCTGTGTCCCCCACAAAAGCTAGGTTAAAGTCTAACTCCTAGTACCTTAGAATGTGACCTTATTTGGAAACAGTTGTTGCTGGTGTGATTAAGATGAAGTCCTACTATTGAATACCGAAAACGCACCAAGGGTTGAAGGTCGGGGGGAAGAGGTGGTGGTAATGGAGGAGGGCACTTGTGGGGAAGAGCACTGGGTGTTATATGGAAACCAATTTGACAATAAACTATTAAAAAAAAAAGATGAAGTCCTACTGAAGTATGGTGGTCTCCTGACCCAGTGACTGGCTCCTTATAAAAAGGTGCTCAGGAATGAATACAGTGGCCCAGCAAGGGAATGAGTGCAAGTATGTGTGTATGCTAGGCACAAGAATGTACCTGCATGTGCGGTGAGCGCACATGTGTATGTATGTGTGAGTCTGTGTGCACACATAGATTGTGCCTGTAAAGTCAAAGAACTGTTTTTTGTCCCTCTCCTTTTACTTACACACACACACACACACACACACACACACACACACACACACACTTTTCAGCCCTGAAACTTCGAGTGTCTTCTTGGCCTAGACTATTAATAAAAGTCAGTTACTCCCCTGCCTCCTTTTGCCAGTGGGGCCATGGCAGTTTAAGAGTGTGACTAAATCCTTATTAGGACACTAATCAAAGTAGCCCATAAAAGGCATCTAACTCTGAAGCTGTTGGGAGGATGCAGGGCCCACAGAGCTAGAAATAGGGGAGGAGAATCTTTAAACAAAGGAGCCACGTGACACACTGCAATATGACCAACCTGCTGAGGGTCTAAGACTTGAAATGCACAACACACACACACACATGCACACACATCTCTGCCCATCTAGAACTCAAGCTTCCTAGTCCTTATCTTCGGCTTCCACATTCGAGAGGCAGTTTTCTGTTTTGTAGGAGAAAACGGATGGTGTGCTGGGTGATGCACCCTGGATCACAGAGCAGGGTAAGGAAAGAGATGGAATTGTTCCTTCAAATGTGGTCACTGATGAGCTAATCCATGTAGGACCAGGGTGTCCACTTGTAGAAGAAGAGCAGGGCATTTTAAAGCCAGATGCTGGTATGGAGGAGGAATAGAAAACTGGAGAGGTTGATAATGGGGAATATTTGCTGTGCACTTATTATGTGCCAATCATTTGTGTGGGTAATCCTCCTCCATACTGGCAATGCTAGATGCTACGTGCTATTAGCATAAACCCTGCTGACAGTTGCAGAAACCAAAGGGGTGAGTAACTTGGCCAAGGTCGTAAGACCAGGAAATGGTAGTGACAAGATCTGAAATGTAGGTGGTCTGATTCTGGGCTTAGGTCTGAATTATTCATGAGATTCGGTGAAAATTAAATTCTAGGAAAGAGGGATGCAAAAGGTGTTATGAAATCCCCAAAGGCCCAGACTCTGCAGATGCATGGAGCCCTGGCTTACAAAATTGAAATTCCATGTCCATTCTCCTTCCTGGGTGCCCCTCCAGCTCCCACGTGCCCTTCTGGGCACAGTGGTGGGGGCAGGCAGGACAGCTGTGCACGCTTACAGCGCTCACCCAAGTTCTGGTGTAATGAGAGTGAAGAGCTTCAGGGGCACAACATGCCTTGTAAGTAGGCCCTGGGCATGGACGGAGACCCAGGAGAGGCCCGGGGGACATGGCAGACAGCAGAACCCGCTGCAGCTCTATCCAGAGACTTCTGCAAGAATCTCTGGTGATCACACAGGATGAGGGGGAGGGTGCGGGACTGAATGGGACGAGCACCAGCTTCCTCGGTAGACAGTGTTACTTCAACGAAGGGATTTTGAATCCCAAGGCCGTCAATTAGCGTACATCCTGCAAAACGGAAGTCTAGGTTTCAAGCTTAGTCTGGATTTACAGAGTTAGTAAGTGAAGGACCTGGGTTGCAGGGACTTCCGGCTGGCGAACCGGATATCCATTCTCTGTCCCGCCTCCCTGAATCATCTCCCACCGGAGGACAGCTGGAATAACAAACCCTTGGCTCTGCCAGCCTTCCCTGCCCTGGGGGGTTGGACATGTGGCAGATTTCTAAATTTCTGCCCAAAGAGGACTGTGGTCTAGGATCACTCTTGTTTTTCCTGATAAAGAGGCAGTCACAGCTGGTGCTGCCCTGGCCACCTTTCCGTCTTCGGATGGGAACACGAGTAGGGAAAGGCGTTAGGAACCACAGGCTCCCAGGCAGCTGTCAGTGCCGGACTTCTTGTCTGCAGAGAGAAAAAAGCCTGATTTTGTTGAAGCCAGTGTTAGCTGGCATTCCCATCATTTACAGCCCGAAGCTTTCTGGACTTTGGGCTGCGGGTTCACATTTGTGCTGCGATGTCAGCAAGGCCAGCAAAGGACAGGTACTTGAGTTCATCACTTCCGGGAAAAGATTTTGTAACATTTTAATATTGTAAAAATCGGAATACAGACTAAAAAGGCCACCATGTTTTCAACCCCCCCCCCCTTTTCTTAATATAATTACTGGTATTTTGGATTTTAAGAAATAATTGTATTTGAAAAGAGCCCAGGAAACGGACTGCAAGACAGACCCATCAGGTTTCTGGGCTCTCCAAAGATCTCATCGCTCCCATTGCCTCCTGTTTCTGCAAACTGAACAGAGAGTCTAGCAACCCTCCTGCTGCTTTGACAACAAGGTACCTTTGAAATGAAAACTCAGGCCGCTTATGCTAAAATATTTATGCTGCTAGTGACAAAACTTTCTCTCAAATTGTCTTTGAGCTCCTGATACATCCTTCTGGATACCTGCAGTAGCCTCCAACTTTTAAGAATATACTTGATGTCTGAAAACAGTGGGAGGTCACCTCTGGCCAAACCTTGTGAATAACGATCAGAATGATGCAGATGGGTTGCTCTAAGTGAATGACTAAACCAAACGTGTCGGTTCCCAGAGCTACTACTTTGAAGAACACCAGAATCTAGCCCCTTTCCCGTGTTTCTAAGCCCCATGCCCACCACCATGGGCTTTGGACAATCTGCAAGCAGTGCTCCGAGTGGCTCGAGGCCTCCTTTCTCCCCCCACTTGTGCCCCACAGCCTGCGTCTCAGCTTTGTCCACTTGTGAGATCTTGGTTTGGAATGATTTTTCCTCTTTCAGTTAAAAAAAAAAAGTAAACTGGTATTTCTAGATTATTGCTCATTCCTCAGCTTTTTGTATGGTCCAAAGATAGGCTCTCCTCTCCTCAGAGGTGAGTACGTTCTGTTCTACTCACCTCATGTGGCAGCACTGGGACACGGGTTCCTGGGTGTTGCTGAAGCTGCAGAAATGACGTGTCCCGGCAGGGCAGCATCTGCTGGTTTTCTCCAACCCCCATCAGACATTCCTAGGCGAGGCTGGGGCTTTACACCACCTGGCGTCAGAAATGCCCTAGGACTCCCTTTTACACCCGCCCTCTGCCAAATGCTGTCAATGCAGACTGGTAAGAAATGGGACATACTTTCCAACCTTTTATTCTTGCTAGGACTAGAGAGAGAAGAGTCATGTACGTACTCCGTAAGGCTGTCTACATTCGCCAGGAGTTTACCATGGCCTTCCCTCTGCCTCTGAGCAAGACTGTTTCTAATCCAAGCAGGCAGACCAGCAGAGAGGGGGAAGGAATTTCTTTCCTGTTTTCAAAATCCCTGGAGATCTTTCCATACGGTATAAAGAATCTTAACACTAGAACAGACACAGCATCCTGAGAAATGAACAAAAGCCACGCGGCCACGTGGAATATGTGCATGCATCTTTGATGAGGGGTATGATCTTGCTCCTATTTCCCCATTTAAATCAAGTGAAACCCAACAGTTTGGAATGCAGCTTTAAAATTGTGAGCAATGACAAATGTGCCGCACATGCTACCCTTTTGTGCTTTCCTTGCCAAGCTGTTATCTACAGTTACTTTGAAGCACACAGTTCATTTTTGTTCTTGCTTCTGAAAGGGGAGTTACAGATGTTTGATTCTGGCCATAAAATCAAGGCATACGGGTCATACTGTTACCTAAGGAGGAGCTGAGTTCATGGTCATCTACATTTGACTGATTTGAGGTTTAAACTTTAAGAAATCCATGTAACCCAGAGACGACTGGACTCCCCATGGTCATCCTATTTCACCCTTACCTTCCCTGAAGCAGCTGACAGTTTACAGCACATACACAACCTCTAAAATAACCAACTCCAAAGACATTAGAGAGACGTATTTCACTGAGTATTCAGCAGTGAGACAGAAGATGTACTCATAACGCACACAGGACAGAACTAAGAATAAAATGCGCTATACACACCCGTGCTTTCCTAATCCCTTTAGATCCCCTTCCCTGCCAGGTGGGCAATCTCTTTCTCTTTACCCAGCTCTGCCTCCAAAACTCTCCCCTCATTTATAACGTGACATTCACCAAAAGAAAGGGCAGGAATTAGCCAGAACACTACCACTGCCCTAACTGTTGTTCCTCAAGCTTCTTCAACGGGGTCACCCTCTCCTCCTACAGGCCTCTCCCCATCCTGCCGTCCCATCTGCTCCCGGATCCTCACACTGGCCCTGCAAAGGCTCCTATAATTTGCAGCATGCTGAAACGGTAAGAGGGCTAGAGAGACCCAGAGACTCACCCAAGCTGAAACATGATACAAGACACGTCTTCCAGGGCCTGTCAGAGCCCTCACCCAACTACAATGCTGTGAAGGTGGATGGGCCTGGGAAATGTAAAATGTAAGGCTGGGAACGGGCCTTGCATCTGGGTTGCCTCTTCTCTACCCCAGGCAGCACGTGTTCTCATTATTCAAGCCATCCCTACCTGCAAAGCCATAGATATGCTCACCCCCGCCCATGAATGAGAAGACCTGGCTTCTCTCTGGCCATCCTTACCACAGATGAAATACAAGTGACCTCGTTTTTCTGTTGTTTAGAGGTTAAGGGACTTGCTAAGGCCACAGAACTGTCAAGTGTTACTGACATGAGGATTTAATAAATCTAGAAGCATTGAACATCCAGGGACGCTTTGAAGCACTACATCTCTCTAAATAGAAGGAAATCTAGTCCAGAGTTAGGTTCAGATGGAGAAAAGAGGTGTTTCCTTCCTTTCCAAGGTAACCGCAGAAAGCCAACGCTCGACGCAGGGATTAAAACTGCTGATTGACCTACATGGTGGGCTGACCTATATGGAGGTGAAAGCGTAGACTGGAGGAAGCCCTCCTCCCCGTCCCCCTCCAGATTCTCTCCTGCCTGCTAGCGGGAGGGAGGGAAGGAGGACTTACAAATGTGACTGAGTTGTGTCTATACAGGGTCATTAAACCCTTAATAGCTTATATGTACACTAACCCCCATAGGTATTTCTACCTCTGCTCCATGATGCCAGCCAGACAAGAAAACCAAGGCCTACTCTGAGGAGGCCCCACAAGATGTCCTTGCCCTGTCCTAGGCTTGGCAGCAGCTGGTGACAAGAGCTGGATGTAGGAAGCAGACTATAAACTGAAGCCCTGTGCGGCTCCCCTTGTGCTGGTTTCCATTGTGCTGTTTGCTCCTTGTGTGTTTCGCTCCAGCAGGGCGTTTGCAGGAAAGGGGTGTTCGGCACGGCAGGATATGGTCATTCCTTTGAATGACTTAATATGGTCAAAATCTAGGGGGACAATATAATCTATAATCCCTATCAGGAGGCCATTATGCCAGGACAGTAACTCCCAAGTAAACTGGGACGCATGGTCACCTTCTCCAAACCATCAACACTTCCCTGGGTCCTAACCCCAGACCTTGATCACACAGAGACCTTCATTTCCATGTAGTAACTAGAAAGAAAGCCTAAGTCCAACAGCAGTAGGATTTAGTAATTATGAAATTAGCACTGCTATAGTCAAGGTCCTAAAAGAAATAAGACAAATAAAGACAGGAAAGCAGACCTATGCAAAGGTTCTGCCCATGCCCTCTATTTTGGGTTTCCATTAATACCACGGCGCTTTATCTGTATAAAGCATTTACAGTTTACAGAGAACATTCACAGGCACGTTCTTCCTTAACAAGCCTAGAAGGCAGGTAATAGGCGTGTGCGCTGACAGAGGCCACACAGCAGCAGCAGAGGCAGAGCCCGATTTCAGGATCTGGAAGAGCCTAGTGTCCTCCCCTACCCACGCTGAGACTGTGGACCAAACAGATTATCTGTTGCTTGAATCAAATCAGCTCCAAAGACGGTCATTACCACTGTACATATTCAAAACAGATATGTATGTGTGCACTTATTTTTAAAACCACCAGGAACTAGGTAAAAATACTGTCTATTCCCAACATGCTTTTCTAAATAATTTCCCAAGATTCTAACAATTAATTTACAAAATTAATGGGCAAGGAATCAAACTCCAACACTTAAAAGTGGTTCTTAACAGGGCAGCAGTACGTACCCTTGAGGGGGCATCTGGGTTGTGACTGAGGAGTGAAGGGGAGCCCCCTCCTTTGCCTCTCCCTCCTCTGTGAGTCAGCAAGCTGCGGAGAGCCTTCTGCCGCTCTGCAGATCAGCTTCCTGGAGGTTCCAAGTGATCTGACCTCAATACAGCTGTGTTTGACGGACGGGAGAGACCCTGGTCCCCCTGCCTTCCAGTCATCTTAACTCCTCCCTCTGCAAGTCAACAAATATTAGTGACATAGATCAAAGGTGACAGGGACGATAGTTCCTGACTTCCGATTCGCACACAAGCCTATCATTCTCGGGACTATCAGGCCTGTGAGGCCTAGCCTGGGCTGGCAGACCATGATGCATTGCCTGCGGCTCTCCGGGGCCACAGCTGGCAGAACGTGTGGGAGGTCCAGAGACCTGCAAAACTCATCTCAGGGAAATGGGGCCTTGGTGCGTTCGTCCAAAACATCACGCATGCCCTCACTCAAGAGTATGTTCTGACCAAGTCTACCCAGCACATGTCCTGTGCCTACAGGAAATGGATTTAGTAACTGCATGACTAATGTAGTCCTTTCTTTCCTTAGCCCGTTAAATTCACTTCCTTCTTTCTTCAGGTATTCAGATAATTTAGGTAAAAGCGGGGTTAGAGAAGCACAAATAATCCCACCACGTACAACACAGGTCAGAAAGCATCGGCAGATCTAGAGGACTAACTCGATCCACACTTCCTGGTTTGACAGAAGGACTGTCTCCAAGAGGGAACGCTCCAAACTGCCCAAGGTGAGCGACGCTTATCAGGCCCTATGCCTGATTCCTACCAGCAGGAGGGTCTGCTGAGAGGACTGTAGAACCGAGAGTACAAACTTCCCCTCTGGATAGCAAATGTCTCCGTTCTGCCCAAGTCACAAACACGCCCTGGGCTCCAGTCATCCAACTAGACAGGAGGGTATGGATGGCATCCTGCACTGGGCTTGCTGTAAACGGGCGCCTGGCTGTCAAGATTGACTAAGATGTGCATGGTACTGACGGGATGTCCCAGAGGCCTCTAGTTACACCACTCTCTCACCTCAGCTGGCTGGGAGATCCGTCTTCAAGCGACGCACAGAAGGTCTCTAATTCCCAGCTTGGCACTGAAAAATTCTTTTGCAGACAATTCATAACGAGTGGCAATCCACAGGAGGAGCGAGTCATTTAAGCCTTGAACATCACTTCTGCAGAGTGAAATGAAGCAGTGACCGTGTACAGAGTACAGAGGGTCTGGGAGACTGGGCACCACAGAGTTTGTGACACGAAGGGGGAGGAGTGAGAACTCGGGAAAGGAATGAGGTCTGAAAAAGTAAGGGTTTTGCTATTTTCTCAGTGAAGGAAAGGAAGCATCACCGAGAGAGACAGGAAAGGAGACTCTGGAAAAGAATGGGAAATTAAGGACGGGTCTGAACACAACCACACTTGTCTCTGTGAGACCTGCAGGCAGGCAGGAATGAAATGGTAAAATCCTAACTACAGGGGGTGAATTTCTCCGTTGTTTTGTTTTGTGTTTCCGGGTTCGCCAATCTGTCAGAGGCTGGCCCAGAAGAGCATTTCTTCATGGGCACACCACCGCAGCTCGGTGTGCAGGTAATTTGTGCCCTCCTCCCGCCCTGCTCAAGGAAAACCACCTGATGGAATGTGGGGACGAAAGGCTTAAATGAGAAAAGAAGGAATCAGCCCTTAGCCATGGTTTCCCAAACCCACCTCTCTGGCGGTGGGAACGAAAGCCACTGCATGCCCAGCATAAGCTGCTGGGGGTCAGACAGTGGGCTGTACCTGCGGGGCAGGACTCAGAAGTCTACCACTGACACGCCATAGTTCCGGACAGGGCAGCCTCCCGAGGCGTGTGATCCTGACCAATCCTTCCTAACCAGGAAGAAATCCGTCTTCCAAAAACTTCAAAGCACGTGCATAATATACTGAGAACAAAAAGACCACCAAAGAAACAACACACTGATCAGGAAAGAACGATGATTCTTTATAAAGGTGTGTGGGATCGAACTGACCCCTTACAGCTGCACCTACTCATTCCAGAGAATCAGGAGCGTCTCTTCCGCAGAACCCACAGAGACCTTCCTCAGAGCTTCCAGTCCCCTCGAACGGCCTCCTCTGGACAGAAGTCCCAGCGTGACAGCGGTGACAATTCTCGCAGATCCCCCACACAGGCACAACCTATATCAAGTCCAGCTGTGAAGGAGAAGAACACGTTTAGAAAGGAGCCAGGCCAGCCCCGACCTCTGCTGCCCTGGCGGGAGGGAGCGGAAGGACAAGGGCCCCACTTCGCTGGTGGCAGACAGCGGCTCGCTCGCTGCCGTCTGAGGAGTTACAAACCCAGTGAGTCGTTACAGCGCTAAGGACTTCTCCGCAAACAGACTGAAAGATATTACTGGAATTAGCTGTCGTGTGAGGCTGAAAGGCAGGACGTTTCCCCACAGGAAGGACGGACAGACACGAAGGCAAGACTTCCAGAGCCCCTCAGGCAACCAGGCGAGGCGTGAGCAGGTCCAGAAAGTTAATTGACAACATTCAAGAATTAGGCTTTTAAAAGGCTGTTTTTGTTTGTCAACCCACACAAGTTGCATGCTGTATTGCTTATTTTGGTTGAGAGTCATTTCAGTAAATGATGACATTTTGCTACTAAAGGAATGGCCTCACCAGCTCTTTTTCAGTCCTTCACAAGGGAGGATTAAACTGAATGAACAATATAAGAGAAACCAGAGAGCACAGGAATTTCCATTATGAAATTACCTATCTGATTAAATTTATAACAGCAATAAATAATAGTGTCGGGAGCTTCTGGTGTGTCAGCAATTAAGACTCAAATAAGAAACAGGCCTGTGATAAGCAGCACTGGGCTGTATTTACATTCGGACAAGTTCGATCTGGAGAACACCCGGTATGGATTAAAAGCACTTACTAAATCATCCACGTCACCACCTTCTGCAAACATGGCTGTTGTGTCTTCTTTTGTCCTTTCTCTAGGGGCCAGAAACTGTAAACAGAAAGCCAGGCATGACACCAAAATGACATTTTTGATCCTTTGGATGGAGGGCCCAGGCTGCTGGCAGTGCCACAGGCAGAGCTAAGAAGGCTTGCTTAGCAAAGTCTCACTGCAACGGCCTTAAAGAGGCATCACCTTGAGGCATACTCCTTCATTTGGCCCTGGACAAGAGGACCAGTTTTTAAGTTGAAGAGCTCACATTAATTAGTCACCAAGAGAAAGTTCTTGTGAAGGGGGAGAAAATGATACGGTTTGCCAGGGCAGTGACCCCACCAGAGGGTCCCATGTCAAGCACTGAGGACATTCCCATCTCTGCTCCCACAGGGGATTTTTGGGCTCATTAGGGTTAAGAAAAGAACCAAACCTGGGGCTCTTAGGTGGGCCAGTCAGTTAGGTGTCCAACTCTTGATTTCAGCTCAGGTCATGATCTCAGGGTTATGGGATCAAGCTCTGAGCTGAGTGTGGAGCCTGCTTAAGATTCTCTTTGTCCCTCCATCCCTCTCTCTCTCTTTCTCTCTCTCTGCTCCTCTCCTCTGCTCATGCTCTCTCTCTCTCTCTAAAATAAAAAAAGAAAAGAACTAAACTCCTGAAATGATTATGTCTTGGTCTCTTCTGAAAGGAGCATAAGAACCAAGTGTTTGAACTCAACAATTAGAATCTAATTCTTCAACTCTACAGAGGACAAAATGAAGGACTTCCTGTAAACGACATGAAACACAAAAACCAGTGAGCTTGGGAGGCTGTGTAATTCCTTTCCTGGAAATCCTTCAATTGGTTACAGAAAGTCTAGAAAAGGAAGGTGGATGAGAAAGCTTCTAATGCATGCTTCAGCATTAGTATTCTAGACTGGGAGCTTTGAAAAGGCAGATGCACAGAAAAGCAAGTGCCCTGAATTGAAGTCTGCAAGGATCTAGGGATGAAATTCAGATTTTAAAAGGGTACCAGATGCCCTTGAAAATCATCTGAACACTCCTGCTCTCCACCTTGTCCCTCTAGGAGGGAGTGGTGGGGTGGGGACCCCCTTTCTCCGGGCATGCAGTAACTGCCTCTGAGAGCTAGGTTTTGTCAACCACTTATCTAACCCCTGAGGGTGATCGATCTTCTGGTGCTTAAGTACCTGAAATGGCAGCAGAGCCAAACCTGGAAAAGTGTTTTTAAAGCAGAGGTGGAAGGTGGGGCCTCCCTCTCCCCGACAGCACTCCTCGGGGCCAGTGTGCACGGAGCACAAGCCAAAGTCACCCTTAAATATTAGGCCGTGTGCAGCAAGTGTCAGGAAGCCAGTGCTGCACGTCCTGCCATCCCTTGTAGGCACAAACACACGCACATGGGTAATAAGACGGCAACCGTGGAGGCTGGATCTACAGAACTGGCACCATGGACATGGCCATGACACTTTGCTTTTAACTCAACCTCTATCGTGAACTGTTTTTCCTCAGTCAAAAGCACCTCACCACTCATTAACAATTTTGACTGAGAGATTAAGGAATTTATCTTCTTCTAAGACACTTATGGATCTTTCCATGGCCCTTTGTTGACCTTAAACTGGACCACATTCAACGCTGGACATCAGTGCTGTAAGAGATGGGAAATGCTAGCAAAGGGGGATGCAGTCTTAAGTAGAACTATAATGGGCTTCTGTACCATTAATTCTCTTTTACTTATCCCAGCTGATTATTGGAGATGTCTGAGGACCAAGGACAGATAAATGAGTCAATCACACGTGTATCTGCACACGGTATAGGTCTAAAGATTAAACTCTGCTTCCATCTTAGATTCTAAGAGTTCTAGGATATCCTAGATACCTTAGATTATGATTCTATCATTATTAAAAATGAGTTTTACCTTGTTTCTCAACTCTCCTACACATTACCATTCACCTGCATGATAGTTCTGGTAGTAGGAATGCATGGCTAAAAGACTTGCCCAGTTTGGGTGAAAAGGGTTAAGAGCAGAGCTGTGTTTTGCCATAAACATCTGGGGGGCCACACATGAGCCGCACTGGCCAAACACAGACAGACTACCAGGGCCTTGAAATTCCACAGTCTGCCATGCCTCCTATCACCCTTAGGAACCAGATACGTGGTAGGTACTTGCCAGTCTAGAAAACCCTAACATTTTCTGGCACACAGCCTCTAAGAGCTCCAAGCTCCATCCCCTCCTCACCCAAACAGCCCCCTTTTCATGGTGCAATTACCGGATAAACCAAGGCAGGGCTGTCTGCACAGTATGACTGCAGTGCATACAATTAAGCACAAAGGGCCCATCTCAGAGACCAGGCCGACCTCCTAGAAAGGGGAGCACCAGCAAGCAAACGCTCATTTCCATCACGTGCTCAGCACCTGCAAGTGATTCTCCTGACAGATCTGCTTCATACTTCTGTGTAAGCGAATGATGGCTAAAAGCCAGGCTGGGCTGCCATCCATTATCTCCCCAAAGCCCCAGGCAAGGCTGATCCCTTATACATATCACTCCTCTTCATCAGAGTTTTTAACTGCAAGTAATTTGCAGGCTGTGCAGTGTGACGGGAAGCTGGAGATATAGCAGAGAATTCAATGATTGGCCTGCTTTCTCAATAAAAGCAACAGATTCTCTGAACGCAGCAGGAAGGGGCAGGAGCCAACTCTCATCTTTTCTTGTGTTCTTTCCCTCTGCAATGCCGAGAAGTTGAGAATAAATAGAAAGGATACTTGTGTGACACACTCCTCCTTCCTCAAACCACCAGGATTTACGTGGGGTTACCAAGAGAGAATATCCTTACTTGAAGAGCTTTATGAAATGGATAAAACATGGCTTTGTAAGCACACTGAAAAACAATCCTGGCCGCAGCAGGGAAATGGAGTCAGTAACATCTATATGGAAATATCCAGTCTACTCCCTCCATAAGACTAAAAACTAATAATCAGCTTGTGCTCAGACCCTTACCAATCCCTGAAACTAAAGTCACATGGCTTCCGGTGGGCTGATTCCAAAGAATCTCCCATAATCCAGATGGATACAAGCATCAAGAAGAACAAGTCTGATTGCGTGTATTTTGTCTAGAAGGACATACATGTAGGTTTACGCCCCGTGTATCTTACATCGGGCCACAAAGGCCATATTACACAGCAGAGAAATCGCCACCTGCTGGGGGAGAACAGAACTGTAACCCTGGCTAACCTCAGTCTCTTGGGCAAGCCGCTTGGCCTTTCTGTAATCTGTTTCCAGCAAAAACTGAAAGGGAGTACTAGTGCTCACTCTATCTCATGGGGTTGTAGTGGCCTCAGATGGAATAAAGTATGCAAACTTGCTCTGTCATAGGGCAGGTTTTATGTTCCAATTCCCAGCAATACACCTGCTCTACGCCCACCAAATGATGTGTACAAGAGCCCTAGCATTTTTATTCAGAAGTCTGCCAAAGTCTGGAAACAATCAAATGCCCACCATAAGTGGAATGGATACATAACTTGTGGTATAACCATAAAAGGCAGCACAGCCATAATAAAGGATGAACCACTGTAACGCCATGGATGAATCATAAAGGTTAAGGACAGGTGAAACTACTCTTAAGTGACAGGTGTCAGAATAGTGGTAACCTTGGGGACCAGAGGTTTCTGAAAGGGAAGGGTACAAAGAGGCTTCTGGGGTGATGCAAATGTTCTATGTTTTGATCTCAGTGGTGGGTACCTAGACATGTGAATATGTAAGAAATCATCAGGCTGTGTATTCAAGCTTTGCGTACTTATTATACGTATGTTCCACCTCAATGAACATTTTAAAATCATATATTAAAAGTATCAACCTCTAAACAAATATAAGGTAAAATTGTAGTATTTTCCTTGTTGCTTTCCGTTGAATTAGCATACAGAACTACACCAGAGATTTAAGACAGAAAACGAAAGTGGAAAAGAACAAAGGAAAATTATGATGGGGCCAACAGGGACAGCAGTTAAAGAAAATTGTTCTCAAGAAATTATTCTTGGGGCACCTGGGTGGCTCAGTTGGTTAAGCGTCTGGCTTCTAGCTTCAGTTCAGGTCATGATCTCATGGTTCGTGGGTTCGAGCCCTGCGTTGGGCTCTGTGCTGACAGCTAGCTCAGAGCCTGGAGCCTGCTTCGGATTCTGTTTCCCTCTCTCTCTGACCCTCCCCTACTCATGCTGTCTCTCTCTGTCTCTCAAAAATAAATTTTAAAAAACATTAAAAAAAAAAAGAAATGATTCTTAAATTTTATCTTATAATCAATCCGTCACAGACTTTGGACATCTCTCACAAACTCACACACAGGAAGCCAGGTGTACCCCTGCGGTTGGTGGGGGGGGGGTCAGGGCAGGGGCATCTTTCCTGTGCGTATATGTGGCTGGAGGCATGGAGTGGTAGTGCCATGGTGTGGCGGGAAGACGACTATAATGGTCTCTGGGGGTCCTGATTCTACTTGATTCTGCTAGCCATGAACTTGCCAGAGAACACCAAGCAAGTCAACGTCACCTCTCTAGATGGAGGCTGTACAAGGACCAGATTGCTACACTCCTACCATCCATGATGCTAAAGAGGAAACTCAGTAAATGTCAACAACAATCGAGAAGGCTGGATTAGGCGGCTACAAGGACCACGAGTTCTAACAAGGCGATCCCCGCCCAGAGTTCCTATCAAGTGATCATTTAGACATGGCTCGGCCCCTTGGTATCCACGAGAAACAATACAGCAAAGCCAGGGGGATAAATCCTCTTTCCTTTCTGTGCTCAGTATGGGGTAAGAAGAATGAAGGACTGGGGGCCAGTCCAAGAACAGGACTCTTGGCCAGGACTTACTAGGAGATCTCAGCCGTGTTATTTTACTTCTTGTTGACTACTGTGTTTCTCCATCTACAAAATAAGGAGTTGAGTCTGAATCAGTATTTCTCAGGTTCTGTTCCTTGAGGTCCTGTGTGCTCTGCGGAGTCCCCTGTGCACAGGTCACCCAGCCGGCCACACTTGCTGTCCACCAACTGAGAAGCACTGCCCTTCTCTGTTTTATGTATCAGGATTCCCTGTAAGCGTTACATTTTAAAAATAAAAATTCCGTTCGAAGATCTTAAGAATTCTTTCTAGCTGAATGAAATTATATACAACTTAAGCCAACTTCCTCTGCCTTAGTTAAGGATCTGGCTTGTCTTAATTCTTCTAACTCAGGGTTTCCCAATATTATTCAATATTTTAGGCCAGGGAATTCTTTTTATTCTTAATTTTTATTTGAGAGAGAGAGAGTGAGTGAGCCGGAGAGAGGGGCAGAGGGAGAGAAAGCGAATCCTAAGTGAACTTCACACTCAGTATGGAGCCTGATGCAGGGCTTGATCCCATGACCTCAGGATCATAACTTGAACTGAAATCAAGACATGGCCGCTCAACTGACTGAGTCACCCAGAAGCCCCCAGAGAATTATTTTATGTCAGAGGGCTGTCCTGTGTACCAGAGGATGTTTCCCAACGTCCCGGGCCTCTACTCACTAGGAGTCAGTAGCACCCATTTCCCCCATTGTAACCACCAAAAAGGACTCCGGACAATGCCAAATGTCTCCTGGGGAGCAAAATCACTCCTGGTTAAGAGCCATGTTCTAACTCTAATATAGGTTAGCCAGAGGAAACTTACTTAAAAGGGGGAAAAAAAAAGAAAGAAAAGAAAAGCCTTTGATAAGGAAGATAAACTTCAAATGAAGAGTCAGCCTATCCTAACCTTCCATAAGTCTAGGTGCCTTACTACCAATGGCCTCGGGGCAAACACCTTCCCGAAGCTTCTGGAACATGCCAGGGATAAGTAGCACACCAGCCACCACAGAACCACACCGTGGGAGGTGGACATGAGAGCTACCTGAAGGCTCTACCAAACATCAAATGGGAGTGTGTGTCTGATGGTAACAAAGAGAAACAGAAAAAGTTAAGTGAAAGAACTGGCAAATTGTAGCGACCATAAAAGCAAATGTGAAAGAGCGATCATGTGTATAGTCTAGGCTTCAAAATGAAATGAGAGCTATGAGTGACTTTAAAAGAGAGTGACTATCTAAACTTAGGTCATGGAAGAACTTTATTTCTATAACAGGGCTGACTTACCTAGATTTCACAGGGAGTCCTTAAATCTACACTTTTGGAGAACATGCCAGAGGGGAATGGCTCTCCTTAAGGTGTGCAAGTGTAAAGTCAGGATGTACTTTTCGTTTAGAACAGACATCCTTTGCAAATCATCAACATTTAATAACAATAATTTGACAGCTTTCTAACTTTAAATGACTTATGGTAAGTACTTGGGCAGACTTGAAATGGACTGTGAGGACTGCCCTTCAACCTGATGAGAGTCCGATTTCCTTAAGTGATTATTTGGGAAGTGACCAAACTTAACACTTCCTCTGCAGGCGATGTAAATCCTGCGGTGCACGGTCAGAAACTGACCTGCTCTAGCGTGTCTCTCCTGGAAACCACAAAACGCCAGCTTCCCTGAGCCAGATCGTCCCTCCCACCGATTCTCCCTATTATCCTCTGCATGTGCATTCTTCTCTCGCCCACAGTCAACGGGTGCCATGTAAAAGCATCTTTAATACAGGAGCACCTGGGGGCTCAGGCGGCTGGCTCTTGGTTTCAGCTCAGGTCATGATCTCCTGTTCAGGAGTTCAAGCCCTGCACTGAGCTCCGCATTGGCAGTGTGGAGCCTCCTTGGGATTCTCTCTCCCTTTTTCAAAAAATAAACGAAAAAAACTTAAAAGAATTTTTTTAACACAAAAGATTAAGTTTTCCCCCTGAGAAACAAAATGAATGTTTTGGTAACAACAAAGATGGGAAGTTTTCAGAGTTGTCTCCACTCACAACCAACTGTCATCAGTTCTGCTGACATTGGAACCATGTAAGGACAGCGCCCCATACCTAGTCATTAGCTGAAATTCCTCTCTGCAGCTTAATTAACAGCCATGAAGATTCCCCATAGTTAGGCTCTGGGCCCTTAAGTTCCAAAGAAGATACTACATTTGCAGCACAGAACAAGCCTCAGACAATCTGCGAGAAGCACATCATCCCTTCTTAGGTTTCTTTTCTCCCTACAATTCTGGACTCACTGAGCCACGACACCTTTGGTTAGGATGCACTGCTGAGAGGAAAATACTACCTTTTTCAGATCAAGTGCTTCTCTTCTTTCTTCGTTAACAGTAATACATACTCAGCTCTCACCTAGATGACAGATTTTTTTAAATGCAATAATGACTAAAATTAAATTATTATTTGACTTGACTTACTTTACTTGTTTATTGTTTAGCAAAAGCTGACTGATCAGCCTTCACACTAAGTGATGGTTAATTTTTTGTGTCAACCTGGCTAGGCCACAGTGCCCAGCTCCGGTGCAAAACACTAGTCTAGATGTTGCTGTGAAGGTGATTAACATTTACAATCAGCTGCCTTGGAATAAACATTACCCTTGGTAATACTGGGAGGTCTCATCCCAATCAATTGAAGGAGTTCTGCCTCAAGAGTGTAACACAGAAATCTTGCCTGGATTTCTAGCCCGCTGGCCTGCCTTACAAATTCCAGATTTGCCAGTCCCCACAGTTTCATGAGCCAGTTCTTCAAAATAAATAAATCTTTCCCCAACCCACCCACCCACCAACACCCACACCCATACACACCCATATATCCCATATATATATTCTATTGGTTGGATCTCTCTGGAGAGCACCGAATGACACACTCTAGTTCAAAGGGGAAACATTACCATGCCATTGTATAAAGTAACAAACAGATAAAAACCAAGCAGTTAGATAACATACTCTTGAGTACGGACATATTCACGGTATTGACTGTGGCAGAAGAGGGTACAGACACTGTGGGCCCCTCCAGAGACAGAAGTCAGCGTCGTAGGGCATGCTTCTAAAATTTCAGGATCTTACTTCCTGAAAGCAGGGACCATATATGTTCTTTAACAAAATGCTTTTGCCAGGCAAAGTGCTTAATACAGATTCTTACATATTCTAACTTCTTTCCCAAAAAATACTATGGTTTCTGCCAAATGCCTTTATTGAGTTGAAAATTCAAGGCATGTTTAAATTTGGCCTCAATTTAGCCATAAGATGAAAACTTCCAGCTTTGTTCCTGCCATTCCCTTAACATTCCTGTCTACCAGCCCAGACTAAGCTCTCCCTTAGCGTGTGCTGGTAGGTTTTTGAATCTCCACTACCTGCCCCTGGAACCTCGTAAACCCGGTTTAAGGGCAGGGTGCTGTCTTCGCCCTCGCAGGGCCCAGCAGAATGGCGGGCCCCCCTGCACAGCAACTGACAGCTGCAGGCTGCTGTGCCAGCAGGACTGGATCCGTCAGAACTGCAGCTGAAGTTCAATGTTATGAACCATCTACTTGTGAGATACTCTATTTTATTAAAACGTATTAAAATTTCATGGGGGCACCTGGGTGGCTCAGTCAGTTAAGCATCTGACTTTTGATTTTGGCTCAGGTCATCATCCCAGGGCCACGGGACTCAGGCTCAGCATGGAGCCTGCTTAACATTCTCTCTCTCTCTCTCTCTCTCTCTCTCTCTCCTTCCGTCCCTCCCTCCTCACTCTCCCCGACTCATGCCCTTTCCCACACTCAAATTAAAAATAAAAAAAAAAAAGAAAAACCTTCAAAAAAATTTCACAACAAACCTGATGTACAGTGAAAGATTATGAAACTCAAAAGCCAAATATATTTGATTCATAGCTGAATCAGATACAAACAGGGAGACTTTGGTCTATTTGTGTCAATACATGGGGTCTTTTACTTTAAAAATAACCTTTGGAATACTCTGTCTTACTCTGGAGTACTAGGGTTTCTCTACAGTCTATGTGCTAGAGTCACCTGAAGGGCTTTAAAAACCCAGACCCTGCCCAGGACCCCAGTTTGAGACGAACAGAATCTCTGAGGGTGGGGCCTGGCCATTAGCTTTTTTAAAAAACATTTTTATTTTTTCATTTTCTTTTGAGAGAGAGTGTATGAGCAGCAGATGGAGAGGCTCTTTTTTTAAAAAAAAATTATCTTTGAGAGAGAGAGAACACACAGGTAGGGGAGGGACAGAGAGCAGAGGACAGAAGCAGGCTCTGTGCTGACAGCAGCAAGCTGGATTTGGGGCTCTAACTCATGAACCACGAAATCATGACCTGAGCCAAAGTCAGATGCTCAACTGACTGAATGACCCAGGTGCCTCAAGAGAGAATCTTAAGCAGCCCACACCAGGTTCAATCTCACCACTCTGAGGTTATGACCTAAGCCAAAATCAAGAATTGGACATATTCAACTGACTGAGCCACCCAGGTGCCCCCCTTCAAATTTCTTAAATAATAGTTCCCCGGGTGACTAATGTGTGGCCATGATGGGAATCACTGGGCGACCTGGATTTCAGAGCTTTTACCAGGGTCCAGGCAAAGCTTGGTATGCACTAGGGACTTCAGGCGCCATACAGCCAACAGAGCTGTGGTTCCAAGTGAATTATAGAAGCATTACTATAGTCTATGGAAAACCGAGGGTGTTTACAGTATCAGACACAAAGATGGTGCAGTTGAAGGAATCTGGCCAACTGGTTGTATAAAGAATGGGCACTCTAATTTAGTTACCCTAACATTTAAATTTTTCAAGAAAATATCCATTATAATCATTCATCTAAAGACCGTATTTTTCCTCAGTACCTTTTTGGCTTCCTCGGCTGTGACGGAACTTCCAGGGGCTTCATCTTTGGTGATCAGAGTAATTCCATCTAAAAAGTAATTCACTGAGTGAAATCCAAGTGCAAAGAATCAACCCCCATCGCACCTTCCTTTCTACCACACCTCCTCCCAGTCAGTTAAGTGTCTGACTTCAGCCCAGGTCATGATCTCACAGCTTGGGAGTTCAAGCCCCGCGTTGGGCTCTGTGCTGACAGCTTGGGGCCTGCCTTGGCTTCTGTGTCTCCCTCTCACTGGCCCTCCCTCACACGTGTTCTAACTCAATAAAAAATAAATAAACATTAAAAAAAGGTTTTTAAAAATAAAAAATAGAAAGAAAAGCACATTTAACATCCACTGGCACCTAGAAATGGCACAGGTGGTGTGTGTTCTCTTAACAGGAGATAAGCTCTCAGTAAATATGTACCTTGTATATGTCCTGTAAGTTTCTGTTCAGCAAACAATATGCTGGAGGCAATCAATAAATACCAAAACCAATCTCTTTCATCTAGCAGGTCAGCAGCAGAGACAACCAAAGTGATGTGTGTAAGCCCCATTCACCACCTATTCTAAGTGTTTCTGCTCCCCAGTCTAGAAGCTAAAGGACTGAAAAATGAAGTGTCAGGAAAATAGTTCCTGAGTGATGAGAAGCTGCCATTTGAAGCTGGATAGATATCAACTCTTTTTTACAGAATCTGCACAGAAGCGCAGGTTGAAACTCATCTGAAGGCCCCACTTCACGTGGAGAGTTTTACAATTTTTAACATGATTGTTTTCATAACAAGTGTTTTTAACAGGTAGTATCTTATACTCGGATCTGAAAGAAAATTAAGTCAGGTTAAAAAAAATGGGCAAAGTGCATGAAGGAACGTCAGGCCTGACACTGAAAGAGCGTGTGCTGCCTTCTCTCTGCGATTAGTCTGCACGGGTCTACCACGAGGGAGGGGCTGCGGCGCAGGAAGATGCTGGTCTGCTGGTGAGGGTAGCCCAGGAACGTGCTCGTGAAAGGCCACGGGAGGGCCATGGACGTGGTGCGGATCTAGCCGGACAGATGGGACGAAAGAGTCTCGGCACCTGAGAAAGGGGGCAGTGTTTGCCCACACCGTTTCTTCCAACAAATAGAAAGGCACCATCTTAGAAATGGGCCAGGCTGCACATAGCTGAAGATGATGTGTTGACTTACTATTTATCACTTTTTATTTATGTTTATTTATTAAGCAAGGTTTTTCATTCGCTGGATCCTGAGGATTTCCCAAATCCGTGTGGAAAGTCATCAGGTCGCCACGTAACACATCGTGCACTGTGATTTACATTTATATTTAGAAAAAACAGCATACGTATTTGGAGAAAATGAAAAAAACACTCCTTACCCTGAACAACAATGTCCCAGAAATGCTTTAATTGTTTAATTTCCACTTTCTCTCGAAGGGCTTTCAGGAAATTGTTAAAGCACTGCTCTTCTGAAACCTGGCGGCACACAGGGGTAGATGGGTGTCAGGTTGCCGCAAACACGGAGACAGGTCGTTCCCAGGACAAAGTGCTATATATACTAAATCCACCATATTTATAAGAAACATATGTCATGTTCTTTGGTAAAATGGGAAGTGGGGTATGGCATTTCCAATTTCAGCTTTGTTCGCTGAGAACCGGAAATCTTTCCATCTGTGGATGGTACAGAACTCCTCAGAGCCACACAAGATTTTTGGTGGCCTGGTGCTTTGGTTTTTAACCTTCCGTATACACGAATTCAAACAAAATAGAAGACAGTCATCAATGCTCATATGCCCATCACCCAGACTAGACAACTGTCAACTTAGCCAACCTTGCTCCATCTACAGCCCTACCTTCTCCTTCAACCCTGGGGTTGTTTGGAAGCAAACTTTAAGCATATTATGTCATCTATAAATATTTCTGTAGGCAGTATCTAAAATATACAGAGGGACTCTTTAAAATACCAAAAAATTAGGATAGAAGTAAATAATGAGTCAGTATTCACATCTTCCCATTTATAAAACCTTTTTTCTTTTGGAGTGTCTGTGTTTTGCAGTCTTGCAGTTAAGAAACGTCTCTACATTAAGAGTGGCTGATATGTCTCTGAGTCTCTTCTGATGCTCCTCCATCTCTCCCTCGCTTTTAAAAAAATCTTTTCTTTTTTAAGAAACCCAGTGACCTGGTACTCTCAAGGATGCATAGTGACGACAGTGCTCAAAAGTGCTACTGGGTGCTTTGCCCAGGGGGGCAATGCTCAAAAAGCAATATGTTTTCACTACCGTTTCCTATCTTGTCAGGTCCTCCTGCACCAGGGGCAATCTAAGTCTTATCCCGACTCTACTTTGCCCAAATTGTGTCTTTTATCTGTAGGGCACTGGATCATCTACTTCTGAATCTTCTAATTTTAACAATTTTCTCATTTTCTTATCATTCTTTGTTAAGCACCTAAACAATTCAGGAATTTAATTTGTTCACTCACTCAGCAAATATTTAATAAGCACCCTCGTAAGAACTAATATACACTACAACTACATCTACTTTAAAAATATACTTTCTAATTTAAACTTGCTCACTCTTGCCTAGAGTTTATAAAATCCTAGATCTATTGACAGGATCATACGGGTCTTATCCTTTCTTTTATTAATGTGATGTATCACACGGATTGATTTACGAATGAACCAGCCCTGCACCCCAGGAATGAATCCCACTTGATCATGGTGAATAATTCTTTTTGTATGTTGTTGAATTCGATTGAGAATTTCTGCATCCATGTTCATCATGGATACTGGCCTGTAGTTCTCCTTTTTTGTTGGGTCTCTGACTGGTTTGGGAATCAAAGTAATGCTGGCTTCGTAGAATGAGTCTAGATAAAGAAGATGTGGTTTATATACACAATGGAATATTACTTGGCAATGAGAAAGAATAAAATCCTGCCATTTGTAGCAACATGGATGGAACTGGCAGGTATTATGCTAAGTGAGTTAAAGTCAGTCAGAGAAAGACAGATGTCATATGTTTTCACTCAAATGTGTATCCTGAGAAATTTAACAGAGGACCATGGGAGAAGAGGGGGTAGTTATAGAGAGGGAGGGAGGCAAATCATAAGAGACTCTTAAATACAGAGAACACACTGAGGGTTGATGGGGGGTGGAGGCAAGGGGAAAGTGTGTGATAGGCACTGAGGAGGGCACTTGTTGGCATGAGCACTGGGTGTTATACAGAAGCCTATTTGACAAGAAATTATATTAAACAAATAAATTCCTAGAAACAACTTGGAAGATTTTTATGATGTTTTTTTCAAAATTCCTAATAAAACAAACAAAAAACCCACACAAAAAGCGGGCTGTGGTGCTAAGTAAATTAACCTTCAGTGTTTTTAATTTTTCCTGGCACTCTAGATCCTTACTCCTGTCTTCATAAAATCCTTTCTCAATAATTATACCAATATATCAATATATGTTTTCCATCAGTTTCTTTAAAATAGTTATCTGGGCCTTTAAGGAGTGGGCCACTAGAGGCTACAACGGAAAATTTCCTGGTTCCCTAAACAGGAATCATGCAGCCTGGGCTATAATGTAATAAAACGCTAACTCCCGGGGACTAAGCATCCCGTTCACCACACCCATCCTCACGCCCTCTCCGAAAGGGCAGCAACAGTAAAAAGACTCAGTCATTTCTGCATCTGTTGGCGAACACTGCTATTCACAGTGAGGACGATTATTTCCACAAGCCGTGCTTACTTGTGGGGCGCTGTCCGTCTCCCCTGTGATGGTGGCTAACTGTCCAGGAGGGGAGGACAGGCGAGGACAGCGTTACCTGGATGGCTTCTTCCCGGAGGGCTGTGATGCAGTCCATGCTCTTCATAAAATACGGTGTTTCATTAGTATCCAAAAACTGTTCGATGTGATTTATTAGCTGGCGACTTGCTGGAATGTAGGAGAATAAATTTATTTTCATCATTTTGAGCGATGCTTGTTAGAGAGAACACATGCTTTGGGTGTGTTACGGCCCCAGAACCTCGCGGCCGGCGCGCAGCAGCACTCTTTAAGAGAGGGCGAATGAGTGCAGAGATGAGATGCAAAGTGCTGATTCTCAAAGTCTATCTTTGAAAGTTTGGATAATATTTAGTGACATGTGTCAGGAAATAAGATTTAATTTCTAAAATGCTTAAAATTACAGCTATATGTTCTTATGATACTAACACTAAATTGCTTTTTTTAAGTTGTTTTTGCTTTTTATTTCCCCCCGCAGAATTTAGGGGCCATCTGGGCAGTCCCAAGCTGTCTTTCTTGGTATATTCATAGAAATTAGACCCTCTAGTCACTCCCCCAATTCCACCCATGACAAATGTCAAACAGTGCCTGACAGAGAAGAGTAATGAGTCAGAGTAAAGAGTAATGAGAAGATGTCTCATCTTCTACCAACCACGGGTCAGATTAGAAAAGACCAGCCCTCGTCTTAGTTTAATCATATCCCTTTAGGATGCGGAATCCCTGCTACACATCTTCTGCCCTCAGCCGAAGGGCAGAATATTCTCTCCGTCCCTCAGCACTCTAGAAGCCATGAGTGCTTAATAAACAGTAACTGTCAGCAAGCAAGTCATAAATTCTATAGAAAGAGGAAATGAACAATGTTATTGTTTGTCAGATAGGTTGTAACTTGAGGCTTCCTCACAAACAAACATTTTTCAATATTAAAAAAAGCAGAGGAAAACAGAAACATAAAGTCATCACGGATGTAGGCCGCTGAGTAGACTCATACTGCCTCGCAGGACTGGCGGCTGGCGAAGAACACGCCACGAAGGACACGGTGCTGGTGAAAAGGCCACTCTCTCCTGCCCTGGGCTGGCAATTTATGCCGATGGTCAAGGTGCTCTGAGCCTGCGGGCTGCCGCAGTCACAGCCTCGCGCGAGCACTGCACAGCCGTGAATGGCTGTGCACACAATGCCACTGAGAGCTGCTCTCAAGGCTGGAGGCCACTAGCTGAATCACCAGAGCACGGCTCAACGCCTTATGAAACACACGAAACTCAGTGCCATCAACTCATTTCCTAAGGATCCTACAGCATATGGAAAGGATTAAAAACTGGACAAAGTGTTTCCTATTATAATAACCATGCAACAAGAGAAAAATATCCTCAGTAACCATTTCATCTCTTCCACCAACTAGGAGATTATGATCTCTATTATAATAAAGTATTTAGTAAACTTGAGGGATGAGTGAAACACTTCCCTGCCATTTCTGAAATCTGTACCAATGTATCCAACAGCAGTGGATTAATACCCAACAATTCAGAGAAGCAAAAGGAGGTTCGGATGGTCTTTTTAAACAAGGTAAATAATACAGCCCTGATTAGTAGGCAGAGCAGAAAACCAACAAGAAGCTCAAAGCAACAGAAGTTATCTCCTTTTGCAGCTTGCAAAGGCAGAAGCGTCTGACAGTTCCTGTACCACTTAGGGCAGTCCGCTTGCTCTGATTAGGATGACATAAAGTTCGCCCAGAGGTATGTATAGAGGCACAAATAAGAGCCTTCATAGGTCAGGGGTCATAATCCTCAGAGACTCAACGTTTCTTACTTCTACTGAAATGAGAGTGAGGGACCTTAGCGAGCTATAATGTAAATGTTTCTCTTTGCCTGATGTAGGAATTATTTTTGTTAATTTAACCTAATATATATTTACTGTGTAAGTGTTATAGGTGAGACCCTAGAGTGTGGTCTGTGGAAGACACAATTAAATTGAAGATCAAGTCCTTGCCTTGGAGGACTCTACAGTCTACAGTGGACATAACACATATATAAAAGTAATAAGAGGAGGCCAATGTGAAGAGGACTATGATTGGTGTGGAAATATATCAGCTGATGTGAATTCTTAAAAATCTTTGGTGTCTGATTAAAAGAGATTTTCATGAATTAACATGGCATTTTGGCTGGGCAATGAAAAATAGAATTTGGCCATCACATAGCAGAAAACAGAAAGAGCAAAAGTATGAAGAGAGGTGGGAAAGCGTAGGGTACGTCTGAAGAGAAGCAAATGGTCCAAGACATGGAGACCAGACAGGAGGAGGGAAGAAAATGGAGGAGGAATCAGCTAGGGGCAGGCTGGAGGGTAGGTGGTCCAAGAAGACAACCGTGCCGGGGAGGACTCTAAGGCAGGACAGTGCTTGCTCTATAGAGTGTAGGGGAGAAGGGTTTGAGACCGAGCCTTTAGGAACTGCCACATTTAGAGCTCGGAGAGAGGAAAGGGGGCTGGCAAAGGAGGCTATGGAGTGGCGAGGGAGACAGTGAAAACCAGGAGGGTGCGGTGTCACAGATGGTAAGAGACTAAAGAGGATAGCTGTCTGCTGTGTCCAAACTAGTCTATAAAGACTGCAAGAAAAAGAATATAAAAAGCACAAGGGATTAGGTACTGAAGCTCAGAGAGTCCTTAAACCCGGGAGTCCACGTATCAACTAAATATGGACTGAACTGCTTTGCAAAAACAGAGCTTCCTGACCCATTTTATCTTGACATAAGATGGAACACACACACACACACACACACACACACACACACACACACACACCAGAGTTGCCGTCTTATAGAGAAAAGTATTCAAGAGACTAAAATAACACAAAAGCAAAACAATCCATTTGCAGTACCGATACAGGAAAGAAGGAAGATACAGAAAAGGAAGTAGGAGTCTCAACACCTAGTTTCTATTTAAGAATGAAGTTCTTAATGAATTTGCTGGCCTATCTGGATTGAGTTTTCTTATTTACACATTAGACTGTTCTGTCTTTTCCTCCAGGAATTTCAGGAACACAGGGAGATAAACATATCCAAGCTTGCAATAAATCCAGTGAATAGGAAGAATCAGGTTTTGCCCTTGTAGGCATCACCAGTTACATGGCCTGTGCATCTGGCCCATGATTCCGAGTTCTGTCCTTCTATCCAGATCATTCTGTGGTTCACTGACTATAACGAGCCATTTAATACCAGCAAGTAGCTGTGCTAGATGATGGTCTAATATACTGAGTGTAAGACTAGGATGTGGACATCACTGGACAAGAGACTTCCCTTCCAAAGTTTGGTGGCACTTCACATTTTTCTGCCATTTTTAATAAAATGCAGAAATGGCTGACAAAAATAATATTCTACTTTGGGCGGACGACATGTTAGAAGCTGCTGTGCTCCCCACCCTACGGGAGGCAAATGCAGATCATCAGGGTGCTCTTCTCTGCTTTTACATCGATTACAGGGTAGGGAACGGCCTGTCAGTCTTCATACTCAGTAAATTGGAGTCTCAATTTAATTCACTAAAATGCTTTTCAGAATTAGTCAGAGGTTCAATAGTACTCATTAGAAGCTAATGTTGAAAGGGCCATCCATTTTAGGCCAGGGTTGTCATTTATTTCAAGGAGCACTCAAAATCAAAATGTGCTAGATTTTGAGGTTTAAATATGGGCATTATATATTAATCCAGCATCTTACATAAGTACAGACTGATGGTCCACAAAATTCATTTCAATAATACTTCATTGTTACATTAAAAATGCAATCCAGATACAAAAGTGCTACATATGGGGGGGAAATCAGTTTTGTCATTGTTGTTGTTATTTAATCTGAAATGTATGTTCTCCCTCTCCAGAGAAAGTACTCAACATGACCCCAAATCCCCAAAATTGAATCATCTCCCTTCTTCATGTACAGTCACATGGGCCCCAACACCCAGGGCCACATGCTTGTCAGCCCCCGACTTGACGTTGGCTTACTAACCCTGTTCTCTGTAAAGATGTTTCCAACAGAGAGAAAGAAAGTCATTTATTGTGGGTTTTCCCCGCTTCATCGGACAGAGCTAAAAAAGCAGCAGGTTCACTTATCTGTCACTCATTATATATAAAGGGCTGTAAAATCATCTCAGACGATTCTGCTCAATCCAGGCGTCCTTCAGGGTGCTTCTCAATTCAATCCTCGCTATCTCAATGCCTCATGTGAATTTTACTTATTGAAAGGGTGCACATTTTATAGAAGTCAGCAGTTAATTTATTTTTAAATGTTAAGAACAGATTAACACAGTCAAGGACAGTGGCGTCTTTATAAAACAAATTTAAAAAGTGATAAAAACTAAGCACTTAAATAAGTATATGATCAGGGCAGTAATTAAGAGAATAAAAGAATGATATCTATCAGCAAATAAAACTCATACAAGTAGTTCAGTCTGTTGCCAATTAAATCCACACATAAATACAATCACCATTTTAAACCAGAAAGTTACAAGCAACATTTGCCCAATAAGAAAAGGAGTCTGTGGGGTTTTTTTGTTTTTGTTTGTTTTTGTTTATTTTCGAGAGAGAGACAGAGAGAGAGACAGCATGAGCACGGCAGGGGCAGAGATAGAGGGAGACAGAACCTGAAGCAGGTTCCAGGCTCTATGCTGTCAGCACAGAGCCCGACGTGGATCTTGAACCCACAAATTGCGAGATCATGACCTGAGCCAAAATTGGACACTCATGGGAGTCTGTGTTTTAATACATGTAACTGAAACAGAAATGAATCACCAACAGGCTTCCTTTTTTCTCTTTACTATAGGACATAAATTGGTCATTGTGGGTAGAGGCTACATGTCTGTCCATCAGGGTCCAATGAGAAAAACAGAAATCACTGAATACTTAGCAAAGGAAATTTAAGGCCGGGAACTGTTACACAGGTGATGAAAAGCTGTGAAGCCAGCAGCGGATGGCACTGTAACCCAAAAATCAGTAACAGCAAGAAGCCCTTGGCACCCTTGGCAGTACTGGGTGGTGGCAGGGAGAAAAGAGAAGATGGGGTGTAACACTAGAGCTCAGGGGCCTGCCCTGGGGGATCTGAAGCCAAGGAGGACTGGAGATGCTGCCCACCACAGGGAGAAATACCCCGTTTCTCCCTCCCTCCTTGCTCCCACCAACTTCCCACCAGGGTCCCCCGTTGGCTGAACCCTGTAGGAAGTCAGCAGACATGGAGGCTGGGAAATGCAACCTGCAAGGGGCTAGCTCTGTCCCCCCACCCCCAGATCTTGTGCGCACAGGGGAAGGGTGAGGAGTGGGTCCAGGGGGCTTCCAACACAGTGTTACTATGAACCTAGGGAGGAGGATGCCCCATTTTATGCACTGGATGTTTCCTGGAGACACAAAATTAATACAGTATTCTTTAAATAATAAAGGAAGATAAAATGCACAGGCTTTTTTCCTTTCCTTCTTTCTAGTGAGAGAGGATATGATGAAATTCAACGGAAAGTTATTGAAAAGGTTCCTAAGTATATTTAAAGCTTTTCCCTACCAATTATATATATATTTAAAGTATACTTCTACAAAAATATAATATAATGCACACACACACACACACACACACACACACACACGAAGAAATTTTCACTTCTACATCTTTAGAGCTACATACATTTCCTTGTGACTCAGGTTTAACACAGTGAAACACAGCAAACAGCTGCCACAGTTGTGTGGCCTGTGATGACAAACCAGAGGAACCAATGGTGACAAACCCTCCCCATGGGGTTTCTGTCCTTTCACGGAAGTCAAAGGGATTTCTGAAAATTTAAGTACAAAAAAGGAATCCTAGACATTTTTCCTCCAAATGACAAAAGATACACTGATTTATTTCTTAAATGTCCCTCCTGCTTTTATTTCTAAAAGAGACTGGATCTAGGACCCCAGGCAGAATTTGCTCGGAATGTCGAAGCTCCTGGGCCTGGTAGGTCTGGTACTCCTGTTTTAGTTTTGGGTTATGTATGTGTGTATGTGTGTATTTATTGAGAGACTGAAAGAGAGGCCTAGAGACAAAGAGGGAGACAATCTCAAACAGGCTCCCTGTTCAGTCAGCCTGGAGCCCAACACGGGGCTCGATCCCATGATCCTGGGATCAAGACCTTGACCCCATGATCCCAAGAACATGACCGGAGCTGAAATCAAGAGCTGGACACTCAACTGACTGAACCACCCAGGTGCCCTAAGGAAATATTTTTGTTGGGGAAAATGAAATCACTGGGTGGCAACAAAAGAACCTGAAAACTAGGAAAAAAGAATAAGGTTTTCGAACCTGAAATGTCTTTTTTTTTTTTTAATAGTCATTTATTTTGGGGGGGAGGGGCAGAGAGAGAAAGAGGGAGAGAGAATTTTAAGCAGGCTCTGTGCTGAACAGCACAAGCTGGATGCAGAACTCCATCCCACGAACCGTGAGATCATGCCCTGAGCTGAAATAAAGAGTCAGATGCTTCAACCGACTGAGCCACCCCAGCACCCCTAAAACTTAGTCTTATTTTTAAGCAGCTGGGCTGTGGAGTAGATACAGCTCTGTCCTGCTCTTGGCCTCTTTCCTGTCCTTCCCCATCTTAGAAACTGTTCTGCCAGACTGCCCCAGAATTCCTCACTGGGCAGACAGAAGAAGTTGCCTGCCCCTCTTTAAGAACAGAAAGAGTCTGTGGACCCAACACAGAGACCACCGTGGCCACAGTATTATGCATGAGCAGTGGCACAAGAAATTGAACGAAGGCATATAAAATGCTGACAGTATAGATAAAGCCTTGGCGGGTTTTTTATTATTATTATTTTCTTACCAATAACTAAAAAACTCAATTAAAACCTCACCATTTAAGCTCCACAAGTTCAGTCACAGCCCATTTTTTTCATGCTTAACGATTTTCTCATTAAATGCAGTAATTTCTTACAAATTGCACTAATAAAAGTAAGTCCTGCTGGGTGTTCCCCCCCCCCTTTAAATGCTGCCTTTTCATTGATGTGTTAAATTAAAACCCCAGGCACAAGGAGCAGAGCAAATGCAAAGTCTTTATTGTCAGAATCCATTCCTGCAGACTAGGAGATCTCTCTCGTTTTATTTTTGTTTTTATTTGGGCTAACTCTGAGCCCTACTTTATAGCCATAGGAAGAATGACACTGAAGGTCTCTTGGCCTTACTTAGTTCCCTCTAGAAAAAAGGTGACGGTGTGAGCTAATGAGAAACTAGAAAAACAGCATCCAGCAAGCCCACTGGTGGTAAGTTCGCTTTATGTAAGAGAACATTATGACAAATCTTTTTCATCCTGGATGAATAATATTTCTCATCTTAAATAACTTGGGTGTAAGACCAGGTCTGTTCTCAAGTCAGCTGCAAAGTTTTTAAGTTTCCTGGTCAAAGGGGAGGGGGTTCCATGGCATTCCATGGACTTTATATTTTTTTATTAACAATATTCAGCTTAACCATTAAAGACTCACTGAACATGTTCCACAAAACCTGGAGATTATCGATTAATATTTACAAGTTTACAGGGCATACAAAAGTTTGCTGAAGACCAAAGAATGTCCACTTTTTAGGGGAACTCATTTTGCCAATCCCAGAGTCAAAACTGGGACATGGTGCAAACACAGGAAAGAAGCTAAAGGAAGACGTTTTCATCAGATGAAGGGACCTCCTTGGCTCCTTGATGAAACATGTATGCCACACACTTGGAAGCGTGTGTTAAGGGTGGGGTTTGGAAGTGGAGAAGGCAGAGAAAGAGGGTCTCCACAATTTTCTAAGGCTCTGGAACTCTAAAACTTGGTGATGCTTACTAAAATAAAAGGGATAGAGAAGAATTGATAACCTTACCATGCAGACTTGATCCCATTCCAGATGGGCAGTAGGAGGGAGGCAGAATGCAAGATGATGGTGTTTGGTGCTGTAACAATTTTAGTGTCTGTCTGGCTTCATACCAGAGTGGATGTCAGCACCCTAATGCAGGAAATAAGTGGAAGGAACCAAGTAGCCATAGTAACAGTGCAGCCAAGAGGAAACACTCTGGAACAGACCAGTCTGGCAATGGGATCCAATTAAAAGTTGGTAATTGAATGGAATTGAAATTCATGTATCAGTTGAAGAGATACAGTGAGTGGTGGGCCAGACTCCTCAGAAAGGAGAGAAGCAGGCGGTCACTGCTAGAATGTGCTTTTGTGGACAATGGAGGGGGGTGGCACCCAGTATTTTACTACTACGCCTCAAGAATTTGAGTCACTCTTAAAGGGACATACCAGGGGCCAGAAGTTTTAAAGCCACGGTATTTCATGTGGTATCATCTTCTTAACTATTGATAAATGACCATGCCCTGTGTTTATATGCCATCTTTCCTTAAGGGCCTCTCAGATCCTTTTTTTTCTTTCATTTCCCCTTTCTGATTTTGTGAAGAAAGCTGTATAATATTCCACAGCTGAAAATATAGAGATACTATTTTTCTTCACTTCTTCTTTGATGGGGCTAAGACTTACGAATTGGTCCAAAGAACTTTGAGAATCACTTATGCCGTAAATCAAAAATTCAAATTGTTATTATTCCCAAGCACTGCTTCGTTGAAGTCAACAACGGAGACAAAAAAGTTACTTAGTCAGCAGTATTTAGAGAACAGAAAATAGATGGAGGTTATCTGTTCCACTGATGGTAGAGTTAACAGCAGCACTTCTAATGATGTGTCAAAATGTAATAAAACTACTCCCGGGCACAGGCATGCCAGGATATACTGGCTGTTAAATCACAAGCATCTCTTCAGAGTAGGATTTGGGAGTGACAAAAAAGAATGGACATTCTTTGTGGAAGGAGTATCATGAGAAGATATATAGAGGCAGGAACACCAATGTCATAAGCATACGAACAGGAATACTGTTTGGTTTGAGTACAGAGTTCACAAATGGACATATACAAGATGGGTCTGGGATGGCAGGGTGGAACCAGGCTGCGGGAAGCCTTGAAATGGAGGACTACTTTTAACGACATGAGGAATGATTAAAAAGGGCTGACACATAATCAAATCTTGTGCTTTCATAAGTGTACTAAATCTGGGGGTGCCTGGCTGGCTCAGTTAGTGGAGCGTACGACTCCTGATCTCAGGGTTTAAGTTCGAACTCCATATCGGATGTAGAGATTACTTAAAAATAAAGTGTAAAAAAAAAAAAAAAGGCAGCAGCTAAATCACCAACAAATGGGAGGGATGAACAAGAAGAACTCTGAGGATAATTAATATAGGATGCTAGAACTGTCCAATCGTGAAGTGATGAAAGCCTGAATTAGGATAGTGATAGGTAGGCCACTACTGTAGAGACAGAGCCAGAACATGATTAGAAATTAGATGAGAATTAGAAATGGGTACAAAGTAGTCAGAAATACTCATCAACAGTAAACTCAAGAGGCAAAACAACAACAGCATCAAAAACCCTTATTTCTGGGGAACGTCCTAGTAGCACCTCAGCACCAGGAAGCACTTAGGTCACCGCATCACTTGAGGTGCCTTTCCTTGGGTTCTCTCCTGTTACGACTCAGGTTCCGCCAAACTGGTCTATGAATTCTTCCTCAAATTGTTCACCCACCTGCATCTCTACCAACACTGTGTCCTACTGCCTTGGATGAACTATTTGTGCATCGAAGTGACCCCTTCCACCTGTGCCCTGGGCACCACCCCTCCTCCCTCACTCAGGGAACTCATGCAGTCTCATGCCTTCAGAGAACACCTCCAGGAGACTTCTCCCAGATTCAGACTTACAACCCAGGCCTCTTTTCTGAGGTCCAGACCTGCATACACAACTTAGCATGCATTTCCCCTCCCAGTAAATCCCAATTTCTTCCAGGTGCTCAGGCCCAAAACTTGGGAGTCATCCTGGACTTGCTTCTTTCTCTCACACCCTATATTCAAACAGCGAGTAAAACCCGCCAATTCTACTTTCAGAGCCTATCAAGAATTGAACTTCTTCTCACTCCCTCTCACTTGCAGCACTACGGCAGCCTTCCTCCACCTTGCCATTCTCAGAATGGCCCGGGCCCTTTTAAAACATAAGTCAATCAGATCCCACCTCTAACTAGAATTTCTCAGTGGTTTCCTATTTCATTCAGAGTAGAAGCAGAGGTCTAGGAGGCGCTATGTATATGTACCCAGCCACCCCACCCCCACCCCCCGATCTCTTCTCCTAGTTCCTCCAGCCACACTGGCCTCCCTGATGCTCCTAGATGAAGCCAAACACACTCCTACTTCCAGGGAACAGACTGTTGCCTTGGTCTACAAAGTTCTCCCCAGAGATACCCAGCAGGCTCTCTCTTCCACTCTCCTCAATTCTCTGTTCAAATGACACCCCAAAAGTGAGCCTTCCTTGTCTTCTACATAAAGTCACACACCCATCTCACCCCAGCACTCAATATCCCACAATTCCATTTTAATTTTTTCTATACTGCTGTCATGAATAACCTTTCTCTGAAAATTCATGTCCTTTCTTAAAGCTCAGAATATGACCTCATTTGGAAATAGGGTCTTTGTAGATGTAATCAAATTAGGATGAGGTCATAAGGATGGGTCCCAACCCAATATAACTGGTGTCTTTATAAAAGAGAAATCTGGACACACATAGTGTGACAGCTCCCTGTGAAGAGGCGGAGGCAGAGAACAGAGAGGCACATCTACAAGCACAGGACCACCAAGGACTGCCAGCTGTCCCCAGGAGGTAGGAGAAGGGCATGGAACAGATTCCCCTCCAAGCCCTCAGATGGAACAAACTTTCCTGGCATCCCCCACTTTGGGTATCCAGCCTCCAAAACTATGAGAAAATAAACTTCTGCAGTTTTAGGCCAGCCAGGACATGGTGCTTTGTCATAGAGCCCTTGGAAACTAACATAAGTGCTTATCACCATTTGACGTTTATTGGTTTACGGTCTGTGTTTTGTCACAATGACTAGCGTATAGTAGGCTGCCAGCTATTTTGCTAAACAGATGAACAAATGGCCTCAGCCTCACTAGTTTACTCCTCTAAATCCTCTAAAGAATAAAGATGTTTCCTTGCATTCCATTATTAAAAAACTTAAAAAAAAATTTTAATGTTTATTTTTGAGAGAGAGATTGGGAGGGGCAGAGAGATAGGGAGACAGAGAATTCCAACCAGGTTCTGCACTGTCAGTGCAGAGCCTGATGCGGAACTCTCACCCATGAACTGTAAGATCATGACCTGAGCTGAAATAGTCAGATGCTTAACGGACTGAGCCACCCAGGCGCCCCTTCATGTGTTCCTTCAATTTGAACCCACACACCACATTTTTAGGACCAGTTATCACTATGGGGAATGGACAGTCTAGAACTTTTTTTATCACCATCCTTCACTTTAACTTTAGAGATGAAAATGACTAAAATAAGGCTCAATGGAAGGGGGAAATCCACAGACAAAGAGTAACGGGCTAAGAGATGTATAAGAGATGTGTGCAGGTGTGTGCGGAAAAGTGACCATTCCCAACATTGCTCTGACTTATGCATGCAGGCATCTCTGTGGTTGTCACTTATCATGACCCAGTGCCATCCCATTTTTCTTTCTCCCCTTAGATCATGCTGCTTGATCCCACTGGGAATGGGGGAGGGGGAGTTGTTCTCCAAAATGTACTATCTATGGCTATCATCCCAATTTACCATACCTTAAAACATTAACCATCACAACTACAACACAGAGAAATAACAGGGATTAGCAGGGTCACTCCTATGAGAAGAGAGTGACAAACCAGGACAGACATGGATTTGGGGAAGGCCTGGGAGAGAGGGGGGACGATGAAGGAGGAGACTTACTTTTCTTAAGTTTATATACTACTATATTACTATCTGATTTTTTTCCTAATTGAGTGTGCACTTATTTTTTAATGAGGAGACATCTAGGGAGCAATAAACAATTGTTCTTGTGTCTAGTGGGTCCTAAACGGAGAGATATTTTTCATACGTTGGCTTTACTGATGGTGAAACTCAGAATACTATTTCATTATCCCTTCATTTCTTTTGTTTTATTTTTTATGCCATCTTCTTTCTGTTTTATTACACATATACTTAAAAGACTGTATTATAAAGAACCTTCAAATTATTGAATTTTACCTACTCTACTCAGGAAAGACTAACAGTGTGAACCAGATTTGCTGCAGGCAAATGGTTCTTTTAATTTTTAATTTTATTTATTTTCTTTGAGAGAGAGAGAGAGGGAGAGGGAGAGAGTGTGACCGAGCAGGGGAAAGGGGCAGAGGGGGAGAGCGAGGGAATCCAAGCAGGCTCTATGCTCAGTGTGGCACCCAACATGGGTTCAATGCATGACCCTGGGATCATGACCTGAGTCAAAATCAAGAGTCAGATGCTCAGCTCAGCGAACTGAGCCACCCAAGCACCCGCGCTTCAGGTGAATCTGATCTTTGGTTCGTATATTCAACCCTCCCTATTATCTCATCCATTTAAAATTTCAAGTGTAAGTCTTGTTGGCTTCATTATAGTCCATCAATGAATCATTAGAAATGGAGATAATGATGAGATAACCCAACCTCAGTTACTCCATATATTTTCTTCTCAGTGTAGGAGACAAATAATGAATCAAACAAAATAAACCCATATTTGAGAAAATGGCACTAAAAAGAAACAAACGGCAGGAGGGAATAATGAACCTATGAGCCTTCCAAATCTATGCACGCTGCCCTAAGACTTACATACTATATGTACTTATATACTATAGTACCTCCTGTCACTAAAACGTAAACTGGCTTTCATTACTTAGAACTAATCGTCTCTGACCTCTAACAAATTCTTCAATCTACACAATTCTTCCTGTACTAAGTTGGTCATTTACTAAAGTAAATGAATTCCTCTCATGAAGCAGAGGGTTATGAAACACAAACATAATCTTGTGGTACATGTATCTAAGCTTTTTTTTTTTTTTTAAACTTCAATACCTGAAAACCTTTATTTAAAATACACCCTATTACCTGAATTGACAAGTTTTCTTCATTGGTACTCTGCAGAGATGCACTCGGGCATCCGGATTTCTGTTTAGCTAGGTGAGGCAAAAATTGTAAAGGTCTCACCAGTCCACAAAGTCTCAAGGGGAATAACGTTCAATACTCAAAACATCATGGAGAACAACTAGACAGAAAATCAACAAGGATATAGATTTGAACAAACTATCATCCGACCTGACCTGACTGACATTTACAGAACCTTCACCCTCGCAACAGCAGAGTGTACACGAAAGGGCGTCTGGAATATGTGTCAGAACAGACTACAGGCCAAGCCAGGAAACACGTCTCAATAAATCTGCAAGGGTTGAAACCATTCAAAATATGTTCTACAACGGAATTAAGATAAAGATCAACAACAGACAGAAATTTGGGAGTCTCCAATATCTGCAAACTCTTCTAAATGATGCAAGGGCCAAAGAGGTAATCGTGAAAGAAATCAGAAAGCATGTGAACTGGAGGAAAATAAAAACAATGCATCATGATTTATGGTGCGCAGCTAAACAACCACCTAAGGAAAACACACAGCTTTCAATACCTATGTTGGAGAAGAAATGAACTTTCAAATAAAAATTCTAAGCTTTTAAGAAACTGGAAAAAGGAGACCAAATTAAATCCAAAGTGAGCAAGGGGAGGACCATGAAATAAAGACCATGAAAGAGCAAACAAATCAATGAAATTAAAAAAATGGGAAAAAAAATCAATAAAAGCAGAAGTTAGGATCTTCTATAAAAGATAAGTGAAACTCATAAATCTTTACTTTGACCAAGAAAAAGAAGATATAAGATACCAAAATCAAGAATAAAGGAGCAGACATTACTATCAACTCACAGGACTTGAGAGAAAAATAACATGAATAATGGTAGGCCAATAAATTAAACAACTTAGATGAAATGGAGAAATTCTTATAAGGACACAAATTATTACAACAAGCTCAAGCAGAAATGGAAAATCTCACTGAGCCTATATTATGTAAAATAATGGAGTATGAGAAAGCTTCCCACAAAGAACCCTGGCCTGGGAGGTTTCATTGGCAAATTCTATCACATACTTAAAAAAGAAATATCAGTAATCTTGACAGGGAAGAAAGAATACTTCTCAACTCATTCTATAAGGCCAGTATTTCCCTGATATCAAAGTGAAATACATCACATGAAACGAAAACTATAGAAAAGTATCCCATATGGGCATATAAATAAAAATCCTAACAAAGTATCAGCAAAATGAATTCAGGAACATACACAAGGATTTATACACCATGACTGACTGGAATTTACCCCTGTATGCAAGGCTGGTTTAATAACTGAAAATCCATGGGGCGCCTGGGTGGCTCAGTTAGTTACATTCGGCTCAGGTCATGATCTCACAGTTCGTGGGTTTGAGCCCCGTGTCGAGCTCTGTGCAGACAGCTTGGAGCCTGGAGCCTGCTTTGGATTCTGTGTCTCCCTCTCTCTCTGCCCCTCCCATGCTTACACGCATGCACACTCTCTCTCCCTCTCTCTCAAAAGTAAATAAACATCAAAACAAATTATAAAATCACCTGAAAATCAACTAATATTAATACAGCATATTAATTGAAGAATCAAACCCATATAATCATATAGAAAATGCACCTGTCAAAAGTCAACATCTATTCATAATAAAAACTCTCAACCAACTAGGAATGAGAAAAGACTTCCTCAAGTTGGTAAAGGGAATCAGAAAAATCAGAACATCATACTAAGTGAAAGACCTAACACTTTCCCCTTGAAGTCAGGAACAAGGATATGCACTTTCATCTCTATTTTAATATTGTGCTGCATGTTCTAGCCAGTACAATCAAGAAAAAGAAATTTAAGGCACACAAATCAGAAAAGAAGAAATAAAACTGTCTATATTTGAAGACAGCATCTTCCTGCATGTAGAAAATCCAGAGTACATAAAAAGAACCAGAAGAAGTTTAATAAGCTTAAGAAGATCAAAATACAAAATCAGTATTTCTATAGACCGGCAACAAACAATCCAAAAAAATAACTTTAAAAAATTCCATTTGCAATAGCATGGAAAGGAATAAAATACTTGCAAAAATTTAACAAAAGAAGTGCAAGACTTGAACACTGAAAACTATAAAGCACTATGGAGAGCAAGTAAATAAGGCCTAAACAGATGGGAAAATATCATATGTTCATGGGTGAAAAAATTCTATACTGTTAAGATGGAAAGCCTCCCTTAATTATTCTTCTCACTCAATGCAATCCCTATCAACATCCTGGTGGGCCTTTTTCTGTAAATTGAAAAGCTGATTCTAAAGTTTATATGGAAAAGCAAAAGACCTACATTAGTCAAAACTATGTTACAAAAAGACAAAATTAATAAGACATAGTATTTAAAAATTTACTACAAAGGTAACAATGTATCAGTGAAGGACAGACATAATATCAATTAAACAGAACTGAAGAGTATAGTAATAAACTCTTACATGTATGATCAACTGCTTTGCAACAAGGTGCCACAAGGCAACTGACTGGGAAAAGAACAGTATTTCCAATAAATGGTGCTGGGACAATGGTGACCCTGTGGAAGACAACGAATCTAGGTGCTCACCTCATAACCATGTACAAAAATCAACTCAAAACGGATTATAGACCGAAATCTTTCAGATGAAAATCTCTGTGCTTGGCTAGGCAAAGATTTCTTATGTAAGAATACAAAAGAATAGTTCATAAAAGAAAAAATGATATACTAGAAAATCAAAATTAAAAACTTTACACTTCAAAAGCCACCATTAAAAAGATAAGCTGGACTGTAAAAAAGAAAATCTACAAATCACTATCTGATAAATATATACAGAATTCTTTACATCTTGATAAGCCAACTGAATTAAAAAATGGGGAAGACATTTGATAGACATTTCACCAAAGAAAATGAGATATATGAATGGCCAATAACCACATGAGAAAAGGTCAGCATCATTAGTGTAGGGAATGCAGATTAAAACCACAGAGATATCCACACACTGCCACGAAAACAGCTGTGACTGAAAAGACAACACAAGTGTCACCGAAGACATGGAGAACGCGGAAGCCTCACCCGGAGATGGTGAAGTGTTATATGGTAGGCTGCTCTCAACAGAGTTTGGCTATTTCTAAACAGTTAAACATAACCTTCCCAGCAATTCCACTCTTTCCCAAGAAAAATGACTTGTGTTTTTTTTTTTTTTAAAGTTTATTTATTTATTTTGAGAGAGCACATGTGCGCAAGTAGGGGTAGGGCAGAGAGAGAAGAATCCCAAGCAGGCTCTACACCAGAGCCCAATATGGGGCGCGACCTCACCAACCACGAGATCATGACCTGAGCTGAGATCAATAGTTGGACGCTTAACCAACTGAGCCACCCAGGTGCCCTGAAAAAATACCAAGACTTATATGCAAATGTTCATCAGGTTATTTATCTTGGCTAAAAACTGGAAACTATCCAAATATATCCATCCATTGGTGAATAGATAAACATGTGGCATATCCATAAAATGGAATCATATTCGGCAATAAGAAATCAACTGCTGATATATGCTACTACATGAAAAACTTCAAAAACGTTATACTGGGGCTCCTGCATGGCTCAGCTGGTTAAGTGTCCGACTTCAGCTCAGGTCATGATCTCACGGTTTGTGGGTTCAAGCCCTGCTTCGGGCTCTGTGCTGACAGCTCAGAGCCTAGCGCCTGCTTTGGATTCTGTGTCCCCCTCTGCCTCTGCCCCTCCCTCATTTGTGTGTGCTCACTCTTGCTCTCTCAAAAATAAACACTAAAACAAACAAACAAAAACAAACCCCGTTATGCTAAGTAAAAGAAGCCATATGTAAAAGATTGCATATTGAGTGATTCTATTTAAGAGAGATTTCCAGAAAAGGTAAATCTTTAGAAACAGAAAGTGCTTACTTGGGGTGCTCGTAGGAAAAAAGAATTGACTACAAATAGGGGGGCCTTTTTGGGGTGAGAGAAAACGTTCTAACTGGATTGTGGTGATGACCATACAACTCAAAATTTACAAAAGATCACTGAGTTACACTTAGAATTAGAACATCGTATGGGAGAAAATGATACTTAACTATTAAAATAGCGACCAAAAGTGAGTACAGTTTAGCTAAGAGATCTGTGGAGATCTACCACAGCCAGAGAATAACTGCTAAAGCTCAGAGAGCAGACTTTATCCTCAGTGCCCCGAAGGGGCAACACTGCTCGATTCCAAGGGCAAGGGAGCTATGGAAAAGATAGTTCTATGAGCAATGGTTCCTGACTCTAAAGGCCCACAAGGGCTAGCCCGAGTGTTTCAGCTGCATCTCTTTACCACCAAAACACACAAACAGATGAACTACCGGATTTCAGCAGTCTTATCTGATGAAGGAGATGAAAATGGGCCTGTATCAGCCCGCGTAGGCTGCCGTAACAAAGTACCATGGGCCAGGCGGCTTCGGCATCAGAAATTTCTTTTCTAACATTCTTGGGGCTGATGCTTACATGGTCTGGTTTGGGTGAGGGCTCTCTTCCTGGCTGGCAGACAGTCTCCTCCTCAGTGTATTCTCAGATGGCACAGAGAAAAGAGAGACAGGAAGAGAAGAGAGAAGAAAAAGCACAAACTGGCATCTCTTCCTATAAGGGTACGAATCCCATGACGAGGGTTCCATCCTCATGACCTCATCGGAAGCTAATGGCCTCCCAAAGGCCCCATATCCAAATTCCAGCATGTTATGGATTAGGGCTTCAGCATATGAATTTTGGGGAAGGACGGTTCAGGCTACAAAAGGGCCTTTAATCAGAATTATTAATGAAAGATTTTTCTCCAACTGTTCATAAGACACTGGGAGGAGGGGGAGGGGGAGGAGGGGG